>NC_133549.1:5160796-5476116 GCF_048773025.1 Camelus bactrianus | reverse complement strand
TTTTCCAGTTGCAAACTACACTCCATACATATATATGGGGAGGTACTAGCTCCAACTCAGTTTTACAGTGAAAACTGCAGGAACATCAAACCGGAACTAGGAAACAGACTGAGAAACCAGAGTAAAAGTTTCTCATGCAACCCGTTCGTTTGTGCTAGATGAACGAACGTCTTTCCACATGCTCTGTTCTGAGAGAATATTGTGTGAGAAAGCCGTCCTTCACATAACTTGTTGGGAACACAAATTTTTTTTCCAGTTGCAAACTACAATCCATACATATATATGGGGTGGTACTACCCCAAATCTGTTTTATAGTGAAAACTGAAGGAACTTCAAACCGGCACTAGGAAACAGACTGAGAAACCACAGTAAAATTTCACCTTCAATACGTTCTATTTGTGCTAGATGAACGAACGTCACTCCATATGCTCAGATCTGAGAGATCAGTGTGTGTGAAAGCCGTCCTTCACCTAGCTTGTTGGGAACACAAATTTCCTTTTAAATTGCAAACTACAATCCGTACAACTATAAGGGTAAGTACTAGCTCCAACTCGGTTTTACAGGGAAAACTGCAGGAACTTCAAACCGGCACTAGGAAACAGACTGAGAAACCAGATTAAAAGTTGCTCCTGCAACCCGTTCCCTTTGTGCTAGATGAACGAACGTCTCTCCACATGCTCAGTTCTGAGAGATACGTGTGTGTGAAAGCCGTCCTTCACCTAGCTTGTTGGGAACATAAAGTTCCGTTTCAGTTGCAAACTACACTCCATACATATATATTGGCAGTTTATAGCTTCAAATCGGTTTTACAGTGAAAATTGCAGGAACTTCAAACCATCACTAGGAAGCAGACTGAGAAACCAGAGTAAAAGTTTCTCCTGCAAACCGTTCCCATTGTGCTAGATGAAGGAACGTCTCTCCACATGCTCAGTTCTGAGAAAAAATTTTGTGTGAAAGCCGTCCTTCAAATAGCTTGTTGGGAATACCAACTTTCTTTCAGCTGTACACTATACTCCATTCATATATACGGGGAGGTACTAGCTCCAACTCGGTTTTACAGTGAAAACTGCAGGAACTTCCAACCGGCACTAGGAAACAGACTGAGAAACCAGAGTAAAAGTTTCTCATGCCACCCGTTCCTTTTTGCTAGATGAACAAACGTTTCCCCACATGCTCAGTTATGAGAGAAAATTGTGTGTGAAAGCCGTCCTTCACCTAGCTTGTTGGGAACACATAGTTCGTTTTAAATTGTAAACTACAATCCTTACATATATTTGGGGAGGTACTTGCTCCAAATCGGTTTTACAGTGAAAACAGCAGGAACTTGAAACCGGCACCAGGAAACAGACTGAGAAACCAGAGTAAAAGTTTCTCTTGCAACCCATTCCATTTGAGCTAGAAGAACGAACGTCTCTCCACATGCTCCCTTCTGAGAGATTAGTGTGTGTGAAAGCCGTAATTCACCTAGCTTGTTGGGAACACAAAATTAATTTTCAGATGCAAACTACACTCCATACATATATATGGGGATGTACTAGCTCCAATCCAGTTTTACAGGGAAAACTGCAGGAACTTCAAACCGGCACTAGGAAAAAGACTGAGAAAACAGAGTTAAAGTTACTCCTGCAACCCGTTCCTTTTGTGCTAGATGAAAAAACGTCTGTCAACATGCTCAGATCTGAGAGATCAGTGTGTGTGTAAGCCATCCTTCAACTAGCTTGTTGGGAACACAAAGATCCTTTTAAATTGCAAAATCCACTCCATACATACATATGGGGAGGTACTAGCTCCAACTCTGTGTTACAGGGAAAACTGCAGGAACTTCAAACCGGCACTAGGAAAACGACTGAGAAACCAGAGTAAAAGTTTCTCCTGCAACCCTTTCCCTTTGTGCTAGATGAACAAACGTCTGTCAACATGCTCAGATCTGAGAGATCAGTGTGTGTGAAAGCCGTCTTTCAACTAGCTTGTTGGGAACACAAAGTTCCTTTTTAATTGCAAACTCCACTCCATACATATATATGGGGAGGTACTAGCTCCAACTCGGCTTTCAGTGAAATCTGCAGGAACTTCAACCCGGCACTAGGAAGCAGACTGAGAAAACAGAGTAAAAGTTTGTCCTCAAACCTTTCCCATTGTGCTAGATGAAGGAACGTCTCTCCAAATGCTCAGTTCTGAGAAATATTTGTGTGTGAAAGAGGGCCTTCAACTAGCTTGTTGGGAACCCAAAGTTACTTTTCATTTGCAAACTTCACTCCATACATATATATGGGGAGGTTCTAGCTCCAACACGGTTTTCAATGAAATCTGCAGGAATTTCAACCCGGCACTAGGAAGCAGACTGAGAAACCAGAGTAAAAGTTTGTCCTTCAAACCGTTCCAATTGTGATACATGAACGAACGTCTCACCACATGCTCAGTTCTGAGAGATAACTGTGTGTGAAAGCCGTACTTCACCTAGCTTGTTGGGAACACATAGTTCCTTTTCAGTTGCAAACTACACTCCTTACATATATATGGGGAGGTACTAGTTCCAACTCGGTTTTACAGTGAAAACAGCAAGAACTTCAAACCAGCACTAGGAAAAAGACTGAGAAACCAGAGTAAAATTTTCTCCTGTAACCCGTTTACTTTGTGCTAGATCAACGAACGTCTCTCCACATGCTCAGTTCTGAGAGATAAGAGTGAGTGAAGGTCGTCTTTCACCTAGCTTGTTGGGAACACAAAGTTCCTTTTAAGTTGTAAACTACAATCGTTACATATATATGGGGATGTACTAGCCCCAAATCGGTTTTACAGTGAAAACTGCAGGAACTTCAAAACGGCACTTGGAAACAGACTGAGAAACCAGAGTAAAATTATCTCCTGCAACCCGTTTTCTTTGTTGTAGATGAATGAACGTCTCTCCACATGCTCAGTTCTGAGAGATAAGTGTTTGTGGATGCCGTCCTTCACCTAGCTTGTTGGGAAAACAAATTCCCTTTTCAGTTGCAAACTACACTCCATACATATATATGGGCAGGTACCAGCTCCAACTCGTTTTTACAGTAAAAATTGTAGGAAATTAAAACCGGCACTAGGAAACAGACTAAGAAACCAGATTAAAAGTTTCTCCTGCAACCCGATCCAGTTGTGCTAGATGAACGAAAGTCTCTTCACATGCTCAGTTCTGAGACATATGTGTGTGTGAAAGCCGACCTTCACCTAGCTTGTTGGGAACACAAAGTTCCTTTCCAGTTGCAAACTACACTCCATACATACATATGGGGAAGTACTAGCTCCAACTCCGTTTTACAGTGAAAAATGCAGAAACTTCAAACCGAACTAGGAAACAGACTGAGATACCAGAGTAAAAGTTTCTCCTGCAAACGGTTCCCATTGTGCTAGATGAAGGAACGTCCCTCCATATGCTCAGTTCTGAGAAAAAATTATGTGTGAAAGCCGTCCTTCAAATTGTTTGTTGGGAATACAAAGTTTCTTTTCAGTTGCACACTATACTCCATACATATATATGGGGAGGTACTAGCTCCAACTAGGTTTTACAGTGAAAACTGCAGGAATTTCAAACTGGAACTAGGAAACAGACAGAGAAACCAGAGTAAAAGTTTCTTCTGCAACACGTTTCCTTTGTGCTAGATGAACGAACGTCTCTCCACATGGTCACTTGTGAGAAATCAGTGTGTGTGAAAGCCGTAATTCACCTATCATGTTGGGAAAACAAAGTTCCTTTTCAGTTGCAAACTACACTCCATACATACATATGGGGAAGTACTAGCTCCAACTCGGTTTTACAGTGAAAAATGCAGGAACTTCAAACCGAACTAGGAAACAGACTGAGAAACCAGAGTAAAAGTTTCTCCTGCAAACCGTTCCCATTGTGCTAGATGAAGGAACGTCTCCCCACATGCTCAGTTCTGAGAAAAAATTTTGTGTGAAAGCCGTCCTTCAAATAGCTTGTTGGGAATACCAACTTTCTTTCAGTTGTACACTATACTCCATTCATATATACGGGGAGGTACTAGCTCCAACTCGGTTTTACAGTGAAAACTGCAGGAACTTCCAACCGGCACTAGGAAACAGTCTGAGAAACCACAGTAAAATTTCTCCTGCAAAACGTTCCATTTGTGCTAGATGAACGAACGTCTCTCCATATGCTCAGTTCTGAGAGATCAGTGTATTTGAAAGCCGTCCTTCACCTAGCTGGTTGGGAACAGAAATTTCCTTTTAATTTGCAAACTACAGTCCATACAAATATAAGGGTAGGTACTAGCTCCAACTCGGTTTTACAGGGAAAACTGCAGGAACTTCAAACCGGCACTAGGAAACAGATTGAGAAACCAGATTAAAAGTTGCTCCTGCAGCGCGTTCCCTTTGTGCTAGATGAACGAACGTCTCTCCACATGCTCAGTTCTGAGAGATAAGTGTGTGTGAAAGCCGTGCTTCACCTAGCTTGTTGGGAACACAAAGTTCCTTTTCAGTTTGCAAACTACACTCCATACATAATTATAGGGAGTTTATAGCTCCAACTCGGTTTTACAGTGAAAATTGCAGGAACATCAAACCATCACTAGGAAGCAGACTGAGAAACCAGAGTAAAAGTTTCTCCTGCAAACCGTTCCCATTGTGCTAGATGAAGGAACGTCTCCCCACATGCTCAGTTCTGAGAAAAAATTTTGTGTGAAAGCCGTCCTTCAAATAGCTTGTTGGGAATACCAACTTTCTTTCAGTTGTACACTATACTCCATTCATATATACGGGGAGGTACTAGCTCCAACTCGGTTTTACAGTGAAAACTGCAGCAATTTCCAACCGGCACTAGGAAATAGACTGAGAAACCAGAGTAAAAGTTTCTCATGCCACCCGTTCCTTTGTGCTAGATTAACGAACGTCTCCCCACATGCTCAGTTCTGAGAGAAAATTGTGTGTGAAAGCCGTACTTCACCTAGCTTGTTGGGAACACAATGTTCGTTTTAAATTGTAAACTACAATCCTTACATATATATGGGGAGGTACTTGCTCCAAATCGGTTTTACAGTGAAAACTGCAGGAACTTCAAACCGGCACTAGGAAACAGATTGAGAAACCAGATTAAAAGTTGCTCCTGCAACCCGTTCCCTTTGAGCTAGATGAACGAACGTCTCTCCACATGCTCAGATCTGAGAGATACGTGTGTGTGAAAGCCGTCCTTCACCTAGCTTGTTGGGAACACAAAGTTCCGTTTCAGTTGCAAACTACACTCCATACATATATATAGGGAGTATATAGCTTCAAATAGGTTTTACAGTGAAAATTGCAGGAACTTCAAACCATCACTAGGAAGCAGACTGAGAAACCAGAGTAAAAGTTTCTCTTGCAACCCATTCCATTTGAGCTAGAAGAACGTACGTCTCTCCACATGCTCCCTTCTGAGAGATTAGTGTGTGTGAAAGCCGTAATTCACCTAGCTTGTTGGGAACACAAAATTAATTTTCAGATGCAAACTACACTCCATACATATATATGGGGAAGTACTAGCTCCAATCCAGTTTTACAGGGAAAACTGCAGGAACTTCAAACCGGCACTAGGAAAAAGACTGAGAAAACAGAGTTAAAGTTACTCCTGCAACCCGTTCCTTTTGTGCTAGATGAAAAAACGTCTGTCAACATGCTCAGATCTGAGAGATCAGTGTGTGTGTAAGCCATCCTTCAACTAGCTTGTTGGGAACACAAAGATCCTTTTAAATTGCAAAATCCACTCCATACATACATATGGGGAGGTACTAGCTCCAACTCTGTGTTACAGGGAAAACTGCAGGAACTTCAAACCGGCACTAGGAAAACGACTGAGAAACCAGAGTAAAAGTTTCTCCTGCAACCCTTTCCCTTTGTGCTAGATGAAAAAACGTCTGTCAACATGCTCAGATCTGAGAGATCATTGTGTGTGAAAGCCGTCTTTCAACTAGCTTGTTGGGAACACAAAGTTCCTTTTTAATTGCAAACTCCACTCCATACATATATATGGGGAGGTACTAGCTCCAACTCGGCTTTCAGTGAAATCTGCAGGAACTTCAACCCGGCACTAGGAAGCAGACTGAGAAAACAGAGTAAAAGTTTGTCCTCAAACCTTTCCCATTGTGCTAGATGAAGGAACGTCTCTCCAAATGCTCAGTTCTGAGAAATATTTGTGTGTGAAAGAGGGCCTTCAACTAGCTTGTTGGGAACCCAAAGTTACTTTTCATTTGCAAACTTCACTCCATACATATATATGGGGAGGTTCTAGCTCCAACACGGTTTTCAATGAAAACTGCAGGAATTTCAACCCGGCACTAGGAAGCAGACTGAGAAACCAGAGTAAAAGTTTGTCCTTCAAACCGTTCCAATTGTGATACATGAACGAACGTCTCACCACATGCTCAGTTCTGAGAGATAACTGTGTGTGAAAGCCGTACTTCACCTAGCTTGTTGGGAACACATAGTTCCTTTTCAGTTGCAAACTACACTCCTTACATATATATGGGGAGGTACTAGTTCCAACTCGGTTTTACAGTGAAAACAGCAAGAACTTCAAACCAGCACTAGGAAAAAACTGAGAAACCAGAGTAAAATTTTCTCCTGTAACCCGTTTACTTTGTGCTAGATCAACGAACGTCTCTCCACATGCTCAGTTCTGAGAGATAAGAGTGAGTGAAGGCCGTCTTTCACCTAGCTTGTTGGGAACACAAAGTTCCTTTTAAGTTGTAAACTACAATCGTTACATATATATGGGGATGTACTAGCCCCAAATCGGTTTTACAGTGAAAACTGCAGGAACTTCAAAACGGCACTTGGAAACAGACTGAGAAACCAGAGTAAAATTATCTCCTGCAACCCGTTTTCTTTGTTGTAGATGAATGAACGTCTCTCCACATGCTCAGTTCTGAGAGATAAGTGTGTGTGGATGCCGTCCTTCACCTAGCTTGTTGGGAAAACAAATTCCCTTTTCAGTTGCAAACTACACTCCATACATATATATGGGCAGGTACCAGCTCCAACTCGTTTTTACAGTAAAAATTGTAGGAAATTAAAACCGGCACTAGGAAACAGACTAAGAAACCAGATTAAAAGTTTCTCCTGCAACCCGATCCAGTTGTGCTAGATGAACGAAAGTCTCTCCACATGCTCAGTTCTGAGACATATGTGTGTGTGAAAGCCGACCTTCACCTAGCTTGTTGGGAACACAAAGTTCCTTTCCAGTTGCAAACTACACTCCATACATACATATGGGGAAGTACTAGCTCCAACTCGGTTTTACAGTGAAAAATGCAGAAACTTCAAACCGAACTAGGAAACAGACGGAGATACCAGAGTAAAAGTTTCTCCTGCAAACGGTTCCCATTGTGCTAGATGAAGGAACGTCCCTCCACATGCTCAGTTCTGAGAAAAAATTATGTGTGAAAGCCGTCCTTCAAATTGTTTGTTGGGAATACAAAGTTTCTTTTCAGTTGCACACTATACTCCATACATATATATGGGGAGGTACTAGCTCCAACTAGGTTTTACAGTGAAAACTGCAGGAATTTCAAACTGGAACTAGGAAACAGACAGAGAAACCAGAGTAAAAGTTTCTTCTGCAACACGTTTCCTTTGTGCTAGATGAACGAACGTCTCTCCACATGGTCACTTGTGAGAAATCAGTGTGTGTGAAAGCCGTAATTCACCTATCATGTTGGGAAAACAAAGTTCCTTTTCAGTTGCAAACTACACTCCATACATACATATGGGGAAGTACTAGCTCCAACTCGGTTTTACAGTGAAAAATGCAGGAACTTCAAACCGAACTAGGAAACAGACTGAGAAACCAGAGTAAAAGTTTCTCCTGCAAACTGTTCCCATTGTGCTAGATGAAGGAACGTCTCCCCACATGCTCAGTTCTGAGAAAAAATTTTGTGTGAAAGCCGTCCTTCAAATAGCTTGTTGGGAATACCAACTTTCTTTCAGTTGTACACTATACTCCATTCATATATACGGGGAGGTACTAGCTCCAACTCGGTTTTACAGTGAAAACTGCAGGAACTTCCAACCGGCACTAGGAAACAGACTGAGAAACCACAGTAAAATTTCTCCTGCAAAACGTTCCATTTGTGCTAGATGAACGAACGTCTCTCCATATGCTCAGTTCTGAGAGATCAGTGTATGTGAAAGCCGTCCTTCACCTAGCTTGTTGGGAACAGAAATTTCCTTTTAATTTGCAAACTACAGTCCGTACAATTATAAGGGTAGGTACTAGCTCCAACTCGGTTTTACAGGGAAAACTGCAGGAACTTCAAACCGGCACTAGGAAACAGACTGAGAAACCAGATTAAAAGTTGCTCCTGCAGCGCGTTCCCTTTGTGCTAGATGAACGAACGTCTCTCCACATGCTCAGTTCTGAGAGATAAGTGTGTGTGAAAGCCGTCCTTCACCTAGCTTGTTGGGAACACAAAGTTCCTTTTCAGTTTGCAAACTACACTCCATACATAATTACAGGGAGTTTATAGCTCCAACTCGGTTTTACAGTGAAAATTGCAGGAACATCAAACCATCACTAGGAAGCAGACTGAGAAACCAGAGTAAAAGTTTCTCCTGCAAACCGTTCCCATTGTGCTAGATGAAGGAACGTCTCCCCACATGCTCAGTTCTGAGAAAAAATTTTGTGTGAAAGCCGTCCTTCAAATAGCTTGTTGGGAATACCAACTTTCTTTCAGTTGTACACTATACTCCATTCATATATACGGGGAGGTACTAGCTCCAACTCGGTTTTACAGTGAAAACTGCAGGAACTTCCAACCGGCACTAGGAAACAGACTGAGAAACCACAGTAAAATTTCTCCTGCAAAACGTTCCATTTGTGCTAGATGAACGAACGTCTCTCCATATGCTCAGTTCTGAGAGATCAGTGTATGTGAAAGCCGTCCTTCACCTAGCTTGTTGGGAACAGAAATTTCCTTTTAATTTGCAAACTACGGTCCGTACAAATATAAGGGTAGGTACTAGCTCCAACTCGGTTTTATAGGGAAAACTGCAGGAACTTCAAACCGGCACTAGGAAACAGATTGAGAAACCAGATTAAAAGTTGCTCCTGCAGCGCGTTCCCTTTGTGCTAGATGAACGAACGTCTCTCCACATGCTCAGTTCTGAGAGATAAGTGTGTGTGAAAGCCGTCCTTCACCTAGCTTGTTGGGAACACAAAGTTCCTTTTCAGTTTGCAAACTACACTCCATACATAATTATAGGGAGTTTATAGCTCCAACTCGGTTTTACAGTGAAAATTGCAGGAACATCAAACCATCACTAGGAAGCAGACTGAGAAACCAGAGTAAAAGTTTCTCCTGCAAACCGTTCCCATTGTGCTAGATGAAGGAACGTCTCCCCACATGCTCAGTTCTGAGAAAAACTTTTGTGTGAAAACCGTCCTTCAAATAGCTTGTTGGGAATACCAACTTTCTTTCAGTTGTACACTATACTCCATTCATATATACGGGGAGGTACTAGCTCCAACTCGGTTTTACAGTGAAAACTGCAGGAACTTCCAACCGGCACTAGGAAATAGACTGAGAAACCAGAGTAAAAGTTTCTCATGCCACCCGTTGCTTTGTGCTAGATTAACGAACGTCTCCACACATGCTCAGTTCTGAGAGAAAATTGTGTGTGAAAGCCGTACTTCACCTAGCTTGTTGGGAACACAAAGTTCGTTTTAAATTGTAAACTACAATCCTTACATATATATGGGGAGGTACTTGCTCCAAATCGGTTTTACAGTGAAAACTGCAGGAACTTCAAACCGGCACTAGGAAACAGACTGAGAAACCAGAGTAAAAGTTTCTCTTGCAACCCATTCCATTTGAGCTAGAAGAATGAACGTCTCTCCACATGCTCCCTTCTGAGAGATTAGTGTGTGTGAAAGCCGTAATTCACCTAGCTTGTTGGGAACACAAAATTAATTTTCAGATGCAAACTACACTCCATACATATATATGGGGAAGTACTAGCTCCAACCCAGTTTTACAGGGAAAACTGCAGGAACTTCAAACCGGCACTAGGCAACAGACTGAGAAACCAGAGTTAAAGTTTCTCCTGCAACCCGTTCCCTTTGTGCTAGATGAAAATACGTCTGTCAACATGCTCAGATATGAGAGATCAGTGTGTGTGAAAGCCATCCTTCAACTAGCTTGTTGGGAACACAAAGATCCTTTTAAATTGCAAAATCCTCTCCATACATACATATGGGGAGGTACTAGCTCCAACTCTGTTTTACAGGAAAAACTGCAGGAACTTCAAACCGGCACTAGGAAAACGACTGAGAAACCAGAGTAAAAGTTTCTCCTGCAACCCGTTCCTTTTGTGCTAGATGAAAAAACGTCTGTCAACATGCTCAGATCTGAGAGATCAGTGTGTGTGAAAGCCGTCTTTCAACTAGCTTGTTGGGAACACAAAGTTCCTATTTAATTGCAAACTCCACTCCATACATATATATGGGGAGGTACTAGCTCCAACTCGGCTTTCAGTGAAATCTGCAGGAACTTCAACCCGGCACTAGGAAGCAGACTGAGAAAACAGAGTAAAAGTTTGTCCTCAAACCTTTCCCATTGTGCTAGATGAAGGAACGTCTCTCCAAATGCTCAGTTCTGAGAAATATTTGTGTGTGAAAGAGGGCCTTCAACTAGCTTGTTGGGAACCCAAAGTTACTTTTCATTTGCAAACTTCACTCCATACATATATATGGGGAGGTTCTAGCTCCAACACGGTTTTCAATGAAATCTGCAGGAATTTCAACCCGGCACTAGGAAGCAGACTGAGAAACCAGAGTAAAAGTTTGTCCTTCAAACCGTTCCAATTGTGATACATGAACGAACGTCTCACCACATGCTCAGTTCTGAGAGATAACTGTGTGTGAAAGCCGTACTTCACCTAGCTTGTTGGGAACACATAGTTCCTTTTCAGTTGCAAACTACACTCCTTACATATATATGGGGAGGTACTAGTTCCAACTCGGTTTTACAGTGAAAACAGCAAGAACTTCAAACCAGCACTAGGAAAAAGACTGAGAAACCAGAGTAAAATTTTCTCCTGTAACCCGTTTACTTTGTGCTAGATCAACGAACGTCTCTCCACATGCTCAGTTCTGAGAGATAAGAGTGAGTGAAGGCCGTCTTTCACCTAGCTTGTTGGGAACACAAAGTTCCTTTTAAGTTGTAAACTACAATCCTTACATATATATGGGGATGTACTAGCCCCAAATCGGTTTTACAGTGAAAACTGCAGGAACTTCAAAACGGCACTTGGAAACAGACTGAGAAACCAGAGTAAAACTATCTCCTGCAACCCGTTTTCTTTGTTGTAGATGAATGAACGTCTCTCCACATGCTCAGTTCTGAGAGATAAGTGTGTGTGGATGCCGTCCTTCACCTAGCTTGTTGGGAAAACAAATTCCCTTTTCAGTTGCAAACTACACTCCATACATATATATGGGCAGGTACCAGCTCCAACTCGTTTTTACAGTAAAAATTGTAGGAAATTAAAACCGGCACTAGGAAACAGACTAAGAAACCAGATTAAAAGTTTCTCCTGCAACCCGATCCCGTTGTGCTAGATGAACGAAAGTCTCTCCACATGCTCAGTTCTGAGACATATGTGTGTGTGAAAGCCGACCTTCACCTAGCTTGTTGGGAACACACAGTTCCTTTCCAGTTGCAAACTACACTCCATACATACATATGGGGAAGTACTAGCTCCGACTCGGTTTTACAGTGAAAAATGCAGGAACTTCAAACCGAACTAGGAAACAGACGGAGATACCAGAGTAAAAGTTTCTCCTGCAAACGGTTCCCATTGTGCTAGATGAAGGAACGTCCCTCCACATGCTCAGTTCTGAGAAAAAATTATGTGTGAAAGCCGTCCTTCAAATTGTTTGTTGGGAATACAAAGTTTCTTTTCAGTTGCACACTATACTCCATACATATATATGGGGAGGTACTAGCTCCAACTAGGTTTTACAGTGAAAACTGCAGGAATTTCAAACTGGCACTAGGAAACAGACAGAGAAACCAGAGTAAAAGTTTCTTCTGCAACACGTTTCCTTTGTGCTAGATGAACGAACGTCTCTGCACATGGTCACTTGTGAGAAATCAGTGTGTGTGAAAGCCGTAATTCACCTATCATGTTGGGAAAACAAAGTTCCTTTTCAGTTGCAAACTACACTCCATACATACATATGGGGAAGTACTAGCTCCAACTCGGTTTTACAGTGAAAAATGCAGGAACTTCAAACCGAACTAGGAAACAGACTGAGAAACCAGAGTAAAAGTTTCTCCTGCAAACCGTTCCCATTGTGCTAGATGAAGGAACGTCTCCCCACATGCTCAGTTCTGAGAAAAAATTTTGTGTGAAAGCCGTCCTTCAAATAGCTTGTTGGGAATACCAACTTTCTTTCAGTTGTACACTATACTCCATTCATATATACGGGGAGGTACTAGCTCCAACTCGGTTTTACAGTGAAAACTGCAGGAACTTCCAACCGGCACTAGGAAATAGACTGAGAAACCAGAGTAAAAGTTTCTCATGCCACCCGTTCCTTTGTGCTAGATTAACGAACGTCTCCCCACATGCTCAGTTCTGAGAGAAAATTGTGTGTGAAAGCCGTACTTCACCTAGCTTGTTGGGAACACAAATTTCGTTTTAAATTGTAAACTACAATCCTTACATATATATGGGGAGGTACTTGCTCCAAATCGGTTTTACAGTGAAAACTGCAGGAACTTCAAACCGGCACTAGGAAACAGACTGAGAAACCAGAGTAAAAGTTTCTCTTGCAACCCATTCCATTTGAGCTAGAAGAACGAACGTCTCTCCACATGCTCCCTTCTGAGAGATTAGTGTGTGTGAAAGCCGTAATTCACCTAGCTTGTTGGGAACACAAAATTAATTTTCAGATGCAAACTACACTCCATACATATATATGGGGAAGTACTAGCTCCAACCCAGTTTTACAGGGAAAACTGCAGGAACTTCAAACCGGCACTAGGCAACAGACTGAGAAACCAGAGTTAAAGTTTCTCCTGCAACCCGTTCCCTTTGTGCTAGATGAAAAACGTCTGTCAACATGCTCAGATCTGAGAGATCAGTGTGTGTGAAAGCCATCCTTCAACTAGCTTGTTGGGAACACAAAGATCCTTTTAAATTGCAAAATCCACTCCATACATACATATGGGGAGGTACTAGCTCCAACTCTGTTTTACAGGAAAAACTGCAGGAACTTCAAACCGGCACTAGGAAAACGACTGAGAAACCAGAGTAAAAGTTTCTCCTGCAACCCGTTCCTTTTGTGCTAGATGAAAAAACGTCTGTCAACATGCTCAGATCTGAGAGATCAGTGTGTGTGAAAGCTGTCTTTCAACTAGCTTGTTGGGAACACAAAGTTCCTATTTAATTGCAAACTCCACTCCATACATATATATGGGGAGGTACTAGCTCCAACTCGGCTTTCAGTGAAATCTGCAGGAACTTCAACCCGGCACTAGGAAGCAGACTGAGAAAACAGAGTAAAAGTTTGTCCTCAAACCTTTCCCATTGTGCTAGATGAAGGAACGTCTCTCCAAATGCTCAGTTCTGAGAAATATTTGTGTGTGAAAGAGGGCCTTCAACTAGCTTGTTGGGAACCCAAAGTTACTTTTCATTTGCAAACTTCACTCCATACATATATATGGGGAGGTTCTAGCTCCAACACGGTTTTCAATGAAAACTGCAGGAATTTCAACCCGGCACTAGGAAGCAGACTGAGAAACCAGAGTAAAAGTTTGTCCTTCAAACCGTTCCAATTGTGATACATGAACGAACGGCTCACCACATGCTCAGTTCTGAGAGATAACTGTGTGTGAAAGCCGTACTTCACCTAGCTTGTTGGGAACACATAGTTCCTTTTCAGTTGCAAACTACACTCCTTACATATATATGGGGAGGTACTAGTTCCAACTCGGTTTTACAGTGAAAACAGCAAGAACTTCAAACCAGCACTAGGAAAAAGACTGAGAAACCAGAGTAAAATTTTCTCCTGTAACCCGTTTACTTTGTGCTAGATCAACGAACGTCTCTCCACATGCTCAGTTCTGAGAGATAAGAGTGAGTGAAGGCCGTCTTTCACCTAGCTTGTTGGGAACACAAAGTTCCTTTTAAGTTGTAAACTACAATCGTTACATATATATGGGGATGTACTAGCCCCAAATCGGTTTTACAGTGAAAACTGCAGGAACTTCAAAACGGCACTTGGAAACAGACTGAGAAACCAGAGTAAAACTATCTCCTGCAACCCGTTTTCTTTGTTGTAGATGAATGAACGTCTCTCCACATGCTCAGTTCTGAGAGATAAGTGTGTGTGGATGCCGTCCTTCACCTAGCTTGTTGGGAAAACAAATTCCCTTTTCAGTTGCAAACTACACTCCATACATATATATGGGCAGGTACCAGCTCCAACTCGTTTTTACAGTAAAAATTGTAGGAAATTAAAACCGGCACTAGGAAACAGACTAAGAAACCAGATTAAAAGTTTCTCCTGCAACCCGATCCCGTTGTGCTAGATGAACGAAAGTCTCTCCACATGCTCAGTTCTGAGACATATGTGTGTGTGAAAGCCGACCTTCACCTAGCTTGTTGGGAACACAAAGTTCCTTTCCAGTTGCAAACTACACTCCATACATACATATGGGGAAGTACTAGCTCCGACTCGGTTTTACAGTGAAAAATGCAGGAACTTCAAACCGAACTAGGAAACAGACGGAGATACCAGAGTAAAAGTTTCTCCTGCAAACGGTTCCCATTGTGCTAGATGAAGGAACGTCCCTCCACATGCTCAGTTCTGAGAAAAAATTATGTGTGAAAGCCGTCCTTCAAATTGTTTGTTGGGAATACAAAGTTTCTTTTCAGTTGTACACTATACTCCATACATATATATGGGGAGGTACTAGCTCCAACTAGGTTTTACAGTGAAAACTGCAGGAATTTCAAACTGGCACTAGGAAACAGACAGAGAAACCAGAGTAAAAGTTTCTTCTGCAACACGTTTCCTTTGTGCTAGATGAACGAACGTCTCTCCACATGGTCACTTGTGAGAAATCAGTGTGTGTGAAAGCCGTAATTCACCTATCATGTTGGGAAAACAAAGTTCCTTTTCAGTTGCAAACTACACTCCATACATACATATGGGGAAGTACTAGCTCCGACTCGGTTTTACAGTGAAAAATGCAGGAACTTCAAACCGAACTAGGAAACAGACTGAGAAACCAGAGTAAAAGTTTCTCCTGCAAACCGTTCCCATTGTGCTAGATGAAGGAACGTCTCCCCACATGCTCAGTTCTGTGAAAAAATTTTGTGTGAAAGCCGTCCTTCAAATAGCTTGTTGGGAATACCAACTTTCTTTCAGTTGTACACTATACTCCATTCATATATACGGGGAGGTACTAGCTCCAACTCGGTTTTACAGTGAAAACTGCAGTAACTTCCAACCGGCACTAGGAAACAGACTGAGAAACCACAGTAAAATTTCTCCTGCAAAACGTTCCATTTGTGCTAGATGAACGAACGTCTCTCCATATGCTCAGTTCTGAGAGATCAGTGTATGTGAAAGCCGTCCTTCACCTAGCTTGTTGGGAACAGAAATTTCCTTTTAATTTGCAAACTACACTCCGTACAAATATAAGGGTAGGTACTAGCTCCAACTCGGTTTTACAGGGAAAACTGCAGGAACTTCAAACCGGCACTAGGAAACAGATTGAGAAACCAGATTAAAAGTTGCTCCTGCAGCGCGTTCCCTTTGTGCTAGATGAACGAACGTCTCTCCACATGCTCAGTTCTGAGAGAAAAGTGTGTGTGAAAGCCGTCCTTCACCTAGCTTGTTGGGAACACAAAGTTCCTTTTCAGTTTGCAAACTACACTCCATACATAATTATAGGGAGTTTATAGCTCCAACTCGGTTTTACAGTGAAAATTGCAGGAACATCAAACCATCACTAGGAAGCAGACTGAGAAACCAGAGTAAAAGTTTCTCCTGGAAACCGTTCCCATTGTGCTAGATGAAGGAACGTCTCCCCACATGCTCAGTTCTGAGAAAAAATTTTGTGTGAAAGCCGTCCTTCAAATAGCTTGTTGGGAATACCAACTTTCTTTCAGTTGTACACTATACTCCATTCATATATACGGGGAGGTACTAGCTCCAACTCGGTTTTACAGTGAAAACTGCAGGAACTTCCAACCGGCACTAGGAAACAGACTGAGAAACCACAGTAAAATTTCTCCTGCAAAACGTTCAATTTGTGCTAGATGAACGAACGTCTCTCCATATGCTCTGTTCTGAGAGATCAGTGTATGTGAAAGCCGTCCTTCACCTAGCTTGTTGGGAACAGAAATTTCCTTTTAATTTGCAAACTACAGTCCGTACAAATATAAGGGTAGGTACTAGCTCCAACTTGGTTTTACAGGGAAAACTGCAGGAACTTCAAACCGGCACTAGGAAACAGATTGAGAAACCAGATTAAAAGTTGCTCCTGCAGCGCGTTCCCTTTGTGCTAGATGAACGAACGTCTCTCCACATGCTCAGTTCTGAGAGATAAGTGTGTGTGAAATCCGTCCTTCACCTAGCTTGTTGGGAACACAAAGTTCCTTTTCAGTTTGCAAACTGCAATCCATACATAATTATAGGGAGTTTATAGCTCCAACTCGGTTTTACAGTGAAAATTGCAGGAACATCAAACCATCACTAGGAAGCAGACTGAGAAACCAGAGTAAAAGTTTCTCCTGCAAACCGTTCCCATTGTGCTAGATGAAGGAACGTCTCCCCACATGCTCAGTTCTGAGAAAAAATTTTGTGTGAAAGCCGTCCTTTAAATAGCTTGTTGGGAATACCAACTTTCTTTCAGTTGTACACTATACTCCATTCATATATACGGGGAGGTACTAGCTCCAACTCGGTTTTACAGTGAAAACTGCAGGAACTTCCAACCGGCACTAGGAAACAGACTGAGAAACCAGAGTAAAAGTTACTCATGCCACCCGTTCCTTTGTGCTAGATTAACGAACGTCTCCCCACATGCTCAGTTCTGAGAGAAAATTGTGTGTGAAAGCCGTACTTCACCTAGCTTGTTGGGAACACAAATTTCGTTTGAAATTGTAAACTACAATCCTTACATATATATGGGGAGGTACTTGCTCCAAATCGGTTTTACAGTGAAAACTGCAGGAACTTCAAACCGGCACTAGGAAACAGACTGAGAAACCAGAGTAAAAGTTTCTCTTGCAACCCATTCCATTTGAGCTAGAAGAACGAACGTCTCTCAACATGCTCCCTTCTGAGAGATTAGTGTGTGTGAAAGTCGTAATTCACCTAGCTTGTTGGGAACACAAAATTAATTTTCAGATGCAAACTACACTCCATACATATATATGGGGAAGTACTAGCTCCAACCCAGTTTTACAGGGAAAACTGCAGGAACTTCAAACCGGCACTAGGCAACAGACTGAGAAACCAGAGTTAAAGTTTCTCCTGCAACCCGTTCCCTTTGTGCTAGATGAAAAACGTCTGTCAACATGCTCAGATCTGAGAGATCAGTGTGTGTGAAAGCCATCCTTCAACTAGCTTGTTGGGAACACAAAGATCCTTTTAAATTGCAAAATCCACTCCATACATACATATGGGGAGGTACTAGCTCCAACTCTGTTTTACAGGAAAAACTGCAGGAACTTCAAACCGGCACTAGGAAAACGACTGAGAAACCAGAGTAAAAGTTTCTCCTGCAACCCTTTCCCTTTGTGCTAGATGAACAAACGTCTGTCAACATGCTCAGATCTGAGAGATCAGTGTGTGTGAAAGCCGTCCTTCAACTAGCTTGTTGGGAACACAAAGTTCTTTTTTAATTGCAAACTCCACTCCATACATATATATGGGGAGGTACTAGCTCCAACTCGGCTTTCAGTGAAAACTGCAGGAACTTCAACCCGGCACTAGGAAGCAGACTGAGAAAACAGAGTAAAAGTTTGTCCTCAAACCATTCCCATTGTGGTAGATGAAGGAACGTCTCTCCAAATGTTCAGTTCTGAGAAATATTTGTGTGTGAAAGAGGGCCTTGAACTAGCTTGTTGGGAACCCAAAGTTACTTTTCATTTGCAAACTTCACTCCATACATATATATGGGGAGGTTCTAGCTCCAACTCGGTTTTCAGTGAAAACTGCAGGAATTTCAACCCGGCACTAGGAAGCAGACTGAGAAACCAGAGTAAAAGTTTGTCCTTCAAACCGTTCCAATTGCGATACATGAACGAACGGCTCACCACATGCTCAGTTCTGAGAGATAACTGTGTGTGAAAGCCGTACTTCACCTAGCTTGTTGGGAACACATAGTTCCTTTTCAGTTGCAAACTACACTCCTTACATATATATGGGGAGGTACTAGTTCCAACTCGGTTTTATAGTGAAAACAGAAAGAAATTCAAACCGGCACTAGGAAACAGACTGAGAAACCAGAGAAAAATTTTCTCCTGTAACCCGTTTACTTTGTGCTAGATCAACGAACGTCTCTCCACATGCTCAGTTCTGAGAGATAAGTGTGTGTGAAAGCCGTCTTTCACCTAGGTTGTTGGGAACACAATGTTCCTTTTTAGTTGTAAACTACAATCCTTACATATATATGGGGATGTACTAGCCCCAAATCGGTTTTACAGTGAAAACTGCAGGAACTTCAAACCGGCACTAGGAAACAGACTGAGAAACCAGAGTAAAATTATCTGCTGCAACCCGTTTTCTTTGTTGTAGATGAACGAAAGTCTCTCCACATGCTCAGTTCTGAGAGATAAGTGTGTGTGGATGCCGTCCTTCACCTAGCGTGTTGGGAAAACAAATTCCTTTTTCAGTTGCCATCTACACTCCCTACATATATAAGGGCTGGTACCAGCTTCAACTCGTTTTTACAGTAAAAACTGTAGGAAATTAAAATCGGCACTAGGAAACAGTCTAAGAAACCAGATTAAAAGTTTCTCCTGCAACCCGATCCCGTTGTGCTAGATGAACGAAAGTCTCTCCACATGCTCAGTTCTGAGACATATGTGTGTGTGAAAGCCGACTTTCACCTAGCTTGTTGGGAACACAAAGTTCCTTTCCAGTTGCAAACTACACTCCATACATACACATGGGGATGTACTAGCTCCAACTCGGTTTTACAGTGAAAAATGGAGGAACTTCAAACCGAACTAGGAAACAGACTGAGACACCAGAGTAAAAGTTTCTCCTACAAACGGTTCCCATTGTGCTAGATGAAGGAACGTCTCTCCACATGCTCAGGTCTGAGAAAAAATTATGTGTGAAAGCCGTCCTTCAACTGGCTTGTTCTTAATACAAAGTTTCTTTTCAGTTGCACACTATAATCCATACATATATATGGGGAGGAACTAGCTCCAAAGAGGTTTTACAGTGAAAACTGCAGGAATTTCAAACTGGCACTAGGAAACAGACAGAGAAACCAGAGTAAAAGTTTCTTCTGCAACACGTTTCCTTTGTGCTAGATGAATGAACGTCTCTCCACATGGTCACTTGTGAGAAATCAGTGTGTGTGAAAGCCGTAATTCACCTATCATGTTGGGAAAACAAAGTTCCTATTCAGTTGCAAACTACACTCCATACATACATATGGGGAAGTACTAGCTCCAACTCGGTTTTACAGTGAAAAATGCAGGAACTTCAAACCGAACTAGGAAACAGACTGAGAAACCAGAGTAAAAGTTTTTCCTGCAAACCGTTCCATTAATGACAAATTAAAAAATGTCTGTCAACATGCTCAGATCTGAGAGATCTGTGTGTGTGAAAGCCATCCTTCAACTAGCTTGTTGGGAACACAAAGTTCTTTTCCAGTTGCAAACAACACTCCATACATATATATGGGGAGCTACTACCCCAAATCTGTTTTACAGTGAAAATTGCAGGAACATCAAACCGGCACTAGGAAACAGACTGAGAAACCAGAGTATAAGTTTCTCATGCAACCCGTTCTTTTGTGCTAGATGAACGAACGTCTCCCCACATGCTCAGTTCTGAGAGAAAAGTGTGTGTGAAAGCCGTCCTTCACCTAGCTTGTTGGGAACACAAAGTTCTTTTTCAGTTGCAAACTACAATCCATACATATATATGGGGTGGTACTACCCCAAATCTGTTTTATAGTGAAAACTGAAGGAAATTCAAACCGGCACTAGGAAACAGACTGAGAAACCACAGTAAAATTTCTCCTGCAAAACGTTCCATTTGTGCTAGATGAACGAACGTCTCTCCATATGCTCAGTTCTGAGAGATCAGTGTATGTGAAAGCCGTCCTTCACCAAGCTTGTTGGGAACAGAAATTTCCTTTTAATTTGCAAACTACACTCCGTACAAATATAAGGGTAGGTACTAGCTCCAACTCGGTTTTACAGGGAAAACTGCAGGAACTTCAAACCGGCACTAGGAAACAAACTGAGAAACCAGATTAAAAGTTGCTCCTGCAACGCGTTCCCTTTGTGCTAGATGAACGAATGTCTCTCCACATGCTCAGTTCTGAGAGATAAGTGTGTGTGAAAGCCGTGCTTCACCTAGCTTGTTGGGAACACAAAGTTCCTTTTCAGTTTGCAAACTACACTCCATACATAAATATAGGGAGTTTATAGCTCCAACTCGGTTTTACAGTGAAAATTGCAGGAACATCAAACCATCACTAGGAAGCAGACTGAGAAACCAGAGTAAAAGTTTCTCCTGCAAACCGTTCCCATTGTGCTAGATGAAGGAACGTCTCTCCACATGCTCAGTTCTGAGAAAAAATTTTGTGTGAAAGCCGTCCTTCAAATATCTTGTTGGGAATACCAATTTTCTTTTAGTTGTACACTATACTCCATTCATATATACGGGGAGGTACTAGCTCCAACTCGGTTTTACAGTGAAAACTGCAGGAACTTCCAACCGGCACTAGGAAACAGACTGAGAAACCAGAGTAAAAGTTTCTCATGCCACCCGTTCCTTTGTGCTAGATGAACGAACGTCTCCCCACATGCTCAGTTCTGAGAGAAAATTGTGTGTGAAAGCCGTACTTCACCTAGCTTGTTGGGAACACAAAGTTCGTTTTAAATTGTAAACTACAATCCTTACATATATATGGGGAGGTACTTGCTCCAAATCGGTTTTACAGTGAAAACTGCAGGAACTTCAAACCGGCACTAGGAAACAGACTGAGAAACCAGAGTAAAAGTTTCTCTTGCGACCCATTCCATTTGAGCTAGAAGAACGAACGTCTCTCCACATGCTCCCTTCTGAGAGATTAGTGTGTGTGAAAGCCGTAATTCACCTAGCTTGTTGGGAACACAAAGTTCTTTTCCAGTTGCAAACTACAATCCTTACATATATATGGGGAGGTACTAGCTCCAACTCGGTTTTACAATGAAAACTGCAGGAACATCAAACCGGCACTAGGAAACAGACTGAGAAACCAGAGTAAAAGTTTCTCATGCAACCCGTTCCTTTGTGCTAGATGAACGAACGTCTCCCCACATGCTCAGTTCTGAGAGAAAAGTGTGTGTGAAAGCCGTCCTTGACCTAGCTTGTTGGGAACACTAAGTTCTTTTCCAGTTGCAAACTACAATCCATACATATATATGGGGTGGTACTACCCCAAATCTGTTTTATAGTGAAAACTGAAGGAAGTTCAAACCGGCACTAGGAAACAGACTGAGAAACAACAGTAAAATTTTTCCTGCAAACCGTTCCATTAATGCTAGATGAAAAAACGTTTGTCAACATGCTCAGATCTGAGAGATCTGTGTGTGTGAAAGCCGTCCTTCAACCAGCTTGTTGGGAATACAAAGTTCTTTTCCAGTTGCAAACTACATTCCATATATATATTTGGGGAGGTACTAGCTCCAACTCGGTTTTACAGTGTAAACTGCAGGAACATCAAACCGGCACTAGGAAACAGACTGAGAAACCACAGTAAAAGTTTCTCATGCAACCCGTTCCTTTGTGCTACATGAATGAACGTCTCCCCACATGCTCAGTTCTGAGAGAAAAGTCTGTGTGAAAGCCGTCCTTCACCTAGCTTGTTGGGAACACAAAGTTCCTTTTAAATTGCAAACTACACTCGAAATATATATATCGGGTGGTTCTAGCTCCAACTCGATTTTACAGGGAAAACTGCAGGAACTTCAAACTGGCACTAGGAAACAGTCTGAGAATCCAGAGTAAAATTATCTCCTGCAACCCGTTTTCTTTGTTGTAGATGAACGAACGTCTCTCCAGATGCTCAGTTCTGAGAGATAAGTGTGTGTGAAAGCCGTCCTTCACCTAGCTTGTTGGGAACACAAAGTTCCTTTTCAGTTCCAAACTACACTCCATACATATATATGGGGAGATACTAGCACCAACTCTGTTTTACGGTGAAAACTGCAGGAACTTCTAACCGGCACTAGGAAGCAGACTGAGAATCCAGAGTAAAAGATTCTCCTGCAAACCGTTCCCATTTTGCTAGATGAAGGAAATTGTCTCCACATGTTCAGTTCTGAGAAATAATTGTGTGTGATATCCGTCCTTCACCTAGCTTGTTGGGAAAACAAATTTCCTTTTCAGTTGCAAACTACACTCCATATATATATATAGGGAAGTACTAGCTCCAACACGTTTTTACAGTAAAAACTGCAGGAAATTAAAACCGGCACTAGGAAACAGACTAAGAAACCAGATTAAAAGTTTCTCCTGCAACCCGATCCCGTTGTGCTAGATGAACGATAGTCTCTCCACATGCTCAGTTCTAAGACATATGTGTGTGTGAAAGCCGTCCTTCACCTAGCTTGTTGGGAACACAAAGTTCCTTTCCAGTTGCAAACTACACTCCATACATACATATTGGGTAGTACTAGCTCCAACTCGGTTTTACAGTGAAAAATGCAGGAACTTCAAACCGAACTAGGAAACAGACGGAGAAAACAGGGTAAAAGTTTCTCCTGCAAACCGTTCCCATTGTGCTAGATGAAGGAACGTCTCTCCACATGCTCAGTTCTGAGAAAAAATTATGTGTGAAAGCCGTCCTTCAACTAGCTTGTTGGGAATACAAAGTTTCTTTTCAGTTGCACACTGTACTCCATACGTATATATGGGGAGGTACGAGCTCCAACTCGGTTTTACAGTGAAAAATGCAGGAACTTCAAACCGAACTAGGAAACAGACTGAGAAACCAGAGTAAAACTTTCTCCTGCAAACCGTTCCATTAATGCTAGATGAAAAAACGTCTGTCAACATGCTCAGATCTGAGAGATCTGTGTGTGTGAAAGCCGTCCTTCAACTAGCTTGTTGGGAACACAAAGTTCTTTTCCAGTTGCAAACTACAATCCATACATATATATGGGTAGGTACAAGCTCCAACTCTGTTTTACAGTGAAAACTGCAGGAACATCAAACCGGCACTAGGAAACAGACTGAGAAAGCAGAATAAAAGTATCTCATGCAACCCATTCCTTTGTGCTAGATGAACGAACGTCTCCCCACATGCTTATTTCTGAGAGATCTTTGTGTGTGAAAGCCGTCCTTGACCAAGCTTGTTGGGATCACATAGTTCTTTTCCAGTTGCAAACTACAATCCATACATATATATGGGGTGGTACTACGCCAAATCTGTTTTATAGAGAAAACTGAAGGAACTTCAAACCGGCACTAGGAAACAGACTGAGAATCCACAGTAAAATTTCTCCTGCAAAACGTTCCATTTGTGCTAGATGAACGAACGTCTCTCCATATGCTCAGTTCTGAGAAATCAGTGTGTGTGAAAGCCGTCCTTCACCTAGCTTGTTGGGAACACAAATTTCCTTTTAAATTGCAAATTACACTCCGTACAAATATATGGGTAGGTACTAGCTCCAACTCGGTTTTACAGGGAAAACTGCAGGAACTTCAAACCGGCACTAGGAAACAGACTGAGATACCAGAGTAAAAGTTTCTCCTGCAAACCGTTCCCATTGTGCTAGATGAAGGAACGTCTCACCACATGCTCAGTTCTGAGAAAAAATTTTGTGTGAAAGCCGTCCTTCAAATAGCTTGTTGGGAATACCAACTTTCTTTTCAATTGTACACTATACTCCATTCATATATACGGGGAGGTACTAACTCCAACTCGTTTTAACAGTGAAAACTGGAGGAACTTCAAACCGGCACTAGGAAACAGACTGAGAAACCACAGTAAAATTTCTCCTGCAACACGTTCCTTTGTGGTAGATGAACGAACGTCTCCCCTCATGCTCAGTTCTGAGAGAAAAGTGTGTGTGAAAGCCGTCCTTCACCTAGGTTGTTGGGAACACAAAGTTTCTTTTAAGTTGTAAACTACAATCCTTAAATATACATGGGGAGGTACTTGCTCCAAATCGGTTTTACAGTGAAAAAAGCAGGAACTTCAAAACGGCACTAGGAAACAGACTCAGAAACCAGAGTAAAAGTTTCTCTTGCAACCCATTTCATTTGAGCTAGATGAACGAACGTCTCTCCACATGCTCCCTTCTGAAAGATTAGTGTGTTTGAAAGCCGTATTTCACCTAGCTTGTTGGGAACACAAAATTAATTTTCAGATGCAAACTACACTCCATACATATATATGGGGAAATACTAGCTCCAACCCAGTTTTACAGTTAAAACTGCAGGAACTTCAAACCGGCACTAGGAAACTGACTGAGAAACCAGAGTTAAAGTTTCTCCTGCAACCCGTTCCCTTTGTGCTAGATGAGAAAACGTCTGTCAACATGCTCAGATCTGAGAGATCATTGAGTGTGAAAGCCGTCCTTCAACTAGCTTGTTGGGAACTCAAAGATCCTTTTAAATTGCAAAATCCACTCCATACATACATATGGGGACGTACTAGCTTCAACTCTGTTTTACAGGGAAAACTGCAGGAACTTCAATCCGGCACTAGGAAACCTACTGATAATCCAGAGTAAAAGTTTCTCCTGCAACCCTTTCTTTTGTGCTAGTTGAACAAACGTCTGTCAACAGGCTCAGATCTGAGAGATCAGTGTGTGTGAAGCCGTCCTTCAACTAGCTTGTTGGGAACACAAAGTTCCTTTTAAATTGCAAACTCCACTCCATACATATATATGGGGAGGTACTAGCTCCAACTCGGCTTTCAGTGAAAACTGCAGGAACTTCAACCCGGCACTAGGAAGCAGACTGAGAAACCAGAGTAAAAGTTTGTCCTCAAACCATTCTCATTGTGCTAGATGAAGGAACGTCTCTCCAAATGCTCAGTTCTTAGAAATATTTGTGTGTGAAAGGGGGCCTTCAACTAGCTTGTTGGGAACACAAAGTTACTTTTCATTTGCAAACTTCACTCCATACATATATATGGGGAGGTTGTAGCTCCAACTCGGTTTTCAGTGAAAACTGCAGGAACTTCAACCCTGCACTAGGAAGCAGACTGAGAAACCAGAGTAAAAGTTTGTCCTTCAAACCGTTTCCTTTGTGTTAGATGAAAAAACGTCTGTCAACATGCTCAGATCTGAGAGATCAGTGTGTGTGAAAGCCGTCCTTCACCTAGATTGTTGGGAACACCAAGTTCCTTTTCAGTTCCAAACTACACTCCATACATATATATGGGGAGATTCTAGCACCAACTCTGTTTTACGGTGAAAACTGCAGGAACTTCTAACCGGTACTAGGAAGCAGACTGAGAATCCAGAGTAAAAGTTTTCCTGCAAACCGTTCCCATGTTCTAGATGAAGAAACTTGTCTCCACATGTTCAGTTCTGAGAAATAATTGTGTGTGAAAGCCGTCCTTCACCTAGCTTGTTGGGAAAACAAATTTATTTTTCAGTTGCAAACTACAATCCATACATATATATAGGGAGGTACTAGCTCCAACTCGTTTATACAGTATAAACTGCAGGAAATAAAAACCGGCACTAGGAAACAGACTAAGAAACCAGAGTAAAAGTTTCTCCTGAAACCCGATCCCTTTGTGCTAGATGAACGAACGTCTCTCCACATGCTCAGTTCTGAGACATATGTGTGTGTGAAAGCCGTCCTTCTCCTAGCTTGTTGTGAAACAAAGTTTCTTTAAAGATGCAAACTACACTCCATATATTTATATGGGGTGGTACTTGCCCCAACTCTGTTTTACAGTGAAAACTGCAGGAACTTCTAACCATCACTAGGAAGCAGACTGAGAATACAGAGTATAAGTTTCACCTGCAAACCGTTCCCATTGTGCTAGATGAAGGAACGTCTCTCCACATGCTCAGTTCTGAGAGATAACTGTGTGTGAAAGCCGTACTTCACCTAGCTTGTTGGGAACACATAGTTCCTTTTCAGTTGCAAACTACACTCCTTACATATATATGGGGAGGTACTAGTTCCAACTCGGTTTTACAGTGAAAACAGCAAGAATTTCAAACAGGCACTAGGAAACAGACTGAGAAACCAGAGTAAAATTTTCTCCTGTAACCCGTTTACTTTGTGCTAAATCAACGAACGTCTCTCCACATGCTCAGTTCTGAGAGATAAGTGTGTGTGAAAGCCGTCCTTCACCTAGCTTGTTGGGAACACAAAGTTCCTTTTAAGTTGTAAACTACAATCCTTACATATATATGGGGATGTACTAGCTCCAAATCGGTTTTACAGTGAAAACTGCAGGAACTTCAAACCGGCACTAGGAAGCAGACTGAGAATCCAGATTAAAAGTTTCTCCTGCAACCCGTTCCATTAATGCTAGATGAAAAAACGTCTATCAACATGCTCAGATCTGAGAGATTTGTGTGTGTGAAAGCCGTCCTTCAACTAGCTTGTTGGGAACACAAAGTTCTTTTCCAGTTGCAAACTACACTCCATACATATATATGGGGAGTTACTAGCTCCAACACGGTTTTACAGTTAAAACTGCAGGAACATCAAACCGGCACTAGGAAACAGACTGAGAAACCAGAGTAAAAGTTTCTCCTGTAACCCGTTCCTTTGTGCTAGATGAACGAACGTCTCCCCACATGCTCAGTTCTGAGAGAAAAGTGTGTGTGAAAGCCTTCCTTCACCTAGCTTGTTGGGAACACAAAGTTCTTTTCCAGTTGCAAACTACACTCCATACATATATATGGGGTGGTACTACCCCAAATCTGTTTTACAGTGAAAACTGCAGGAACTTCAAAACGGCACTAGGAAACAGACTGAGAAACCAGAGTAAAAGTTTCTGTTGCAACCCGTTTCCTTTGTGCTAGATGAACGAACGTCTCTCCACATGCTCACTTCTGAGTGATCAGTGTGTGTGAAAGCCGTAATTCACCTATCTTGTTGGGAACACAAAGTTCCTTTTCAGTTGCAAACTACACTCCATACATACATATGGGGAAGTACTAGCTCCAAATCGGTTTTACAGGGAAAACTGCAGGAACTTCAAACCGGCATTAGGAAACAGACTGAGAAACCAGAGTAAAAATTTCTCCTGCAACCCGTTCCCTTTGTGCTACATGAAAAAACGTCTGTCAACATGCTCAGATCTGAGAGATCAGTGTGTGTGAAAGCCGTCCTTCAACTAGCTTGTTGGGAACACATAGATCCTTTTCAGTTGCAAACTACACTCCTTACATATATATGGGGAGGTACTAGCTCCAACTCTGTTTTCAGTGAAAACTGCAGGAACTTCAACCCGGCACTAGGAAGCAGACTGAGAAAACAGAGTAAAAGTTTGTCCTCAAACCTTTCCCATTGTGCTAGATGAAGGAACGTCTCTCCAAGTGCTCAGTTCTGAGAAATAATTGTTTGTGAAAAAGGGCCTTCAACTAGCTTGTTGGGAACACAAATTTCCTTTTCAGTTGCAAACTACACTTCATACATATATATGGGGATGTACTAGCTCCAACTCGGTTTTCTGTGAAAACTGCAGGAACTTCAACCCGGCACTAGGAAGCAGACTGAGAAACCGGAGTTAAAGTTTGACTTTCAAACCTTTCAAATTGTGCTACATGAACGAAAGTCTCACCACATGCTCAGTTCTGAGAGAGAACTGTGTGTGAAAACCGTACTTCACCTAGATTGCTGGGAACACATAGTTCCTTTTCAGTTGCAAACTACACTCCTTACATATATATGGGGAGGTACTAGTTCCAACTAGGTTTTACAGTGAAAACAGCAAGAACTTCAAACCTTGACTAGGAAACAGACTGAGATACCAGAGTAAGATTTTCTCCTGTAACCCTTTTACTTTGTGCTAGATCAACGAACGTCTCTCCACATGCTCAGTTCTGAGAGATAAGTGTGTGTGAAAGCCGTCCTTCACCTAGCTTGTTGGGAACACAAAGTTCCTTTAAAGATGCAAACTACACTCCATACATATATATGGGGTGGTACTTGCCCAAACTCTGTTTTACAGTGAAAACTGCAGGAACTTCTAACCGGCACTAGGAAGCAGACTGAGAATCCAGAGTAAAAGTTTCTCCTCTAACCGTTCCCATTGTGCTAGATGAAGGAACGTCTCTCCACATGCTCAGATCTGAGGGATAAGTGTGTGTGAAAGCCTTCCTTCACCTACCTTGTTGGGAACACAAAGTTCCTTTCCTGTTGCAAACTACACTCCATAAATATATATTGGGAGGTACTAGCTCCAACTCGATTTTACAGTGAAAACTGCAGGAACTTCAAACCGGAACTAGGAAAGATACTGAGAAAACAGAGTAAAAGTTTCTCCTGCAACCTTTTCCCATTGTGCTAGATGAACTATCGTCTCTCCACATGCTCACTTCTGAGAGATCAGTGTGTGTGAAAGCCGTCCTTCACCTAGCTTGTTCTGAACACAAAGTTCCTTTTCAGTTCCAAACTACACTCCATACATATATATGTGGAGATTCTAGCACCAACTCTGTTTTACAGTGAAAACTGCAGGAAATTCTAACCGGCACTAGGAAGCAGACTGAGAATCCAGAGTAAAAGTTTCTCCTGCAAACCGATCCCTTTGTGCTAGATGAACGAACGTCTCTCCAAATGCTCAGTTCTGAGACATATGTGTGTGTGAAAGCCGTCCTTCACCTAGCTTGTTGGGAACACAAAAATTCCTTTCCAGTTGCAAACTACACTCCATACATATTTATGGGGTGGTACTTGCCCCAACTCTGTTTTACACTGAAAACTGCAGGATCTTCTAACCGGCACTAGGAAGCAGACTGAGAATCCAGAGTAAAAGTTTCTCTTGCAAACCGTTCCCATTGTGATAGATGAAGGAACGTGTCTCCACATGTTCAGTTCTGAGAAATAATTGTGTGTGAAATCCGCCCTTCACCTAGTTTGTTGGGAAAACAAATTTCCTTTTCAGTTGCAAACTACACTCCACACATATATATGGGCAGGTACTAGCTCCAACTCGTTTTTACAGTAGAAACTGCAGGAAATTAAAACCGGCACTAGGAAACAGACTAAGACAACAGATTAAAAGTTTCTCCTGCAACCCGATCCCGTTGTGCTAGATGAACGAAAGTCTCTCCACATGCTCAGTTCTGAGACATATGTGTGTGTGAAAGCCGAACTTCACCTAGCTTGTTGGGAACACATAGTTCCTTTTCAGTTGCAAACTACACTCCTTACATATATATGGGGAGGTACTAGTTCCAACTCGGTTTTACAGTGAAAACAGCAAGAATTTCAAACAGGCACTAGGAAACAGACTGAGAAACCAGAGTAAAATTTTCTCCTGTAACCCGTTTACTTTGTGCTAAATCAACGAACGTCTCTCCACATGCTCAGTTCTGAGAGATAAGTGTGTGTGAAAGCCGTCCTTCACCTAGCTTGTTGGGAACACAAAGTTCCTTTTAAGTTGTAAACTACAATCCTTACATATATATGGGGATGTACTAGCTCCAAATCGGTTTTACAGTGAAAACTGCAGGAACTTCAAACCGGCACTAGGAAGCAGACTGAGAATCCAGATTAAAAGTTTCTCCTGCAACCCGTTCCATTAATGCTAGATGAAAAAACGTCTATCAACATGCTCAGATCTGAGAGATTTGTGTGTGTGAAAGCCGTCCTTCAACTAGCTTGTTGGGAACACAAAGTTCTTTTCCAGTTGCAAACTACACTCCATACATATATATGGGGAGTTACTAGCTCCAACACGGTTTTACAGTTAAAACTGCAGGAACATCAAACCGGCACTAGGAAACAGACTGAGAAACCAGAGTAAAAGTTTCTCCTGTAACCCGTTCCTTTGTGCTAGATGAACGAACGTCTCCCCACATGCTCAGTTCTGAGAGAAAAGTGTGTGTGAAAGCCTTCCTTCACCTAGCTTGTTGGGAACACAAAGTTCTTTTCCAGTTGCAAACTACACTCCATACATATATATGGGGTGGTACTACCCCAAATCTGTTTTACAGTGAAAACTGCAGGAACTTCAAAACGGCACTAGGAAACAGACTGAGAAACCAGAGTAAAAGTTTCTGTTGCAACCCGTTTCCTTTGTGCTAGATGAACGAACGTCTCTCCACATGCTCACTTCTGAGTGATCAGTGTGTGTGAAAGCCGTAATTCACCTATCTTGTTGGGAACACAAAGTTCCTTTTCAGTTGCAAACTACACTCCATACATACATATGGGGAAGTACTAGCTCCAAATCGGTTTTACAGGGAAAACTGCAGGAACTTCAAACCGGCATTAGGAAACAGACTGAGAAACCAGAGTAAAAATTTCTCCTGCAACCCGTTCCCTTTGTGCTACATGAAAAAACGTCTGTCAACATGCTCAGATCTGAGAGATCAGTGTGTGTGAAAGCCGTCCTTCAACTAGCTTGTTGGGAACACATAGATCCTTTTCAGTTGCAAACTACACTCCTTACATATATATGGGGAGGTACTAGCTCCAACTCTGTTTTCAGTGAAAACTGCAGGAACTTCAACCCGGCACTAGGAAGCAGACTGAGAAAACAGAGTAAAAGTTTGTCCTCAAACCTTTCCCATTGTGCTAGATGAAGGAACGTCTCTCCAAGTGCTCAGTTCTGAGAAATAATTGTTTGTGAAAAAGGGCCTTCAACTAGCTTGTTGGGAACACAAATTTCCTTTTCAGTTGCAAACTACACTTCATACATATATATGGGGATGTACTAGCTCCAACTCGGTTTTCTGTGAAAACTGCAGGAACTTCAACCCGGCACTAGGAAGCAGACTGAGAAACCGGAGTTAAAGTTTGACTTTCAAACCTTTCAAATTGTGCTACATGAACGAAAGTCTCACCACATGCTCAGTTCTGAGAGAGAACTGTGTGTGAAAACCGTACTTCACCTAGATTGCTGGGAACACATAGTTCCTTTTCAGTTGCAAACTACACTCCTTACATATATATGGGGAGGTACTAGTTCCAACTAGGTTTTACAGTGAAAACAGCAAGAACTTCAAACCTTGACTAGGAAACAGACTGAGATACCAGAGTAAGATTTTCTCCTGTAACCCTTTTACTTTGTGCTAGATCAACGAACGTCTCTCCACATGCTCAGTTCTGAGAGATAAGTGTGTGTGAAAGCCGTCCTTCACCTAGCTTGTTGGGAACACAAAGTTCCTTTAAAGATGCAAACTACACTCCATACATATATATGGGGTGGTACTTGCCCAAACTCTGTTTTACAGTGAAAACTGCAGGAACTTCTAACCGGCACTAGGAAGCAGACTGAGAATCCAGAGTAAAAGTTTCTCCTCTAACCGTTCCCATTGTGCTAGATGAAGGAACGTCTCTCCACATGCTCAGATCTGAGGGATAAGTGTGTGTGAAAGCCTTCCTTCACCTACCTTGTTGGGAACACAAAGTTCCTTTCCTGTTGCAAACTACACTCCATAAATATATATTGGGAGGTACTAGCTCCAACTCGATTTTACAGTGAAAACTGCAGGAACTTCAAACCGGAACTAGGAAAGATACTGAGAAAACAGAGTAAAAGTTTCTCCTGCAACCTTTTCCCATTGTGCTAGATGAACTATCGTCTCTCCACATGCTCACTTCTGAGAGATCAGTGTGTGTGAAAGCCGTCCTTCACCTAGCTTGTTCTGAACACAAAGTTCCTTTTCAGTTCCAAACTACACTCCATACATATATATGTGGAGATTCTAGCACCACCTCTGTTTTACAGTGAAAACTGCAGGAAATTCTAACCGGCACTAGGAAGCAGACTGAGAATCCAGAGTAAAAGTTTCTCCTGCAAACCGATCCCTTTGTGCTAGATGAACGAACGTCTCTCCAAATGCTCAGTTCTGAGACATATGTGTGTGTGAAAGCCGTCCTTCACCTAGCTTGTTGGGAACACAAAAATTCCTTTCCAGTTGCAAACTACACTCCATACATATTTATGGGGTGGTACTTGCCCCAACTCTGTTTTACACTGAAAACTGCAGGATCTTCCTACCGGCACTAGGAAGCAGACTGAGAATCCAGAGTAAAAGTTTCTCTTGCAAACCGTTCCCATTGTGATAGATGAAGGAACGTGTCTCCACATGTTCAGTTCTGAGAAATAATTGTGTGTGAAATCCGCCCTTCACCTAGTTTGTTGGGAAAACAAATTTCCTTTTCAGTTGCAAACTACACTCCACACATATATATGGGCAGGTACTAGCTCCAACTCGTTTTTACAGTAGAAACTGCAGGAAATTAAAACCGGCACTAGGAAACAGACTAAGACAACAGATTAAAAGTTTCTCCTGCAACCCGATCCCGTTGTGCTAGATGAACGAAAGTCTCTCCACATGCTCAGTTCTGAGACATATGTGTGTGTGAAAGCCGAACTTCACCTAGCTTGTTGGGAACACAAAGTTCCTTTCCAGTTGCAAACTACACTCCATACATACATATGGGGAAGTACTAGCTCCAACTAGGTTTTACAGTGAAAACTGCAGGAACTTCAAACCGAACTAGGAAACAGACTGAGAAACCAGAGTAAAAGTTTCTCATGCAACCCGTTCCTTTGTGCTAGATGAACGAACGTCTCCCCAAATGCTCAGTTCTGAGAGAAAACTGTGTGTGAAAGCCGTCCTTCACCTAGCTTGTTGGGAACACAAATTTCTTTTCCAGTTGCAAACTACAATCCATACATATTTATGGGGTGGTACTACCCCTAATCTGTTTTATAGTGAAAACTGAAGGAACTTCAAACCGGCACTAGGAAACAGACTGAGAAACCACAGTAAAATGTCTCCTGCAAAACGTTCCATTTATGCTAGATGAAGGAACGTCTCTCCATATGCTCAGTTCTGAGAGATAAGTGTGTGTGAAAGCCGTCCTTCACCTAGCTTGTTGGGAACACAAATTTCCTTTTAAATTGCAAACTACACTCCGTACAAATATAAGGGTAGGTACTAGCTCCAACTCGGTTTTACAGGGAAAACTGCAGGAACTTCAAACCGGCACTAGGAAACAGAGTGAGAAACCAGATTAAAAGTTGCTCCTGCAACCGATTCCCTTTGTGCTAGGTGAACGAAAGTCTCTCCACATGCTCAGTTCTGAGAGATAAGTTTGTGTGAAAGCCTTCCTTCACCTACCTTGTTGGGAACACAAAGTTCCTTTCCAGTTGCAAACTACACTCCATACATATATATTGGGAGGTGCTAGCTCCAACTCAATTTTACCGTGAAAATTGCAGGAACTTCATACCGGAACTAGGAAAGAGACTGAGAAACCAGAGTAAAAGTTTCTCCTGCAACCCTTTACCATTGTGCTAGATGAACTAACGTCTCTCCACATGCTCATTTCTGAGAGATCAGTTTGTGTGAAAGCCGTCCTTCACCTAGCTTGTTGGGAACACAAAGTTCCTTTTAAATTGCAAACTACACTCCATATATATATATCGGGTGGTACTAGCTCCAACTCGGTTTTACAGGGAAAACTGCAGGAACTTCAAATTGGCACTAGGAAACAGTCTGAGATACCAGAGTAAAATTATCTCCTGCAACCCGTTTTCTTTGTGGTAGTTGAACGAACATCTCTCCAAATGCTCAGTTCTGAGATATAAGTGTGTGTGAAAGCCGTTCTTCAACTATCATTTTGGAAACACAAAGTTCCTTTTCAGTTGCATACTACACTCCATACATACATATTGGGAAGTACTGGCTCCAACTCAGTTTTACAGTGAAAAATGCAGGAACTTCAAACCGAACTAGGAAACAGACTGAGAAACCAGAGTAAAAGTTTCTCATGCAACCCGTTCCTTTGTGCTAGATGAACGAACGTCTCCCCACATGCTCAGTTCTGAGAGAAAACTGTGTGTGAAAGCCGTCCTTCACCTAGCTTGTTGGGAACACAAATTTCTTTTCCAGTTGCAAACTACAATCCATACATATTTATGGGGTGGTACTACCCCTAATCTGTTTTATAGTGAAAACTGAAGGAACTTCAAACCGGCACTAGGAAACAGACTGAGAAACCACAGTAAAATGTCTCCTGCAAAACGTTCCATTTATGCTAGATGAAGGAACGTCTCTCCATATGCTCAGTTCTGAGAGATAAGTGTGTGTGAAAGCCGTCCTTCACCTAGCTTGTTGGGAACACAAATTTCCTTTTAAATTGCAAACTACACTCCGTACAAATATAAGGGTAGGTACTAGCTCCAACTCGGTTTTACAGGGAAAACTGCAGGAACTTCAAACCGGCACTAGGATACAGAGTGAGAAACCAGATTAAAAGTTGCTCCTGCAACCGATTCCCTTTGTGCTAGGTGAACGAACGTCTCTCCACATGCTCAGTTCTGAGAGATAAGTTTGTGTGAAAGCCTTCCTTCACCTACCTTGTTGGGAACACAAAGTTCCTTTCCAGTTGCAAACTACACTCCATACATATATATTGGGAGGTGCTAGCTCCAACTCAATTTTACCGTGAAAATTGCAGGAACTTCATACCGGAACTAGGAAAGAGAATGAGAAACCAGAGTAAAAGTTTCTCCTGCAACCCTTTACCATTGTGCTAGATGAACTAACGTCTCTCCACATGCTCATTTCTGAGAGATCAGTTTGTGTGAAAGCCGTCCTTCACCTAGCTTGTTGGGAACACAAAGTTCCTTTTAAATTGCAAACTACACTCCATATATATATATCGGGTGGTACTAGCTCCAACTCGGTTTTACAGGGAAAACTGCAGGAACTTCAAATTGGCACTAGGAAACAGTCTGAGATACCAGAGTAAAATTATCTCCTGCAACCCGTTTTCTTTGTGGTAGTTGAACGAACATCTCTCCAAATGCTCAGTTCTGAGATATAAGTGTGTGTGAAAGCCGTTCTTCAACTATCATTTTGGAAACACAAAGTTCCTTTTCAGTTGCATACTACACTCCATACATACATATTGGGAAGTACTGGCTCCAACTCAGTTTTACAGTGAAAAATGCAGGAACTTCAAACCGAACTAGGAAACAGACTGAGAAACCAGAGTAAAAGTTTCCCCTGCAAACCGTTCCATAATTGCTAGATGCAAAAACGTCTGTCAACATGCTCAGATCTGAGAGATCTGTGTGTGTGAAAGCCGTCTTTCAACTAGCTTTTTGGGAACACAAAGTTCTTTTCCAGTTGCAAAGTACACTCCATACATATATATGGGGAGGTACTAGCTCCAACTCAGTTTTACAGTGAAAACTGCAGGAACATCAAACCGGCACTAGGAAACAGACTGAGAAACCAGAGTATAAGTTTCTCATGCAACCCGTTCCTTTGTGCTAGTTGAACGAACGTCTTTCCACATGCTCATTTCTGAGAGAATATTGTGTGAGAAAGCCGTCCTTCACATAGCTTGTTTGGAACACAAATTTTTTTCCAGTTGCAAACTACAATACATACATATATATGGGGTGGTACTACCCCATATCTGTTTTATAGTGAAAACTGAAGGAACTTCAAACCGGCACTAGGAAACAGACTGAGAAACCACAGTAAAATTTCACCTTCAATACGTTCTATTTGTGCTAGATGAACGAACGTCTCTCCATATGCTCAGTTCTGAGAGTTCAGTGTGTGTGAAAGCCGTCCTTCACCTAGCTTGTTGGGAACACAAATTTCCTTTTAAATTGCAAACTACACTCCGTACAAGTATAAGGGTAGGCACTAGCTCCAACTCGGTTTTACAGGGAAAACTGCAGGAACTTCAAACCGGCACTAGGAAACAGACTGAGAAACCAGATTAAAGTTGCTCCTGCAACCCGTTCCCTTTGTGCTAGATGAACCAACGTCTCTCCACATGCTCAGTTCTGAGAGATAAGTGTGTGTGAAAGCCGTCCTTCAACTAGCTTGTTGGGAACACAAAGTTCCTTTTCAGTTTGCAAACTACACTATACATAAATATAGGGAGTTTATAGCTCCAACTCGTTTTTACAGTGAAAATTGCAGGAACTTCAAACCATCACTAGGAAGCAGACTGAGAAACCAGAGTAAAAGTTTCTCCTGCAAACCGTTCCCATTGTGCTAGATGAAGGAACGTCTCCCCACATGCTCAGTTCTGAGAAAAAATTTTGTGTGAAAGCCGTCCTTCAAATAGCTTGTTGGGAATACCAACTTTCTTTCAGTTGTACACTATACTCCATTCATATATACGGGGAGGAACTATCTCCAACTCGGTTTTACAGTGAAAACTGCAGGAACTTCCAACCGGCACTAGGAAACAGACTGAGAAACCAGAGTAAAAGTTTCTCATGCCACCCGTTCCTTTGTGCTAGATGAACGAACGTCTCCCCACATGTTCAGTTCTGAGAGAAAATTGTGTGTGAAAGCCGTACTTCACCTAGCTTTTTGTGAACACAAAGTTCGTTTTAAATTGTAAACTATAATCCTTACATATATATGGGGAGGTACTTGCTCCAAATCGGTTTTACAGTGAAAACTGCAGGAACTTCAAACCGGCACTAGGAAACAGACTGAGAAACCCGAGTAAAAGTTTCTCTTGCAACCAATTCCATTTGAGCTAGAAGAACGAACGTCTCTCCACATGCTCCCTTCTGAGAGATTAGTGTGTGTGAAAGCCGTAATTCACCTAGCTTGTTGGGAACACAAAATTAATTTTCAAATGCAAAATACACTCCATACATATATATGGGGAAGTACTAGCTCCAACCCAGTTTTACATGGAAAACTGCAGGAACTTCAAACCGGCACTAGGCAACAGACTGAGAAACCAGAGTTAAAGTTTCTCCTGCAACCCGTTCCCTTTGTGCTAGATGAAAAAACGTCTGTCAACATGCTCAGATCTGAGAGATCAGTGTGTGTGAAAGCCATCCTTCAACTAGCTTGTTGGGAACACAAAGATCCTTTTAAATTGCAAAATCCACTCCAAACATACATATGGGGAGGTACTAGCTCCAACTCTGTTTTACAGGGAAAACTGCAGGAAGTTCAAACCGGCACTAGGAAAACGACTGGGAATCCAGAGTAAAAGTTTCTCCTGGAACCCTTTCCCTTTATGCTAGATGAACAAACGTCTGTCAACATGCTCAGATCTGAGAGATCAGTGTGTGTGAAAGCCGTCCTTCAACTAGCTTGTTGGGAACACAAAGTTCCTTTTTAATTGCAAACTCCACTCCATACATATATATGGGGAGGTACTAGCTCCAACTCGGCTTTCAGTGAAAACTGCAGGAACTTCAACCCGGCACTAGGAAGCAGACTGAGAAAACAGAGTAAAAGTTTGTCCTCAAACCATTCCCATTGTGCTAGATGAAGGAACGTCTCTCCAAATGCTCAGTTCTGAGAAATATTTGTGTGTGAAAGAGGGCCTTCAACTAGCTTGTTGGGAACCCAAAGTTACTTTTCATTTGCAAACTTCACTCCATACATATATATGGGGAGGTTCTAGCTCCAACTCGGTTTTCAATTAAAACTGCAGGAATTTCAACCCGGCACTAGGAAGCAGACTGAGAAACCAGAGTAAAAGTTTGTCCTTCAAACCGTTCCAATTGTGATACATGAACGAACGTCTCACCACATGCTCAGTTCTGAGAGATAACTGTGTGTGAAAGCCGTACTTCACCTAGCTTGTTGGGAACACATAGTTCCTTTTCAGTTGCAAACTACACTCCTTACATATATATGGGGAGGTACTAGTTCCAACTCGGTTTTACAGTGAAAACAGCAAGAACTTCAAACCAGCACTAGGAAAAAGACTGAGAAACCAGAGTAAAATTTTCTCCTGTAACCCGTTTACTTTGTGCTAGATCAACGAACGTCTCTCCACATGCTCAGTTCTGAGAGATAAGAGTGAGTGAAGGCCGTCTTTCACCTAGCTTGTTGGGAACACAAAGTTCCTTTTAAGTTGTAAACTACAATCCTTACATATATATGGGGATGTACTAGCCCCAAATCGGTTTTACAGTGAAAACTGCAGGAACTTCAAAACGGCACTAGGAAACAGACTGAGAAACCAGAGTAAAACTATCTCCTGCAACCCGTTTTCTTTGTTGTAGATGAATGAACGTCTCTCCACATGCTCAGTTCTGAGAGATAAGTGTGTGTGGATGCCGTCCTTCACCTAGCTTGTTGGGAAAACAAATTCCCTTTTCAGTTGCAAACTACACTTCATACATATATATGGGCAGGTACCAGCTCCAACTCGTTTTTACAGTAAAAATTGTAGGAAATTAAACCCGGCACTAGGAAACAGACTAAGAAACCAGATTAAAAGTTTCTCCTGCAACCCGATCCCATTGTGCTAGATGAACGAAAGTCTCTCCACATGCTCAGTTCTGAGACATATGTGTGTGTGAAAGCCGACCTTCACCTAGCTTGTTGGGAACACAAAGTTCCTTTCCAGTTGCAAACTACACTCCATACATACATATGGGGAAGTACTAGCTCCAACTCGGTTTTACAGTGAAAAATGCAGGAACTTCAACCCGAACTAGGAAACAGACTGAGATACCAGAGTAAAAGTTTCTCCTGCAAACGGTTCCCATTGTGCTAGATGAAGGAACGTCTCTCCACATGCTCAGTTCTGAGAAAAAATTATGTGTGAAAGCCGTCCTTCAAATTGCTTGTTGGGAATACAAAGTTTCTTTTCAATTGCACACTATACTTCATACATATATATTTGGAGGTACTAGCTCCAACTAGGTTTTACAGTGAAAACTGCAGGAATTTCAAACTGGCACTAGGAAACAGACAGAGAAACCAGAGTAAAAGTTTCTTCTGCAACACGTTTCCTTTGTGCTAGATGAACGAACGTCTCTCCACATGGTCACTTGTGAGAAATCAGTGTGTGTGAAAGCCGTAATTCACCTATCATGTTGGGAAAACAAAGTTCCTTTTCAGTTGCAAACTACACTCCATACATACATATGGGGAAGTACTAGCTCCAACTCGGTTTTACAGTGAAAAATGCAGGAACTTCAAACCGAACTAGGAAACAGACTGAGAAACCAGAGTAAAAGTTTTTCCTGCAAACCGTTCCATTAATGCTAGATGAAAAAACGTCTGTCAACATGCTCAGATCTGAGAGATCTGTGTGTGTGAAAGCCGTCCTTCAACTAGCTTGTTGGGAAAACAAAGTTCTTTTCCAGTTGCAAACTACACTCCATACATATATATGGGGGGCTACTACCCCAAATCTGTTTTACAGTGAAAACTGCAGGAACATCAAACCGGCACTAGGAAACAGACTGAGAAACCAGAGTAAAAGTTTCTCATGCAACCCATTCCTTTGTGCTAGATGAACGAACGTCTCCCCACATGCTCAGTTCTGAGAGAAAAGTGTGTTTGAAAGCCGTCCTTCACCTAGCTTGTTGGGAAAACAAAGTTCTTTTCCAGTTGCAAACTACAATCCATACATATATATGGGGTGGTACTACCCCAAATCTGTTTTATAGTGAAAACTGAAGGAACTTCAAACCGGCACTAGGAAACAGACTGAGAAACCACAGTAAAATTTCTCCTGCAAAACGTTCCATTTGTGCTAGATGAACGAACGTCTCTCCATATGCTCAGTTCTGAGAGATCAGTGTATGTGAAAGCCGTCCTTCACCTAGCTTGTTGGGAACAGAAATTTCCTTTTAAATTGCAAACTACACTTCGTACAAATATAAGGGTAGGCACTAGCTCCAACTCGGTTTTACAGGGAAAACTGCAGGAACTTCAAACCGGCACTAGGAAACAGACTGAGAAACCAGATTAAAGTTGCTCCTGCAACCCGTTCCCTTTGTGCTAGATGAACCAACGTCTCTCCTCATGCTCAGTTCTGAGAGATAAGTGTGTGTGAAAGCCGTCCTTCAACTAGCTTGTTGGGAACACAAAGTTCCTTTTCAGTTTGCAAACTACACTATACATAAATATAGGGAGTTTATAGCTCCAACTCGTTTTTACAGTGAAAATTTCAGGAACTTCAAACCATCACTAGGAAGCAGACTGAGAAACCAGAGTAAAAGTTTCTCCTGCAAACCGTTCCCATTGTGCTAGATGAAGGAACGTCTCCCCACATGCTCAGTTCTGAGAAAAAATTTTGTGTGAAAGCCGTCCTTCAAATAGCTTGTTGGGAATACCAACTTTCTTTCAGTTGTACACTATACTCCATTCATATATACGGGGAGGAACTAGCTCCAACTCGGTTTTACAGTGAAAACTGCAGGAACTTCCAACCGGCACTAGGAAACAGACTGAGAAACCAGAGTAAAAGTTTCTCATGCCACCCGTTCCTTTGTGCTAGATGAACGAACGTCTCCCCACATGTTCAGTTCTGAGAGAAAATTGTGTGTGAAAGCCGTACTTCACCTAGCTTGTTGGGAACACAAAGTTCGTTTTAAATTGTAAACTACAATCCTTACATATATATGGGGAGGTACTTGCTCCAAATCGGTTTTACAGTGAAAACTGCAGGAACTTCAAACCGGCACTAGGAAACAGACTGAGAAACCAGAGTAAAAGTTTCTCTTGCAACCAATTCCATTTGAGCTAGAAGAACGAACGTCTCTCCACATGCTCCCTTCTGAGAGATTAGTGTGTGTGAAAGCCGTAATTCACCTAGCTTGTTGGGAACACAAAATTAATTTTCAAATGCAAAATACACTCCATACATATATATGGGGAAGTACTAGCTCCAACCCAGTTTTACATGGAAAACTGCAGGAACTTCAAACCGGCACTAGGCAACAGACTGAGAAACCAGAGTTAAAGTTTCTCCTGCAACCCGTTCCCTTTGTGCTAGATGAAAAAACGTCTGTCAACATGCTCAGATCTGAGAGATCAGTGTGTGTGAAAGCCATCCTTCAACTAGCTTGTTGGGAACACAAAGATCCTTTTAAATTGCAAAATCCACTCCATACATACATATGGGGAGGTACTAGCTCCAACTCTGTTTTACAGGGAAAACTGCAGGAAGTTCAAACCGGCACTAGGAAAACGTCTGAGAAACCAGAGTAAAAGTTTCTCCTGCAACCCTTTCCCTTTGTGCTAGATGAACAAACGTCTGTCAACATGCTCAGATCTGAGAGATCAGTGTGTGTGAAAGCCGTCCTTCAACTAGCTTGTTGGGAACACAAAGTTCCTTTTTAATTGCAAACTCCACTCCATACATATATATGGGGAGGTACTAGCTCCAACTCGGCTTTCAGTGAAAACTGCAGGAACTTCAACCCGGCACTAGGAAGCAGACTGAGAAAACAGAGTAAAAGTTTGTCCTCAAACCATTCCCATTGTGCTAGATGAAGGAACGTCTCTCCAAATGCTCAGTTCTGAGAAATATTTGTGTGTGAAAGAGGGCCTTCAACTAGCTTGTTGGGAAACCAAAGTTACTTTTCATTTGCAAACTTCACTCCATACATATATATGGGGAGGTTCTAGCTCCAACTCGGTTTTCAATTAAAACTGCAGGAATTTCAACCCGGCACTAGGAAGCAGACTGAGAAACCAGAGTAAAAGTTTGTCCTTCAAACCGTTCCAATTGTGATACATGAACGAACGTCTCACCACATGCTCAGTTCTGAGAGATAACTGTGTGTGAAAGCCGTACTTCACCTAGCTTGTTGGGAACACATAGTTCCTTTTCAGTTGCAAACTACACTCCTTACATATATATGGGGAGGTACTAGTTCCAACTCGGTTTTACAGTGAAAACAGCAAGAACTTCAAACCAGCACTAGGAAAAAGACTGAGAAACCAGAGTAAAATTTTCTCCTGTAACCCGTTTACTTTGTGCTAGATCAACGAACGTCTCTCCACATGCTCAGTTCTGAGAGATAAGAGTGAGTGAAGGCCATCTTTCACCTAGCTTGTTGGGAACACAAAGTTTCTTTTAAGTTGTAAACTACAATCCTTACATATATATGGGGATGTACTAGCCCCAAATCGGTTTTACAGTGAAAACTGCAGGAACTTCAAAACGGCACTAGGAAACAGACTGAGAAACCAGAGTAAAATTATCTCCTGCAACCCGTTTTCTTTGTTGTAGATGAATGAACGTCTCTCCACATGCTCAGTTCTGAGAGATAAGTGTGTGTGGATGCCGTCCTTCACCTAGCTTGTTGGGAAAACAAATTCCCTTTTCAGTTGCAAACTACACTCCATACATATATATGGGCAGGTACCAGCTCCAACTCGTTTTTACAGTAAAAATTGTAGGAAATTAAAACCGGCACTAGGAAACAGACTAAGAAACCAGATTAAAAGTTTCTCCTGCAACCCGATCCCGTTGTGCTAGATGAACGAAAGTCTCTCCACATGCTCAGTTCTGAGACATATGTGTGTGTGAAAGCCGACCTTCACCTAGCTTGTTGGGAACACAAAGTTCCTTTTCAGTTGCAAACTACACTCCATACATACATATGGGGAAGTACTAGCTCCAACTCGGTTTTACAGTGAAAAATGCAGGAACTTCAAACCGAACTAGGAAACAGACTGAGATACCAGAGTAAAAGTTTCTCCTGCAAACGGTTCCCATTGTGCTAGATGAAGGAACGTCTCTCCACATGCTCAGTTCTGAGAGATATGTGTGTGTGAAAGCCGTCCTTCAAATTGCTTGTAGGGAATACAAAGTTTCTTTTCAATTGCACACTATACTCCATACATATATATGGGGAGGTACTAGCTCCAACTAGGTTTTACAGTGAAAACTGCAGGAATTTCAAACTGGCACTAGGAAACAGACAGAGAAACCAGAGTAAAAGTTTCTTCTGCAACACGTTTCCTTTGTGCTAGATGAACGAACGTCTCTCCACATGGTCACTTGTGAGAAATCAGTGTGTGTGAATGCCGTATTTCACCTAGCTTGTTGGGAAAACAAAGTTCCTTTTCAGTTGCAAAATACACTCCATACATACATATGGGGAAGTACTAGCTCCAACTCGGTTTTACAGTGAAAAATGCAGGAACTTCAAACCGAACTAGGAAACAGACTGAGAAACCAGAGTAAAAGTTTTTCCTGCAAACCGTTCCATTAATGCTAGATGAAAAAACGTCTGTCAACATGCTCAGATCTGAGAGATCTGTGTGTGTGAAAGCCGTCCTTCAACTAGCTTGTTGGGAAAACAAAGTTCTTTTCCAGTTGCAAACTACACTATATACATATATATGGGGGGCTACTACCCCAAATCTGTTTTACAGTGAAAACTGCAGGAACATCAAACCGGCACTAGGAAACAGACTGAGAAACCAGAGTAAAAGTTTCTCATGCAACCCGTTCCTTTGTGCTAGATGAACGAACGTCTCCCCACATGCTCAATTCTGAGAGAAAAGTGTGTGTGAAAGCCGTCCTTCAACTAGCTTGTTGGGAACACAAAGTTCCTTTTAAATTGCAAACTCCACTCCATACATATATATGGGGAGGTACTAGCTCCAACTCGGCTTTCAGTGAAAACTGCAGGAACTTCAACCCGGCACTAGGAAGCAGACTGAGAAACCAGAGTAAAAGTTTGTCCTCAAACCATTCTCATTGTGCTAGATGAAGGAACGTCTCTCCAAATGCTCAGTTCTGAGAAATATTTGTGTGTGAAAGGGGGCCTTCAACTAGCTTGTTGGGAACACAAAGTTACTTTTCATTTGCAAACTTCACTCCATACATATATATGGGGAGGTTGTAGCTCCAACTCGGTTTTCAGTGAAAACTGCAGGAACTTCAACCCTGCACTAGGAAGCAGACTGAGAAACCAGAGTAAAAGTTTGTCCTTCAAACCGTTTCCTTTGTGTTAGATGAAAAAACGTCTGTCAACATGCTCAGATCTGAGAGATCAGTGTGTGTGAAAGCCGTCCTTCACCTAGATTGTTGGGAACACCAAGTTCCTTTTCAGTTCCAAACTACACTCCATACATATATATGGGGAGATTCTAGCACCAACTCTCTTTTACGGTGAAAACTGCAGGAACTTCTAACCGGCACTAGGAAGCAGACTGAGAATCCAGAGTAAAAGTTTTCCTGCAAACCGTTCCCATGTTCTAGATGAAGAAACTTGTCTCCACATGTTCAGTTCTGAGAAATAATTGTGTGTGAAAGCCGTCCTTCACCTAGCTTGTTGGGAAAACAAATTTCTTTTTCAGTTGCAAACTACAATCCATACATATATATAGGGAGGTACTAGCTCCAACTCGTTTATACAGTAAAAACTGCAGGAAATAAAAACCGGCACTAGGAAACAGACTAAGAAACCAGAGTAAAAGTTTCTCCTGAAACCCGATCCCTTTGTGCTAGATGAACGAACGTCTCTCCACATGCTCAGTTCTGAGACATATGTGTGTGTGAAAGCCGTCCTTCTCCTAGCTTGTTGTGAAACAAAGTTTCTTTAAAGATGCAAACTACACTCCATACATTTATATGGGGTGGTACTTGCCCCAACTCTGTTTTACAGTGAAAACTGCAGGAACTTCTAACCATCACTAGGAAGCAGACTGAGAATACAGAGTATAAGTTTCACCTGCAAACCGTTCCCATTGTGCTAGATGAAGGAACGTCTCTCCACATGCTCAGTTCTGAGAGATAACTGTGTGTGAAAGCCGTACTTCACCTAGCTTGTTGGGAACACATAGTTCCTTTTCAGTTGCAAACTACACTCCTTACATATATATGGGGAGGTACTAGTTCCAACTCGGTTTTACAGTGAAAACAGCAAGAATTTCAAACAGGCACTAGGAAACAGACTGAGAAACCAGAGTAAAATTTTCTCCTGTAACCCGTTTACTTTGTGCTAAATCAACGAACGTCTCTCCACATGCTCAGTTCTGAGAGAAAAGTGTGTGTGAAAGCCTTCCTTCACCTAGCTTGTTGGGAACACAAAGTTCTTTTCCAGTTGCAAACTACACTCCATACATATATATGGGGAGTTACTAGCTCCAACTCGGTTTTACAGTTAAAACTGCAGGAACATCAAACCGGCACTAGGAAACAGACTGAGAAACCAGAGTAAAAGTTTCTCCTGTAACCCGTTCCTTTGTGCTAGATGAACGAACGTCTCCCCACACGCTCAGTTCTGAGAGAAAAGTGTGTGTGAAAGCCTTCCTTCACCTAGCTTGTTGGGAACACAAAGTTCTTTTCCAGTTGCAAACTACACTCCATACATATATATGGGGTGGTACTACCCCAAATCTGTTTTACAGGGAAAACTGCAGGAACTTCAAACCGGCATTAGGAAACAGACTGAGAAACCAGAGTAAAAATTTCTCCTGCAACCCGTTCCCTTTGTGCTACATGAAAAAACGTCTGTCAACATGCTCAGATCTGAGAGATCAGTGTGTGTGAAAGCCGTCCTTCAACTAGCTTGTTGGGAACACATAGATCCTTTTCAGTTGCAAACTACACTCCTTACATATATATGGGGAGGTACTAGCTCCAACTCTGTTTTCAGTGAAAACTGCAGGAACTTCAACCCGGCACTAGGAAGCAGACTGAGAAAACAGAGTAAAAGTTTGTCCTCAAACCTTTCCCATTGTGCTAGATGAAGGAACGTCTCTCCAAGTGCTCAGTTCTGAGAAATAATTGTTTGTGAAAAAGGGCCTTCAACTAGCTTGTTGGGAACACAAATTTCCTTTTCAGTTGCAAACTACACTTCATACATATATATGGGGATGTACTAGCTCCAACTCGGTTTTCTGTGAAAACTGCAGGAACTTCAACCCGGCACTAGGAAGCAGACTGAGAAACCGGAGTTAAAGTTTGACTTTCAAACCTTTCAAATTGTGCTACATGAACGAAAGTCTCACCACATGCTCAGTTCTGAGAGAGAACTGTGTGTGAAAACCGTACTTCACCTAGATTGCTGGGAACACATAGTTCCTTTTCAGTTGCAAACTACACTCCTTACATATATATGGGGAGGTACTAGTTCCAACTAGGTTTTACAGTGAAAACAGCAAGAACTTCAAACCTTGACTAGGAAACAGACTGAGATACCAGAGTAAGATTTTCTCCTGTAACCCTTTTACTTTGTGCTAGATCAACGAACGTCTCTCCACATGCTCAGTTCTGAGAGATAAGTGTGTGTGAAAGCCGTCCTTCACCTAGCTTGTTGGGAACACAAAGTTCCTTTAAAGATGCAAACTACACTCCATACATATATATGGGGTGGTACTTGCCCAAACTCTGTTTTACAGTGAAAACTGCAGGAACTTCTAACCGGCACTAGGAAGCAGACTGAGAATCCAGAGTAAAAGTTTCTCCTCTAACCGTTCCCATTGTGCTAGATGAAGGAACGTCTCTCCACATGCTCAGATCTGAGGGATAAGTGTGTGTGAAAGCCTTCCTTCACCTACCTTGTTGGGAACACAAAGTTCCTTTCCTGTTGCAAACTACACTCCATAAATATATATTGGGAGGTACTAGCTCCAACTCGATTTTACAGTGAAAACTGCAGGAACTTCAAACCGGAACTAGGAAAGATACTGAGAAAACAGAGTAAAAGTTTCTCCTGCAACCTTTTCCCATTGTGCTAGATGAACTATCGTCTCTCCACATGCTCACTTCTGAGAGATCAGTGTGTGTGAAAGCCGTCCTTCACCTAGCTTGTTGGGAACACAAAGTTCCTTTTCAGTTCCAAACTACACTCCATACATATATATGTGGAGATTCTAGCACCAACTCTGTTTTACAGTGAAAACTGCAGGAAATTCTAACCGGCACTAGGAAGCAGACTGAGAATCCAGAGTAAAAGTTTCTCCTGCAAACCGATCCCTTTGTGCTAGATGAACGAACGTCTCTCCAAATGCTCAGTTCTGAGACATATGTGTGTGTGAAAGCCGTCCTTCACCTAGCTTGTTGGGAACACAAAAATTCCTTTCCAGTTGCAAACTACACTCCATACATATTTATGGGGTGGTACTTGCCCCAACTCTGTTTTACACTGAAAACTGCAGGATCTTCTAACCGGCACTAGGAAGCAGACTGAGAATCCAGAGTAAAAGTTTCTCTTGCAAACCGTTCCCATTGTGATAGATGAAGGAACGTGTCTCCACATGTTCAGTTCTGAGAAATAATTGTGTGTGAAATCCGCCCTTCACCTAGTTTGTTGGGAAAACAAATTTCCTTTTCAGTTGCAAACTACACTCCACACATATATATGGGCAGGTACTAGCTCCAACTCGTTTTTACAGTAGAAACTGCAGGAAATTAAAACCAGCACTAGGAAACAGACTAAGACAACAGATTAAAAGTTTCTCCTGCAACCCGATCCCGTTGTGCTAGATGAACGAAAGTCTCTCCACATGCTCAGTTCTGAGACATATGTGTGTGTGAAAGCCGAACTTCACCTAGCTTGTTGGGAACACAAAGTTCCTTTCCAGTTGCAAACTACACTCCATACATACATATGGGGAAGTACTAGCTCCAACTAGGTTTTACAGTGAAAACTGCAGGAACTTCAAACCGAACTAGGAAACAGACTGAGAAACCAGAGTAAAAGTTTCTCATGCAACCCGTTCCTTTGTGCTAGATGAACGAACGTCTCCCCACATGCTCAGTTCTGAGAGAAAACTGTGTGTGAAAGCCGTCCTTCACCTAGCTTGTTGGGAACACAAATTTCTTTTCCAGTTGCAAACTACAATCCATACATATTTATGGGGTGGTACTACCCCTAATCTGTTTTATAGTGAAAACTGAAGGAACTTCAAACCGGCACTAGGAAACAGACTGAGAAACCACAGTAAAATGTCTCCTGCAAAACGTTCCATTTATGCTAGATGAAGGAACGTCTCTCCATATGCTCAGTTCTGAGAGATAAGTGTGTGTGAAAGCCGTCCTTCACCTAGCTTGTTGGGAACACAAATTTCCTTTTAAATTGCAAACTACACTCCGTACAAATATAAGGGTAGGTACTAGCTCCAACTCGGTTTTACAGGGAAAACTGCAGGAACTTCAAACCGGCACTAGGAAACAGAGTGAGAAACCAGATTAAAAGTTGCTCCTGCAACCGATTCCCTTTGTGCTAGGTGAACGAACGTCTCTCCACATGCTCAGTTCTGAGAGATAAGTTTGTGTGAAAGCCTTCCTTCACCTACCTTGTTGGGAACACAAAGTTCCTTTCCAGTTGCAAACTACACTCCATACATATATATTGGGAGGTGCTAGCTCCAACTCAATTTTACCGTGAAAATTGCAGGAACTTCATACCGGAACTAGGAAAGAGAATGAGAAACCAGAGTAAAAGTTTCTCCTGCAACCCTTTACCATTGTGCTAGATGAACTAACGTCTCTCCACATGCTCATTTCTGAGAGATCAGTTTGTGTGAAAGCCGTCCTTCACCTAGCTTGTTGGGAACACAAAGTTCCTTTTAAATTGCAAACTACACTCCATATATATATATCGGGTGGTACTAGCTCCAACTCGGTTTTACAGGGAAAACTGCAGGAACTTCAAATTGGCACTAGGAAACAGTCTGAGATACCAGAGTAAAATTATCTCCTGCAACCCGTTTTCTTTGTGGTAGTTGAACGAACATCTCTCCAAATGCTCAGTTCTGAGATATAAGTGTGTGTGAAAGCCGTTCTTCAACTATCATTTTGGAAACACAAAGTTCCTTTTCAGTTGCATACTACACTCCATACATACATATTGGGAAGTACTGGCTCCAACTCAGTTTTACAGTGAAAAATGCAGGAACTTCAAACCGAACTAGGAAACAGACTGAGAAACCAGAGTAAAAGTTTCTCATGCAACCCGTTCCTTTGTGCTAGATGAACGAACGTCTCCCCACATGCTCAGTTCTGAGAGAAAACTGTGTGTGAAAGCCGTCCTTCACCTAGCTTGTTGGGAACACAAATTTCTTTTCCAGTTGCAAACTACAATCCATACATATTTATGGGGTGGTACTACCCCTAATCTGTTTTATAGTGAAAACTGAAGGAACTTCAAACCGGCACTAGGAAACAGACTGAGAAACCACAGTAAAATGTCTCCTGCAAAACGTTCCATTTATGCTAGATGAAGGAACGTCTCTCCATATGCTCAGTTCTGAGAGATAAGTGTGTGTGAAAGCCGTCCTTCACCTAGCTTGTTGGGAACACAAATTTCCTTTTAAATTGCAAACTACACTCCGTACAAATATAAGGGTAGGTACTAGCTCCAACTCGGTTTTACAGGGAAAACTGCAGGAACTTCAAACCGGCACTAGGAAACAGAGTGAGAAACCAGATTAAAAGTTGCTCCTGCAACCGATTCCCTTTGTGCTAGGTGAACGAACGTCTCTCCACATGCTCAGTTCTGAGAGATAAGTTTGTGTGAAAGCCTTCCTTCACCTACCTTGTTGGGAACACAAAGTTCCTTTCCAGTTGCAAACTACACTCCATACATATATATTGGGAGGTGCTAGCTCCAACTCAATTTTACCGTGAAAATTGCAGGAACTTCATACCGGAACTAGGAAAGAGAATGAGAAACCAGAGTAAAAGTTTCTCCTGCAACCCTTTACCATTGTGCTAGATGAACTAACGTCTCTCCACATGCTCATTTCTGAGAGATCAGTTTGTGTGAAAGCCGTCCTTCACCTAGCTTGTTGGGAACACAAAGTTCCTTTTAAATTGCAAACTACACTCCATATATATATATCGGGTGGTACTAGCTCCAACTCGGTTTTACAGGGAAAACTGCAGGAACTTCAAATTGGCACTAGGAAACAGTCTGAGATACCAGAGTAAAATTATCTCCTGCAACCCGTTTTCTTTGTGGTAGTTGAACGAACATCTCTCCAAATGCTCAGTTCTGAGATATAAGTGTGTGTGAAAGCCGTTCTTCAACTATCATTTTGGAAACACAAAGTTCCTTTTCAGTTGCATACTACACTCCATACATACATATTGGGAAGTACTGGCTCCAACTCAGTTTTACAGTGAAAAATGCAGGAACTTCAAACCGAACTAGGAAACAGACTGAGAAACCAGAGTAAAAGTTTCCCCTGCAAACCGTTCCATAATTGCTAGATGCAAAAACGTCTGTCAACATGCTCAGATCTGAGAGATCTGTGTGTGTGAAAGCCGTCTTTCAACTAGCTTTTTGGGAACACAAAGTTCTTTTCCAGTTGCAAAGTACACTCCATACATATATATGGGGAGGTACTAGCTCCAACTCAGTTTTACAGTGAAAACTGCAGGAACATCAAACCGGCACTAGGAAACAGACTGAGAAACCAGAGTATAAGTTTCTCATGCAACCCGTTCCTTTGTGCTAGTTGAACGAACGTCTTTCCACATGCTCATTTCTGAGAGAATATTGTGTGAGAAAGCCGTCCTTCACATAGCTTGTTTGGAACACAAATTTTTTTCCAGTTGCAAACTACAATCCATACATATATATGGGGTGGTACTACCCCATATCTGTTTTATAGTGAAAACTGAAGGAACTTCAAACCGGCACTAGGAAACAGACTGAGAAACCACAGTAAAATTTCACCTTCAATACGTTCTATTTGTGCTAGATGAACGAACGTCTCTCCATATGCTCAGTTCTGAGAGTTCAGTGTGTGTGAAAGCCGTCCTTCACCTAGCTTGTTGGGAACACAAATTTCCTTTTAAATTGCAAACTACACTCCGTACAAGTATAAGGGTAGGCACTAGCTCCAACTCGGTTTTACAGGGAAAACTGCAGGAACTTCAAACCGGCACTAGGAAACAGACTGAGAAACCAGATTAAAGTTGCTCCTGCAACCCGTTCCCTTTGTGCTAGATGAACCAACGTCTCTCCACATGCTCAGTTCTGAGAGATAAGTGTGTGTGAAAGCCGTCCTTCAACTAGCTTGTTGGGAACACAAAGTTCCTTTTCAGTTTGCAAACTACACTATACATAAATATAGGGAGTTTATAGCTCCAACTCGTTTTTACAGTGAAAATTGCAGGAACTTCAAACCATCACTAGGAAGCAGACTGAGAAACCAGAGTAAAAGTTTCTCCTGCAAACCGTTCCCATTGTGCTAGATGAAGGAACGTCTCCCCACATGCTCAGTTCTGAGAAAAAATTTTGTGTGAAAGCCGTCCTTCAAATAGCTTGTTGGGAATACCAACTTTCTTTCAGTTGTACACTATACTCCATTCATATATACGGGGAGGAACTATCTCCAACTCGGTTTTACAGTGAAAACTGCAGGAACTTCCAACCGGCACTAGGAAACAGACTGAGAAACCAGAGTAAAAGTTTCTCATGCCACCCGTTCCTTTGTGCTAGATGAACGAACGTCTCCCCACATGTTCAGTTCTGAGAGAAAATTGTGTGTGAAAGCCGTACTTCACCTAGCTTGTTGGGAACACAAAGTTCGTTTTAAATTGTAAACTATAATCCTTACATATATATGGGGAGGTACTTGCTCCAAATCGGTTTTACAGTGAAAACTGCAGGAACTTCAAACCGGCACTAGGAAACAGACTGAGAAACCCGAGTAAAAGTTTCTCTTGCAACCAATTCCATTTGAGCTAGAAGAACGAACGTCTCTCCACATGCTCCCTTCTGAGAGATTAGTGTGTGTGAAAGCCGTAATTCACCTAGCTTGTTGGGAACACAAAATTAATTTTCAAATGCAAAATACACTCCATACATATATATGGGGAAGTACTAGCTCCAACCCAGTTTTACATGGAAAACTGCAGGAACTTCAAACCGGCACTAGGCAACAGACTGAGAAACCAGAGTTAAAGTTTCTCCTGCAACCCGTTCCCTTTGTGCTAGATGAAAAAACGTCTGTCAACATGCTCAGATCTGAGAGATCAGTGTGTGTGAAAGCCATCCTTCAACTAGCTTGTTGGGAACACAAAGATCCTTTTAAATTGCAAAATCCACTCCAAACATACATATGGGGAGGTACTAGCTCCAACTCTGTTTTACAGGGAAAACTGCAGGAAGTTCAAACCGGCACTAGGAAAACGACTGGGAAACCAGAGTAAAAGTTTCTCCTGGAACCCTTTCCCTTTATGCTAGATGAACAAACGTCTGTCAACATGCTCAGATCTGAGAGATCAGTGTGTGTGAAAGCCGTCCTTCAACTAGCTTGTTGGGAACACAAAGTTCCTTTTTAATTGCAAACTCCACTCCATACATATATATGGGGAGGTACTAGCTCCAACTCGGCTTTCAGTGAAAACTGCAGGAACTTCAACCCGGCACTAGGAAGCAGACTGAGAAAACAGAGTAAAAGTTTGTCCTCAAACCATTCCCATTGTGCTAGATGAAGGAACGTCTCTCCAAATGCTCAGTTCTGAGAAATATTTGTGTGTGAAAGAGGGCCTTCAACTAGCTTGTTGGGAACCCAAAGTTACTTTTCATTTGCAAACTTCACTCCATACATATATATGGGGAGGTTCTAGCTCCAACTCGGTTTTCAATTAAAACTGCAGGAATTTCAACCCGGCACTAGGAAGCAGACTGAGAAACCAGAGTAAAAGTTTGTCCTTCAAACCGTTCCAATTGTGATACATGAACGAACGGCTCACCACATGCTCAGTTCTGAGAGATAACTGTGTGTGAAAGCCGTACTTCACCTAGCTTGTTGGGAACACATAGTTCCTTTTCAGTTGCAAACTACACTCCTTACATATATATGGGGAGGTACTAGTTCCAACTCGGTTTTACAGTGAAAACAGCAAGAACTTCAAACCAGCACTAGGAAAAAGACTGAGAAACCAGAGTAAAATTTTCTCCTGTAACCCGTTTACTTTGTGCTAGATCAACGAACGTCTCTCCACATGCTCAGTTCTGAGAGATAAGAGTGAGTGAAGGCCGTCTTTCACCTAGCTTGTTGGGAACACAAAGTTCCTTTTAAGTTGTAAACTACAATCCTTACATATATATGGGGATGTACTAGCCCCAAATCGGTTTTACAGTGAAAACTGCAGGAACTTCAAAACGGCACTAGGAAACAGACTGAGAAACCAGAGTAAAATTATCTCCTGCAACCCGTTTTCTTTGTTGTAGATGAATGAACGTCTCTCCACATGCTCAGTTCTGAGAGATAAGTGTGTGTGGATGCCGTCCTTCACCTAGCTTGTTGGGAAAACAAATTCCCTTTTCAGTTGCAAACTACACTTCATACATATATATGGGCAGGTACCAGCTCCAACTCGTTTTTACAGTAAAAATTGTAGGAAATTAAACCCGGCACTAGGAAACAGACTAAGAAACCAGATTAAAAGTTTCTCCTGCAACCCGATCCCGTTGTGCTAGATGAACGAAAGTCTCTCCACATGCTCAGTTCTGAGACATATGTGTGTGTGAAAGCCGACCTTCACCTAGCTTGTTGGGAACAAAAAGTTCCTTTCCAGTTGCAAACTACACTCCATACATACATATGGGGAAGTACTAGCTCCAACTCGGTTTTACAGTGAAAAATGCAGGAACTTCAACCCGAACTAGGAAACAGACTGAGATACCAGAGTAAAAGTTTCTCCTGCAAACGGTTCCCATTGTGCTAGATGAAGGAACGTCTCTCCACATGCTCAGTTCTGAGAAAAAATTATGTGTGAAAGCCGTCCTTCAAATTGCTTGTTGGGAATACAAAGTTTCTTTTCAATTGCACACTATACTTCATACATATATATTTGGAGGTACTAGCTCCAACTAGGTTTTACAGTGAAAACTGCAGGAATTTCAAACTGGCACTAGGAAACAGACAGAGAAACCAGAGTAAAAGTTTCTTCTGCAACACGTTTCCTTTGTGCTAGATGAACGAACGTCTCTCCACATGGTCACTTGTGAGAAATCAGTGTGTGTGAAAGCCGTAATTCACCTATCATGTTGGGAAAACAAAGTTCCTTTTCAGTTGCAAACTACACTCCATACATACATATGGGGAAGTACTAGCTCCAACTCGGTTTTACAGTGAAAAATGCAGGAACTTCAAACCGAACTAGGAAACAGACTGAGAAACCAGAGTAAAAGTTTTTCCTGCAAACCGTTCCATTAATGCTAGATGAAAAAACGTCTGTCAACATGCTCAGATCTGAGAGATCTGTGTGTGTGAAAGCCGTCCTTCAACTAGCTTGTTGGGAAAACAAAGTTCTTTTCCAGTTGCAAACTACACTCCATACATATATATGGGGGGCTACTACCCCAAATCTGTTTTACAGTGAAAACTGCAGGAACATCAAACCGGCACTAGGAAACAGACTGAGAAACCAGAGTAAAAGTTTCTCATGCAACCCATTCCTTTGTGCTAGATGAACGAACGTCTCCCCACATGCTCAGTTCTGAGAGAAAAGTGTGTTTGAAAGCCGTCCTTCACCTAGCTTGTTGGGAAAACAAAGTTCTTTTCCAGTTGCAAACTACAATCCATACATATATATGGGGTGGTACTACCCCAAATCTGTTTTATAGTGAAAACTGAAGGAACTTCAAACCGGCACTAGGAAACAGACTGAGAAACCACAGTAAAATTTCTCCTGCAAAACGTTCCATTTGTGCTAGATGAACGAACGTCTCTCCATATGCTCAGTTCTGAGAGATCAGTGTATGTGAAAGCCGTCCTTCACCTAGCTTGTTGGGAACAGAAATTTCCTTTTAAATTGCAAACTACACTTCGTACAAATATAAGGGTAGGCACTAGCTCCAACTCGGTTTTACAGGGAAAACTGCAGGAACTTCAAACCGGCACTAGGAAACAGACTGAGAAACCAGATTAAAGTTGCTCCTGCAACCCGTTCCCTTTGTGCTAGATGAACCAACGTCTCTCCACATGCTCAGTTCTGAGAGATAAGTGTGTGTGAAAGCCGTCCTTCAACTAGCTTGTTGGGAACACAAAGTTCCTTTTCAGTTTGCAAACTACACTATACATAAATATAGGGAGTTTATAGCTCCAACTCGTTTTTACAGTGAAAATTTCAGGAACTTCAAACCATCACTAGGAAGCAGACTGAGAAACCAGAGTAAAAGTTTCTCCTGCAAACCGTTCCCATTGTGCTAGATGAAGGAACGTCTCCCCACATGCTCAGTTCTGAGAAAAAATTTTGTGTGAAAGCCGTCCTTCAAATAGCTTGTTGGGAATACCAACTTTCTTTCAGTTGTACACTATACTCCATTCATATATACGGGGAGGAACTAGCTCCAACTCGGTTTTACAGTGAAAACTGCAGGAACTTCCAACCGGCACTAGGAAACAGACTGAGAAACCAGAGTAAAAGTTTCTCATGCCACCCGTTCCTTTGTGCTAGATGAACGAACGTCTCCCCACATGTTCAGTTCTGAGAGAAAATTGTGTGTGAAAGCCGTACTTCACCTAGCTTGTTGGGAACAAAAAGTTCGTTTTAAATTGTAAACTACAATCCTTACATATATATGGGGAGGTACTTGCTCCAAATCGGTTTTACAGTGAAAACTGCAGGAACTTCAAACCGGCACTAGGAAACAGACTGAGAAACCAGAGTAAAAGTTTCTCTTGCAACCAATTCCATTTGAGCTAGAAGAACGAACGTCTCTCCACATGCTCCCTTCTGAGAGATTAGTGTGTGTGAAAGCCGTAATTCACCTAGCTTGTTGGGAACACAAAATTAATTTTCAAATGCAAAATACACTCCATACATATATATGGGGAAGTACTAGCTCCAACCCAGTTTTACATGGAAAACTGCAGGAACTTCAAACCGGCACTAGGCAACAGACTGAGAAACCAGAGTTAAAGTTTCTCCTGCAACCCGTTCCCTTTGTGCTAGATGAAAAAACGTCTGTCAACATGCTCAGATCTGAGAGATCAGTGTGTGTGAAAGCCATCCTTCAACTAGCTTGTTGGGAACACAAAGATCCTTTTAAATTGCAAAATCCACTCCATACATACATATGGGGAGGTACTAGCTCCAACTCTGTTTTACAGGGAAAACTGCAGGAAGTTCAAACCGGCACTAGGAAAACGACTGAGAAACCAGAGTAAAAGTTTCTCCTGCAACCCTTTCCCTTTGTGCTAGATGAACAAACGTCTGTCAACATGCTCAGATCTGAGAGATCAGTGTGTGTGAAAGCCGTCCTTCAACTAGCTTGTTGGGAACACAAAGTTCCTTTTTAATTGCAAACTCCACTCCATACATATATATGGGGAGGTACTAGCTCCAACTCGGCTTTCAGTGAAAACTGCAGGAACTTCAACCCGGCACTAGGAAGCAGACTGAGAAAACAGAGTAAAAGTTTGTCCTCAAACCATTCCCATTGTGCTAGATGAAGGAACGTCTCTCCAAATGCTCAGTTCTGAGAAATATTTGTGTGTGAAAGAGGGCCTTCAACTAGCTTGTTGGGAAACCAAAGTTACTTTTCATTTGCAAACTTCACTCCATACATATATATGGGGAGGTTCTAGCTCCAACTCGGTTTTCAATTAAAACTGCAGGAATTTCAACCCGGCACTAGGAAGCAGACTGAGAAACCAGAGTAAAAGTTTGTCCTTCAAACCGTTCCAATTGTGATACATGAACGAACGTCTCACCACATGCTCAGTTCTGAGAGATAACTGTGTGTGAAAGCCGTACTTCACCTAGCTTGTTGGGAACACATAGTTCCTTTTCAGTTGCAAACTACACTCCTTACATATATATGGGGAGGTACTAGTTCCAACTCGGTTTTACAGTGAAAACAGCAAGAACTTCAAACCAGCACTAGGAAAAAGACTGAGAAACCAGAGTAAAATTTTCTCCTGTAACCCGTTTACTTTGTGCTAGATCAACGAACGTCTCTCCACATGCTCAGTTCTGAGAGATAAGAGTGAGTGAAGGCCATCTTTCACCTAGCTTGTTGGGAACACAAAGTTCCTTTTAAGTTGTAAACTACAATCCTTACATATATATGGGGATGTACTAGCCCCAAATCGGTTTTACAGTGAAAACTGCAGGAACTTCAAAACGGCACTAGGAAACAGACTGAGAAACCAGAGTAAAATTATCTCCTGCAACCCGTTTTCTTTGTTGTAGATGAATGAACGTCTCTCCACATGCTCAGTTCTGAGAGATAAGTGTGTGTGGATGCCGTCCTTCACCTAGCTTGTTGGGAAAACAAATTCCCTTTTCAGTTGCAAACTACACTCCATACATATATATGGGCAGGTACCAGCTTCAACTCGTTTTTACAGTAAAAATTGTAGGAAATTAAAACCGGCACTAGGAAACAGACTAAGAAACCAGATTAAAAGTTTCTCCTGCAACCCGATCCCGTTGTGCTAGATGAACGAAAGTCTCTCCACATGCTCAGTTCTGAGACATATGTGTGTGTGAAAGCCGACCTTCACCTAGCTTGTTGGGAACAAAAAGTTCCTTTTCAGTTGCAAACTACACTCCATACATACATATGGGGAAGTACTAGCTCCAACTCGGTTTTACAGTGAAATATGCAGGAACTTCAACCCGAACTAGGAAACAGACTGAGATACCAGAGTAAAAGTTTCTCCTGCAAACGGTTCCCATTGTGCTAGATGAAGGAACGTCTCTCCACATGCTCAGTTCTGAGAAAAAATTATGTGTGAAAGCCGTCCTTCAAATTGCTTGTTGGGAATACAAAGTTTCTTTTCAATTGCACACTATACTCCATACATATATATGGGGAGGTACTAGCTCCAAATAGGTTTTACAGTGAAAACTGCAGGAATTTCAAACTGGCACTAGGAAACAGACAGAGAAACCAGAGTAAAAGTTTCTTCTGCAACACGTTTCCTTTGTGCTAGATGAACGAACGTCTCTCCACATGGTCACTTGTGAGAAATCAGTGTGTGTGAAAGCCGTAATTCACCTATCATGTTGGGAAAACAAAGTTCCTTTTCAGTTGCAAACTACACTCCATACATACATATGGGGAAGTACTAGCTCCAACTCGGTTTTACAGTGAAAAATGCAGGAACTTCAAACCGAACTAGGAAACAGACTGAGAAACCAGAGTAAAAGTTTTTCCTGCAAACCGTTCCATTAATGCTAGATGAAAAAACGTCTGTCAACATGCTCAGATCTGAGAGATCTGTGTGTGTGAAAGCCGTCCTTCAACTAGCTTGTTGGGAAAACAAAGTTCTTTTCCAGTTGCAAACTACACTCCATACATATATATGGGGGGCTACTACCCCAAATCTGTTTTACAGTGAAAACTGCAGGAACATCAAACCGGCACTAGGAAACAGACTGAGAAACCAGAGTAAAAGTTTCTCATGCAACCCGTTCCTTTGTGCTAGATGAACGAACGTCTCCCCACATGCACAGTTCTGAGAGAAAAGTGTGTGTGAAAGCCGTCCTTCACCTAGCTTGTTGGGAAAACAAAGTTCTTTTCCAGTTGCAAACTACAATCCATATATATATATGGGGTGGTACTACCCCAAATCTGTTTTATAGTGAAAACTGAAGGAACTTCAAACCGGCACTAGGAAACAGACTGAGAAACCACAGTAAAATTTCTCCTGCAAAACGTTCCATTTGTGCTAGATGAACGAACGTCTCTCCATATGCTCAGTTCTGAGAGATCAGTGTGTGTGAAAGCCGTCCTTCACCTAGCTTGTTGGGATCACAAATTTCCTTTTAAATTGCAAACTACACTCCGTACAAATATAAGGGTAGGCACTAGCTCCAACTCGGTTTTACAGGGAAAACTGCAGGAACTTCAAACCGGCACTAGGAAACAGACTGAGAAACCAGATTAAAGTTGCTCCTGCAACCCGTTCCCTTTGTGCTAGATGAACCAACGTCTCTCCACATGCTCAGTTCTGAGAGATAAGTGTGTGTGAAAGCCGTCCTTCAACTAGCTTGTTGGGAACACAAAGTTCCTTTTCAGTTTGCAAACTACACTATACATAAATATAGGGAGTTTATAGCTCCAACTCGTTTTTACAGTGAAAATTGCAGGAACTTCAAACCATCACTAGGAAGCAGACTGAGAAACCAGAGTAAAAGTTTCTCCTGCAAACCGTTCCCATTGTGCTAGATGAAGGAACGTCTCCCCACATGCTCAGTTCTGAGAAAAAATTTTGTGTGAAAGCCGTCCTTCAAATAGCTTGTTGGGAATACCAACTTTCTTTCAGTTGTACACTATACTCCATTCATATATACGGGGAGGAACTAGCTCCAACTCGGTTTTACAGTGAAAACTGCAGGAACTTCCAACCGGCACTAGGAAACAGACTGAGAAACCAGAGTAAAAGTTTCTCATGCCACCCGTTCCTTTGTGCTAGATGAACGAACGTCTCCCCACATGTTCAGTTCTGAGAGAAAATTGTGTGTGAAAGCCGTACTTCACCTAGCTTGTTGGGAACAAAAAGTTCGTTTTAAATTGTAAACTACAATCCTTACATATATATGGGGAGGTACTTGCTCCAAATCGGTTTTACAGTGAAAACTGCAGGAACTTCAAACCGGCACTAGGAAACAGACTGAGAAACCAGAGTAAAAGTTTCTCTTGCAACCAATTCCATTTGAGCTAGAAGAACGAACGTCTCTCCACATGCTCCCTTCTGAGAGATTAGTGTGTGTGAAAGCCGTAATTCACCTAGCTTGTTGGGAACACAAAATTAATTTTCAAATGCAAAATACACTCCATACATATATATGGGGAAGTACTAGCTCCAACCCAGTTTTACATGGAAAACTGCAGGAACTTCAAACCGGCACTAGGCAACAGACTGAGAAACCAGAGTTAAAGTTTCTCCTGCAACCCGTTCCCTTTGTGCTAGATGAAAAAACGTCTGTCAACATGCTCAGATCTGAGAGATCAGTGTGTGTGAAAGCCATCCTTCAACTAGCTTGTTGGGAACACAAAGATCCTTTTAAATTGCAAAATCCACTCCATACATACATATGGGGAGGTACTAGCTCCAACTCTGTTTTACAGGGAAAACTGCAGTAAGTTCAAACCGGCACTAGGAAAACGACTGAGAAACCAGAGTAAAAGTTTCTCCTGCAACCCTTTCCCTTTGTGCTAGATGAAGGAACGTCTCTCCAAATGCTCAGTTCTGAGAAATATTTGTGTGTGAAAGAGGGCCTTCAACTAGCTTGTTGGGAACCCAAAGTTACTTTTCATTTGCAAACTTCACTCCATACATATATATGGGGAGGTTCTAGCTCCAACTCGGTTTTCAGTGAAAACTGCAGGAATTTCAAAGCGGCACTAGGAAACAGACTGAGAAACCAGAGTAAAATTATCTGCTGCAACCCGTTTTCTTTGTTGTAGATGAAGGAACGTCTCTCCAAATGCTCAGTTCTGAGACATAAGTGTGTGTGGATGCCGTCCTTCACCTAGCTTGTTGGGAAAACAAATTACTTTTTCAGTTGCAAACTACACTTCATACATATATATGGGCAGGTACCAGCTTCTACTCGTTTTTACAGTAAAAACTGTAGGAAATTAAAATCGGCACTAGGAAACAGACTAAGAAACCAGATTAAAAGTTTCTCCTGCAACCCGATCCCGTTGTGCTAGATGAACGAAAGTCTCTCCACATGCTCAGTTCTGAGACATATGTGTGTGTGAAAGCCGACCTTCACCTAGCTTGTTGGGAACACAAAGTTCCTTTCCAGTTGCCAACTACACTCCATACATACATATGGGGAAGGACTAGCTCCAACTCGGTTTTACAGTGAAAAATGCAGGAACTTCAAACCGAACAAGAAACAGACTGAGAAACCAGAGTAAAAGTTTCTCCTGCAAACGGTTCCCATTGTGCTAGATGAAGGAACGTCTCTCCACATGCTTAGGTCTGAGAAAAAATTATGTGTGAAAGCCGTCCTTCAACTAGCTTGTTGTTAAAAAAAGTTTCTTTTCAGTTGCACACTATACTCCATACATATATATGGGGAGGTACTAGCTCCAACTAGGTTTTACAGTGAAAACTGCAGGAATTTCAAACTGGCACTAGGAAACAGACAGAGAAACCAGAGTAAAAGTTTCTTCTGCAACACGTTTCCTTTGTGTTAGATGAATGAACGTCTCTCCACATGGTCACTTGTGAGAAATCAGTGTGTGTGAAAGCCGTAATTCACCTATCATGTTGGGAAAACAAAGTTCCTTTTCAGTTGCAAACTACACTCCATACATACATATGGGGAAGTACTAGCTCCAACTCTGTTTTACAGTGAAAAATGCAGGAACTTCAAACCGAACTAGGAAACAGACTGAGAAACCAGAGTAAAAGTTTTTCCTGCAAACCGTTCCATTAATGCCAAATTAAAAAACGTCTGTCAACATGCTCAGATCTGAGAGATCTGTGTGTGTGAAAGCCATCCTTCAGCTAGCTTGTTGGGAACACAAAGTTCTTTTCCAGTTTCAAACAACACTCCATACATATATATGGGGAGCTACTACCCCAAATCTGTTTTAGAGTGAAAACTGCAGGAACATCAAACCGACACTAGGAAACAGACTGAGAAACCAGAGTAAAAGTTTCTCATGCAACCCGTTCCTTTGTGCTAGATGAACGAACGTCTCCCCACATGCTCAGTTCTGAGAGAAAAGTGTGTGTGAAAGCCGTCCTTCACCTAGCTTGTTGGGAACACAAAGTTCTTTTCCAGTTGCAAACTACAATCCATACATATATATGGGGTGGTACTACCCCAAATCTGTTTTATAGTGAAAACTGAAGGAACTTCAAACCGGCACTAGGAAACAGACTGAGAAACCACAGTAAAATTTCTCCTGCAAAACGTTCCATTTGTGCTAGATGAACGAACGTCTCTCCATATGCTCAGTTCTGAGAGATCAGTGTATGTGAAAGCCGTCCTTCACCTAGCTTGTTGGGAACACAAAGTTCCTTTTCAGTTTGCAAACTACACTCCATACATAAATATAGGGAGTTTATAGCTCCAACTCGGTTTTACAGTGAAAATTGCAGGAACTTCAAATCATCACTAGGAAGCAGACTGAGAAACCAGAGTAAAAGTTTCTCCCGCAAACCGTTCCCATTGTGCTAGATGAAGGAACGTCTCTCCACATGCTCAGTTCTGAGAAAAAATTTTGTGTGAAAGCCGTCCTTCAAATATCTTGTTGGGAATACCAACTTTCTTTCAGTTGTACACTATACTCCATTCATATATACGGGGAGGTACTAGCTCCAACTCGGTTTTACAGTGAAAACTGCAGGAACTTCCAACCGGCACTAGGAAACAGACTGAGAAACCAGAGTAAAAGTTACTCATGCCACCCGTTCCTTTGTGCTAGATGAACGAACGTCTCCCCACATGCTCAGTTCTGAGAGAAAATTGTGTGTGAAAGCCGTACTTCAACTAGCTTGTTGGGAACACAAAGTTCGTTTTAAATTGTAAACTACAATCCTTACATATATATGGGGAGGTACTTGCTCCAAATCAGTTTTACAGTGAAAACTGCAGGAACTTCAAACCGGCACTAGGAAACAGACTGAGAAACCAGAGTAAAAGTTTCTCTTGCAACCCATTCCATCTGAGCTAGAAGAACGGACGTCTCTCCACATGCTGCCTTCTGAGAGATTAGTGTGTGTGAAAGCCATAATTCACCTAGCTTGTTGGGAACACAAATTTAATTTTCAGATGCAAACTACACTCCATATATATATATGGGTAAGTACTAGCTCCAACCCAGTTTTACAGGGAAAACTGCAGGAAATTCAAACCGGCACTAGGCAACAGACTGAGAAACCAGAGTTAAAGTTTCTCCTGCAACCCGTTCCCTTTGTGCTAGATGAAAAAACGTCTGTCAACATGCTCAGATCTGAGAGATCAGTGTGTGTGAAAGCCATCCTTCAACTAGCTTGTTGGGAACACAAAGATCCTTTTAAATTGCAAAATCCACTCCATACTTACATATGGGGAGGTACTAGCTCCAACTCTGTTTTACAGGGAAAACTGCAGGAACTTCAAACCGGCACTAGGAAACCGACTGAGAAACCAGAGTAAAAGTTTCTCCTGCAACCCTTTCCTTTTGTGCTATATGAACAAACGTCTGTCAACATGCTCAGATCTCAGAGATCAGTGTGTGTGAAAGCCGTCCTTCAACTAGCTTGTTGGGAACACAAAGTTCCTTTGTAATTGCAAACTCCAATCCATACATATATATGGGGAGTTACTAGCTCCAACTCTGCTTTCAGTGAAAACTGCAGGAACTTCAACCCGGCACTAGGAAGCAGACTGAGAAAACAGAGTAAAAGTTTGTCCTCAAACCATTCCCATTGTGCTAGATGAAGGAACGTCTCTCCAAATGCTCAGTTCTGAGAAATATTTGTGTGTGAAAGAGGGCCTTGAACTAGCTTGTTGGGAACCCAAAGTTACTTTTCATTTGCAAACTTCACTCCATAAATATATATGGGGAGGTTCTAGCTCCAACTCGGTTTTCAGTGAAAACTGCAGGAATTTCAACCCGGCACTAGGAAGCAGACTGAGAAACCAGAGTAAAAGTTTGTCCTTCAAACCGTTCCAATTGTGATACATGAACGAACGGCTCACCACATGCTCAGTTCTGAGAGATAACTGTGTGTTAAAGCCGTACTTCACCTAGCTTGTTGGGAACACATAGTTCCTTTTCAGTTGCAAACTACACTCCTTACATATATATGGGGAGGTACTAGTTCCAACTCTGTTTTACAGTGAAAACAGCAAGAAATTCAAACCGGCACTAGGAAACAGACTGAGAAACCAGAGAAAAATTTTCTATTGTAACCCGTTTACTTTGTGCTAGATCAACGAACGTCTCTCCACATGCTCAGTTCTGAGAGATAACTGTGTGTTAAAGCCGTACTTCACCTAGCTTGTTGGGAACACAAAGTTCCTTTTTAGTTGTAAACTACAATCCTTACATATATATGGGGATGTACTAGCCCCAAATCGGTTTTACAGTGAAAACTGCAGGAACTTCAAACCGGCACTAGGAAACAGACTGAGAAACCAGAGTAAAATTATCTGCTGCAACCCGTTTTCTTTGTTGTAGATGAACGAATGTCTCTCCACATGCTCAGTTCTGAGAGATAAATGTGTGGATGCCGTCCTTCACCTAGCTTGTTGGGAAAACAAATTCCTTTTTCATTTGCAAACTGCACTCCATACATATATATGGGCAGGTACCAGCTTCAACTCGTTTTTACAGTAAAAACTGTAGGAAATTAAAATCGGCACTAGGAAACAGACTAAGAAACCAGATTAAAAGTTTCTCCTGCAACCCGATCCCGTTGTGCTAGATGAACGAAAGTCTCTCCACATGCTCAGTTCTGAGACATATGTGTGTGTGAAAGCCGAACTTCACCTAGCTTGTTGGGAACACAAAGTTCCTTTCCAGTTGCAAACTTCACTCCATACATACATATGGGGTAGTACTAGCTCCAACTCGGTTTTACAGTGAAAAATGCAGGAACTTCAAACCGAACTAGGAAACAGACTGAGAAACCAGAGTAAAAGTTTCTCCTGCAAACGGTTCCCATTGTGCTAGTTGAAGGAACGTCTCTCCACATGCTCAGTTATGAGAAAAATTTTGTATGAAAGCCGTCCTTCAAATTGCTTGTTGGGAATACAAAGTTTCTTTTCAGTTGCACACTATACTCCATACATATATATGGGGAAGTACTAGCTCCAACTAGGTTTTACAGTGAAAACTGCAGGAATTTCAAAGTGGCACTAGGAAACAGACAGAGAAACCAGAGAAAAAGTTTCTTCTGCAACCCGTTTCCTTTGTGCTAGATGAACGAACGTCTCTCCACATGGTCACTTGTGAGAAATCAGTGTGTGTGAAAGCCGTAATTCACCTATCATGTTGGGAACTCAAAGTTCCTTTTCAGTTGCAAACTACACTCCATACATACATATGGGGAAGTATTAGCTCCAACTCGGTTTTACAATGAAAAATGGAGGACCTTCAATCCGAACTAGGAAACAGACTGAGAAACCAGAGTAAAAGTTTCTACTGCAAACCGTTTGATGAATGCTAGGTGAAAAAACGTCTGTCAACATGCTCAGATCTGAGAGATCTGTGTGTGAGAAAGCCGTCCTTCAACTAGCTTGTTGGGAACACCAAGTCCTTTTCCAGTTGCAAACTACAATCCATACATATATATGGGGAGGTACAAGCTCCAACTCGGTTTTACAGTGAAAACTGCAGGAACATCAAACCGGCACTAGGAAAGAGACTGAGAAACCAGAGTAAAAGTTTCTCATGCAACCCGTTCCTTTGTGCTAGATGAACGAACGTCTCCCCACATGCTCAGTTCTGAGAGAAAAGTTTGTGTGAAAGCCGTCCTTCACCTAGCTTGTTGGGAACACAAAGTTCCTTTTAAGTTGTAAACTACAATCCTTACATATATATGGGGAGGTACTAGCTCCAACTCTGTTTTACAGGGAAAACTGCAGGAACTTCAATCCGGCACTAAGAAACCGACTGAGAAACCAGAGTAAAATTTCTCCTGCATCCCTTTCCATTTGTGCTAGATGAACTAACGTCTGTCAACATGCTCAGATCTGAGAGATCAGTGTGTGTGAAAGCCGTCCTTCAACTAGTTTGTTGGGAACACAAAGTTCCTTTTAAATTGCAAACTCCACTCCATACATATATATGGGGAGGTACTAGCTCCAACTCGGCTTTCAGTGAAAACTGCAGGAACTTCAACCCGGCTCTAGGAAGCAGACTGAGAAAACAGAGTAAAGTTTGTCCTCAAACCATTCCCATTGTTCTAGATGAAGGAACGTCTCTCCAAATGCTCAGTTCTTAGAAATATTTGTGTGTGAAAGAGGGCCTTCAACTAGCTTGTTGGGATCCCAAAGTTACTTTTCATTTGCAAACTTCACTCCATACATATATATGGGGAGGTTCTAGCTCCAACTCGGTTTTCAATGAAAATTGCAGGAATTTCAACCCGGCACTAGGAAGCAGACTGAGAAACCAGAGTAAAAGTTTGTCCTTCAAACCGTTCCAATTGTGATACATGAACGAACGTCTCACCACATGCTCAGTTCTGAGAGATAACTGTGTGTGAAAGCCGTACTTCACCTAGCTTGTTGGGAACACATAGTTCCTTTTCAGTTGCAAACTACACTCCTTACATATATATGTGGAGGTACTAGTTCCAACTCGGTTTTACAGTGAAAACAGCAAGAACTTCAAACCGGCACTAGGAAACAGACTGAGAAACCAGAGTAAAACTGTCTTCTGTAACCCGTTTACTTTGTGCTAGATCAACGAACGTCTCTCCACATGCTCAGTTCTGAGAGATAAGTGTGTGTGAAAGCCGTCCTTCACCTAGCTTGTTGGGAACACAAAGTTCCTTTTAAGTTGTAAACTGCAATCCTTACATATATATGGGGATGTACTAGCCCCAAATGGTTTTACAGTGAAAACTGCAGGAACTTCAAACCGGCACAAGGAAACAGACTGAGAAACCAGAGTAAAAGTGTCTCCTGCTTCGCATTCCATTTGAGCTAGATGAACGAAAGTCTCTCCACATGCTCCCTTTTGAGAGATTAGTGTTTGTGAAAGCCGTAATTCACCTAGCTTGTTTGGAACACAGAATTAATTTTCAGATGCAAACTAGTCTCCATATATATATATGTGGAAGTACTAGCTTCAACCCGGTTTTACATGGAAAACTGCAGGAACTTCAAACCGGCACTAGGAAACAGACTGAGAAACCAGAGTAAAAGTTTCTCCTGCAACCCGTTCCCTTTGTGTTAGATGAAAAAACGTCTGTCAACATGCTCCGATCTGAGAGATCATTGTGTGTGAAAGCCGTCCTTCAACTAGCTTGTTGGGAACACAAAGTTCCTTTTAAATTGCAAAATCCACTCCATAGATATATATGGGGAGGTACTAGCTCCAACTCGGTTTTCAGTGAAAACTGCAGGAACTTCAACACGGCACTAGGAAGCAGACTGAGAAACCAGAGTAAAATTTGTCTTCAAACCATTCCCATTGTGCTAGATTAAGGAACGTCTCTCCAAATGCCCAGTTCTGAGAAATAATGTGTGTGAAAGAGGGCCTTCAACTAGCTTGTTTTGAACACAAAGTTCCTTTTAAATTGCAAACTTCACTCCATACATTTATATGGGGTTGTACTAGCTCCAACTCGGTTTTCAGTGAAAACTGCAGGAACTTCAACCGGGCACTAGGGAGCAGACTGAGGATCCAGAGTAAAATTTTCTCCTGCAACCCGTTTTCTTTGTTCTAGATGAACGATCTTCTCTCCAAATGCTCAGTCCTGACAGATAAGTGTGTGAGAAAGCCATCCTTCACCTAGCTTGTTGGGAAACAAAGTTCCTTTAAAGATGCAAACTACACTCCATATATATATATGGGGTGGTACTTGCCCCAACTCTGTTTTACAGTGAAAACTGCAGGAACTTCTAACCGGCACTAGGAAGCAGACTGAGAATCCAGAGTGTAAGTTTCTCCTGCAAACCGTTCCCATTGTGCTAGATGAAGGAACGTCTCTCCACATGATCATTTCTGAGAAATAATTGTGGGTGAAAGCCGTCCTTCACCTATCTTGTTGGGAAAAGGAAGTTACTTTTCAGTTGCCAGCTACACTCCATACATATATATGGGGAGGTACAAGCTCCAACTCTGTTTTACAGTGAAAACTGCAGGAACTTCAAACCGGCACTAGGAAACAGACAGAGAAACCAGAGTAATAGTTTCTTCTGCAACCCTTTCCCTCTGTGCTAGATGAACGAAAGTCTCTCCACATGCTCAGTTCTGAGTGATAAGTGTGTGTGAAAGCCTTCCTTCACCTGCCTTGTTGGGAACACAAAGTTCCTATCCAGTTGCAAACTACACTCCATACATATATATTGGGTGGTACTAGCTCCAACTCGATTTTACCGTGAAAACTGCAGGAACTTCATATCGGAACTAGGAAAGAGACTGAGAAACCAGAGTAAAAGTTTCTCCTGCAACCCTTTCCCATTGTGCTAGATGAACTAACGTCTGTGAACATGCTCAGTTCTGAGAGAAAAGTTTGTGTGAAAGCCGTCCTTCACCTAGCTTGTTGGGAACACAAAGTTCCTTTTAAATTGTAAACTACAATCCTTACATATATATGGGGAGGTACTAGCTCCAACTCTGTTTTACAGGGAAAACTGCAGGAACTTCAATCCGGCACTAAGAAACCGACTGAGAAACCAGAGTAAAAGTTTCTCCTGCATCCCTTTCCATTTGTGCTAGATGAACTAACGTCTGTCAACATGCTCAGATCTGAGAGATCAGTGTGTGTGAAAGCCGTCCTTCAACTAGTTTGTTGGGAACACAAAGTTCCTTTTAAATTGCAAACTCCACTCCATACATATATATGGGGAGGTACTAGCTCCAACTCGGCTTTCAGTGAAAACTGCAGGAACTTCAACCCGGCTCTAGGAAGCAGACTGAGAAAACAGAGTAAAGTTTTCCTCAAACCATTCCCATTGTGCTAGATGAAGGAACGTCTCTCCAAATGCTCAGTTCTTAGAAATATTTGTGTGTGAAAGAGGGCCTTCAACTAGCTTGTTGGGAATCTAAAGTTACTTTTCATTTGCAAACTTCACTCCATACATATATATGGGGAGGTTCTAGCTCCAACTCGGTTTTCAATGAAAATTGCAGGAATTTCAACCCGGCACTAGGAAGCAGACTGAGAAACCAGAGTAAAAGTTTGTCCTTCAAACCGTTCCAATTGTGATACATGAACGAACGTCTCACCACATGCTCAGTTCTGAGAGATAACTGTGTGTGAAAGCCGTACTTCACCTAGCTTGTTGGGAACACATAGTTCCTTTTCAGTTGCAAACTACACTCCTTACATATATATGGGGAGGTACTAGTTCCAACTCGGTTTTACAGTGAAAACAGCAAGAACTTTAAACCGGCACTAGGAAACAGACTGAGAAACCAGAGTAAAACTTTCTTCTGTAACCCGTTTACTTTGTGCTAGATCAACGAACGTCTCTCCACATGCTCAGTTCTGAGAGATAAGTGTGTGTGAAAGCCGTCCTTCACCTAGCTTGTTGGGAACACAAAGTTCCTTTTAAGTTGTAAACTGCAATCCTTACATATATATGGGGATGTACTAGCCCCAAATGGTTTTACAGTGAAAACTGCAGGAACTTCAAACCGGCACAAGGAAACAGACTGAGAAACCAGAGTAAAAGTTTCTCCTGCTACGCATTCCATTTGAGCTAGATGAACGAAAGTCTCTCCACATGCTCCCTTTTGAGAGATTAGTGTTTGTGAAAGCCGTAATTCACCTAGCTTGTTTGGAACACAGAATTAATTTTCAGATGCAAACTAGACTCCATATATATATATGGGGAAGTACTAGCTTCAACCCGGTTTTACATGGAAAACTGCAGGAACTTCAAACCGGCACTAGGAAACAGACTGAGAAACCAGAGTAAAAGTTTCTCCTGCAACCCGTTCCCTTTGTGTTAGATGAAAAAACGTCTGTCAACATGCTCAGATCTGAGAGATCATTGTGTGTGAAAGCCGTCCTTCAACTAGCTTGTTGGGAACACAAAGTTCCTTTTAAATTGCAAAATCCACTCCATAGATATATATGGGGAGGTACTAGCTCCAACTCGGTTTTCAGTGAAAACTGCAGGAATTTCAACCCGGCACTAGGAAGCAGACTGAGAAACCAGAGTAAAATTTGTCTTCAAACCATTCCCATTGTGCTAGATTAAGGAACGTCTCTCCAAATGCCCAGTTCTGAGAAATAATGTGTGTGAAAGAGGGCCTTCAACTAGCTTGTTTTGAACACAAAGTTCCTTTTAAATTGCAAACTTCACTCCATACATATATATGGGGATGTACTAGCTCCAACTCGGTTTTCAGTGAAAACTGCAGGAACTTCAACCGGGCACTAGGGAGCAGACTGAGGATCCAGAGTAAAATTTTCTCCTGCAACCCGTTTTCTTTGTTCTAGATGAACGAACTTCTCTCCAAATGCTCAGTCCTGACAGATAAGTGTGTGAGAAAGCCGTCCTTTACCTAGCTTGTTGGGAAACAAAGTTCCTTTAAAGATGCAAACTACGCTCCATATATATATATGGGGTGGTACTTGCCCAACTCTGTTTTACAGTGAAAACTGCAGGAACTTCTAACCTGCACTAGGAAGCAGACTGAGAATCCAGAGTATAAGTTTCTCCTGCAAACCGTTCCCATTGTGCTAGATGAAGGAACGTGTCTCCACATGTTCAGTTCTGAGAAATAATTGTGTGTGAAAGCCGTCCTTCACCTAGCTTGTTGGGAAAACAAATTTCCTTTTCACTTGCAAACTACACTCCTTAAATATATATAGGGAAGTACTAGCTCCAACACGTTTTTACATTAAAAAATGCAGGAACTTAAAACCGGCACTAGGAAACAGACTAAGAAACCAGAGTAAAAGTTTCTCCTGCAACCCGATCCCTTTGTGCTAGATGAACGAACTTCTCTCCACATGCTCAGTTCTGAGACATATGTGTGTGTGAAAGCCGTCCTTAACCTAGCTTTTTGGGAATACAAAGTTCCTTTCCAGTTCCAAACTACACTCCATACATTTATATGGGGTGGTACTTGCCCCAAATCTGTTTTACACTGAAAACTGCAGGATTTTCTAACCGGAACTAGGAAGCAGACTGAGAATCCAGAGTAAAAGTTTCTCCTGCAAGCCGTTCCCATTGTGCGAGATGAAGGAACGTGTCTCCACATGTTCAGTTCTGAGAAATAATTGTGTGTGAAAGCCGTCCTTCACCTATCTTGTTGGGAAAACATATTTCCTTTTCAGTTGCAAACTACACTCCATAAATATATATGGGCAGGTACTAGCTCCAACTCGTTTTTACAGTAAAAACTGCAGGAAATTAAAACCGGCACTAGGAAACAGACTACGAAACCAGATTAAAAGTTTCTCCTGCAACCCGATCCCGTTGTGGTAGATGAACGAAGTCTCTCCACATGCTCAGTTCTGAGACATATGTGTGTGTGAAAGCCGAACTTCAACTAGCTTGTTGGGAACACAAAGTTCCTTTCCAGTTGCAAACTACACTCCATACATACATATGGGGAAGTACTAGCTCCAACTCGGTTTTACAGTGAAAAATGCAGGAACTTTAAACCGAACTTGGAAACAGACTGAGAAACCAGATTAAAAGTTTCTCCTGCAAACCGTTCCATTAATGCTAGATGAAAAAACGTCTGTCAACATGCTCAGATCTGAGAGATCTGTGTGTGTGAAAGCCGTCCTTCAACTAGCTTGTTGGGAACATAATGTTCTTTTCCAGTTGCAAAATACACTCCATACATATATATGGGGTGGTACTAGCTCCAACTCGGTTTTTCAGTGAAAACTGCAGGAACATCAAACCGGCACTAGGAAACAGACTGAGAAACCAGAGTAAAAGTTTCTCATGCAACCCGTTCCTTTGTGCTAGATGAACGAACGTCTCCCAACATGCTCATTTGTGAGAGAAAAGTGTGTGTGAAAGCCGTCCTTCACCTAGCTTGTTGGGAACACTAAGTTCTTTTCCAGTTGCAAACTACAATCCATACATATATATGGGGTGGTACTAACCCAAATCTGTTTTATAGTGAAAACTGAAGGAACTTCAAACCGGCACTAGGAAACAGACTGAGAAACCACAGTAAAATTTCTCCTGCAAAACGTTCCATTTGTGCTAGATGAACGAACGTCTCTCCATATGCTCAGTTTTGAGAGATCAGTGTGTGTGAAAGCCGTCCTTCACCTATCTTGTTGGGAACACAAATTTCCTTTTAAATTGCAAACTACACTCCGTACAAATATTTGGGTAGGTACTAGCTCCAACTCGGTTTTACAGGGAAAACTGCAGGAACTTCAAACCGGCACTAGGAAACAGACTGAGAAACCAGATTAAAAGTTGCTATTGCAACCCGTTCCCTTTGTGCTAGATGAACGAACGTCTCTCCACATGCTCAGTTCTGAGAGATAAGTGTGTGTGAAAGCCGACCTTCACCTAGCTTGTTGGGAACACAAAGTTCCTTTCCAGTTGCAAACTACACTCCATACATATATATGGGGAAGTACTAGCTCCAACTCGGTTTTACAGTGAAAAATGCAGGAACTTCAAACCGAACTAGGAAACAGACTGAGAAACCAGAGTAAAAGTTTCTCCTGCAAACGGTTCCCGTTGTGCTAGATAAAGGAACGTCTCTCCACATGCTCATTTCTGAGAAAAAATTATGTGAGAAAGCCGTCCTTCAACTAGCTTTTTGTTAATACAAAGTTTCTTTTCAGTTGCACACTATACTCCATACATATATATGGGGAGGTACAAGCTCCAACTAGGTTTTAGTGTGAAAACTGCAGGAATTTCAAACTGGCACTAGGAAACAGGCAGAGAAACCAGAGTAAAAGTTTCTTCTGCAACACATTTCCTTTGTGCTAGATGAACGAACGTCTCTCCACATGGTCACTTGTGAGAAATGAGTGTGTGTGAAAGCCATAATTCACCTATCATGTTGGGAAAACAAAGTTCCTTTTCAGTTGCAAACTACACTCCATATATACATATGGGGAAGTACTAGCTCCAACTCGGTTTTTCAGTGAAAACTGCAGGAACATCAAACCGGCACTAGGAAACAGAGTGAGAAACCAGAGTAAAAGTTTCTCATGCAATCCGTTCCTTTGTGCTAGATGAACGAACGTCTCCCCACATGCACAGTTCTGAGAGAAAAGTGTGTGTGAAAGCCGTCCTTCACCTAGCTTGTTGGGAAAACAAAGTCCTTTTCCAGTTGCAAACTACAATCCATACATATATATGGGGTGGTACTAACCCAAATCTGTTTTATAATGAAAACTGAAGGAACTTCAAACCGGCACTAGGAAACAGACTGAGAAACCACAGTAAAATTTCTCCTGCAAAACATTCCATTTGTGCTAGATGAACGAACGTCTCTCCATATGCTCAGTTCTGTGAGATCAGTGTATGTGAAAGCCGTCCTTCAAGTAGCTTGTTGGGAACACAAATTTCATTTTAAATTGCAAACTACACTCCGTACAAATATAAGGGTAGGTACTAGCTCCAACTCGGTTTTACAGGGAAAACTGCAGGAACTTCAAACCGGCACTAGGAAACAGACTGAGAAACCAGATTAAAAGTTGCTCCTGCAACGCGTTCCCTTTGTGCTAGATGAACGAACCTCTCTCCACATGCTCAGTTCTGAGAGATAAGTGTGTGTGAAAGCCGTCCTTCACCTAGCTTGTTGGGAACACAAAGTTCCTTTTCAGTTTGCAAAGTACACTATACATAAATATAGGGAGTTTATAGCTCCAACTCGGTTTTACAGTGAAAATTGAAGGAACTTCAAACCATCACTAGGAAGCAGACTGAGAAACCAGAGTAAAAGTTTCTCCTGCAAACCGTTCCCATTGTGCTAGATGAAGGAACGTCTCTCCACATGCTCAGTTCTGAGAAAAAATTTTGTATGAAAACCGTCCTTCAAACTGCTTGTTGGGAATACAAAGTTTCTTTTCAGTTGCACACTATACTCCATACATATATATGGGGAGGTACTAGCTCCAACTAGTTTTTACAGTGAAAACTGCAGGAATTTCAAACTGGCACTAGGAAACAGACAGAGAAACCAGAGTAAAAGTTTCTTCTGCAACCCGTTTCCTTTGTGCTAGATGAACGAACGTCTCTCCACATGGTCACTTGTGAGAAATCAGTGTGTGTGAAAGCCGTAATTCACCTATCATGTTGGGAACACAAAGTTCCTTTTCAGTTGCAAACTACACTCCATACATACATATGGGGAAGTATTAGTTCCAACTCGGTTTTACACTGAAAAATGGAGGACCTTCAAACCGAACTAGGAAACAGACTGAGAAACCAGAGTAAAAGTTTCTACTGCAAACCGTTCCATTAATGCTAGATGAAAAAACGTCTGTCAACATGCTCAGATATGAGAGATCTGTGTGTGTGAAAGCCGTCCTTCAACTAGCTTGTTGGGAACACAAAGTTCTTTTCCAGTTGCAAACTACACTCCATACATATATAAGGGGGGGTACTAGCTCCAACTCGGTTTTACAGTGAAAACTGCAGGAACATCAAACCGGCACTAGGAAAGAGACTGAGAAACCAGAGTAAAAGTTTCTCATGCAACCCGTTCCTTTGTGCTAGATGAACGAACGTCTCCCCACATGCTCAGTTCTGAGAGAAAAGTGTGTGTGAAAGCCGTCCTTGAACTAGCTTGTTGGGAACACAAAGTTCTTTTCCAGTTGCAAACTACAATCCATACATATATATGGGGTGGTACTACCCCAAATCTGTTTTATAGTGAAAACTGAAAGAACTTCTAACCGGCACTAGGAAACAGACTGAGAAACCACAGTAAAATTTTTCCTGCAAACCGTTCCGTTAATGCTAGATGAAAAAACGTCTGTCAACATGCTCAGATCTGAGAGATCTGTGTGTGTGAAAGCCGTCCTTCAACTAGCTTGTTGGGAACACAAAGTTCTTTTCCAGTTGCAAACTACACTCCATACATATATATGGGGAGGTACTAGCTCCAACTCGGTTTTACAGTGAAAACTGCAGGAACATCAAACCGGCACTAGGAAAGAGACTGAGAAACCAGAGTAAAAGTTTCTCATGCAACCCGTTCCTTTGTGCTAGATGAACGAACGTCTCCCCACATGCTCAGTTCTGAGAGAAAAGTGTGTGTGAAAGCCGTCCTTGAACTAGCTTGTTGGGAACACAAAGTTCTTTTCCAGTTGCAAACTACAATCCATACATATATATGGGGTGGTACTACCCCAAATCTCTTTTATAGTGAAAACTGAAGGAACTTCAAACCGGCACTAGGAAACAGACTGAGAAACCACAGTAAAATTTTTCCTGCAAACCGTTCCATTAATGTTACATGAAAAAACGTCTGTCAACATGCTCAGATCTGAGAGATCTGTGTGTGTGAAAGCCGTCCTTCAACTAGCTTGTTGGGAACACAAAGTTCTTTTCCAGTTGCAAACTACAATCCATATATATATTTGGGGAGGTACTAGCTCCAACTCGGTTTTACAGTGTAAACTGCAGGAACATCAAACCGGCACTAGGAAACAGACTGAGAAACCACAGAAAAGTTTCTCATGCAACCCGTTCCTTTGTGCTACATGAATGAACGTCTCCCCACATGCTCAGTTCTGAGAGAAATGTCTGTGTGAAAGCCGTCCTTCACCTAGCTTGTTGGGAACACAAAGTTCCTTTTAAATTGCAAACTACACTCCATATATATATATCGGGTGGTTCTAGCTCCAACTCGATTTTACAGGGAAAACTGCAGGAACTTCAAACTGGCACTAGGAAACAGACTGAGAATCCAGAGTAAAATTATCTCCTGCAACCCGTTTTCTTTGTTGTATATGAACGAACGTCTCTCCAGATGCTCAGTTCTGAGAGATAAGTGTGTGTGAAAGCCGTCCTTCACCTAGCTTGTTGGGAACACAAAGTTCCTTTTCAATTCGAAACTACACTCCATACATATATATGGGGAGATACTAGCACCAACTCTGTTTTACGGTGAAAACTGCAGGAACTTCTAACCGGCACTAGGAAGCAGACTGAGAATCCAGAGTAAAAGATTCTCCTGCAAACCGTTCCCATTTTGCTAGATGAAGGAAATTGTCTCCACATGTTCAGTTCTGAGAAATAATTGTGTGTGAAATCCGTCCTTCACATAGATTGTTGGGAAAACAAATTTCCTTTTCAGTTGCAAACTACACTCCATATATATATATAGGGAAGTACTAGCTCCAACACGTTTTTACAGTAAAAACTGCAGGAAATTAAAACCGGCACTAGGAAACAGACTAAGAAACCAGATTAAAAGTTTCTCCTGCAACCCAATCCCGTTGTTCTAGATGAACGAAAGTCTCTCCACATGCTCAGTTCTGAGACATATGTGTGTGTGAAAGCCGTCCTTCACCTAGCTTGTTGGGAACACAAAGTTCCTTTCCAGTAGCAAACTACACTCCATACATACATATGGGGTAGTAGTAGCTCCAACTCGGTTTTACAGTGAAAAATGCAGGAACTTCAAACCGAACTAGGGAACAGACGGAGAAAACAGAGTAAAAGTTTCTCCTGCAAACCGTTCCCATTGTGCTAGATGAAGGAACGTCTCTCCACATGCTCAGGTCTGAGAAAAAATTATGTGTGAAAGCCGTCCTTCAACTAGCTTGTTGGGAATACAAAGTTTCTTTTCAGTTGCACACTGTACTCCATACATATATATGGGGAGGTACGAGCTCCAACTCGGTTTTACAGTGAAAAATGCAGGAACTTCAAACCGAACTAGGAAACAGACTGAGAAACCAGAGTAAAAGTTTCTCCTGCAAACCGTTCCATTAATGCTAGATGAAAAAACGTCTGTCAACATGCTCAGATCTGAGAGTACTTTGTGTGTGAAAGCCGTCCTTCAACTAGTTTGTTGGGAACACAAAGTTCTTTTCCAGTTGCAAACTACAATCCATACATATATATGGGTAGGTACAAGCTCCAACTCTGTTTTACAGTGAAAACTGCAGGAACATCAAACCGGCACTAGGAAACAGACTGAGAAACCAGAGTAAAAGTTTCTCATGCAACCCATTCCTTTGTGCAAGATGAACGAACGTCTCCCCACATGCTTATTTCTGAGAGAAAATTGTGTGTGAAAGCCGTCCTTGACCTAGCTTGTTGGGAACACAAAGTTCTTTTCCAGTTGCAAACTACAATCCATACATATATATGGGGTGGTACTACGCCAAATCTGTTTTATAGAGAAAACTGAAGGAACTTCAAACCGGCACTAGGAAACAGACTGAGAATCCACAGTAAAATTTCTCCTGCAAAACGTTCCATTTGTGCTAGATGAACGAACGTCTCTCCATATGCTCAGTTCTGAGAAATCAGTGTGTGTGAAAGCCGTCCTTCACCTAGCTTGTTGGGAACACAAATTTCCTTTTAAATTGCAAATTACACTCCGTACAAATATATGGGTAGGTACTAGCTCCAACTCGGTTTTACAGGGAAAACTGCAGGAACTTCAAACCGGCACTAGGAAACAGACTGAGAAACCAGAGTAATAGTTTCTCCTGCAAACCGTTCCCATTGTGCTAGATGAAGGAACGTCTCACCACATGCTCAGTTCTGAGAAAAAATTTTGTGTGAAAGCCGTCCTTCAAATAGCTTGTTGAGAATACCAACTTTCTTTTCAATTGTACACTATACTCCATTCATATATACGGGGAGGTACTAACTCCAACTCGTTTTAACAGTGAAAACTGGAGGAACTTCAAACCGGCACTAGGAAACAGACTGAGAAACCACAGTAAAATTTCTCCTGCAACACGTTCCTTTGTGGTAGATGAACGAACGTCTCCCCTCATGCTCAGTTCTGAGAGAAAAGTGTGTGTGAAAGCCGTCCTTCACCTAGGTTGTTGGGAACACAAAGTTCCTTTTAAGTTGTAAACTACAATCCTTAAATATACATGGGGAGGTACTTGCTCCAAATCGGTTTTACAGTGAAAACTGCAGGAACTTCAAAACGGCACTAGGAAACAGACTCAGAAACCAGAGTAAAAGTTTCTCTTGCAACCCATTTCATTTGAGCTAGATGAACGAACGTCTCTCCACATGCTCCCTTCTGAAAGATTAGTGTGTTTGAAAGCCGTAATTCACCTAGCTTGTTGGGAACACAAAATTAATTTTCAGATGCAAACTACACTCCATACATATATATGGGGAAATACTAGCTGCAACCCAGTTTTACAGGGAAAACTGCAGGAACTTCAAACCGGCACTAGGAAACAGACTGAGAAACCAGAGTTAAAGTTTCTCCTGCAACCCGTTCCCTTTGTGCTAGATGAGAAAACGTCTGTCAACATGCTCAGATCTGAGAGATCATTGAGTGTGAAAGCCGTCCTTCAACTAGCTTGTTGGGAACACAAAGATCCTTTTAAATTGCAAAACCCACTCCATACATACATATGGGGAGGTACTAGCTTCAACTCTGTTTTACAGGGAAAACTGCAGGAACTTCAATCTGGCACTAGGGAACCGACTGATAAACCAGAGTAAAAGTTTCTCCTGCAACCCTTTCTTTTGTGCTAGATGAACAAACGTCTGTCAACATGCTCAGATCTGAGAGATCAGTGTGTGTGAAAGCCGTCCTTCACCTAGATTATTGGGAACACAAAGTTCCTTTTCAGTTCCAAACTACACTCCATACATATATATGGGGAGATTCTAGCACCAACTCTGTTTTACGGTGAAAACTGCAGGAACTTCTAACCGGCACTAGGAAGCAGACTGAGAATCCAGAGTAAAAGTTTCTCCTGCAAACCGTTCCCATGTTCTAGATGAAGGAACGTGTCTCCACATGTTCAGTTCTGAGAAATAATTGTGTGTGAAAGCCGTCCTTCACCTAGCTTGTTGGGAAAACAAATTTCCTTTTCAGTTGCAAACTACAATCCATGCATATATATAGGGAGGTACTAGCTCCAACTCGTTTATACAGTAAAAACTGCAGGAAATAAAAACCGGCACTAGGAAACAGACTAAGAAACCAGAGTAAAAGTTTCTTCTGCAACCCGTTTCCTTTGTGCTAGATGAACGAACGTCTCTCCACATGCTCACTTGTGAGAAATCAGTGTGTGTGAAAGCCGTAATTCACCTAGCTTGTTGGGAACACAAAATTAATTTTCAGATGCAAACTACACTCCATACATATATATGGGGAGATACTAGCACCAACTCGGTTTTACGGTGAAATCTGCAGGAACTTCTAACCGGCACTAGGAAGCAGACTGAGATTCCAGAGTAAAAGTTTCTCTGGCAAACCGTTCCCATTGTGCTAGATGAAGGAACGTGTCTCCACATGTTCAGTTCTGAGAAATAATTGTGTGTGAAAGCCGTCCTTCACCTATCTTTTTGGGAAAACAAATTTACTTTTCACTTGCAAACTACACTCCTTAAATATATATAGGGAAGTACTAGCTCCAACACGTTTTTACATTAAAAAATGCAGGAACTTAAAACCGGCACTAGGAAACAGACTAAGAAACCAGAGTAAAAGTTTCTCCTGCAACCCGATCCCTTTGTGCTAGATGAACGAACGTCTCTCCACATGCTCAGTTCTGAGACATATGTGTGTGTGAAAGCCGTCCTTAACCTAGCTTTTTGGGAATAAAAAGTTCCTTTCCAGTTCCAAACTACACTCCATACATATATATGGGGTGGTACTTGCCCCAAATCTGTTTTACACTGAAAACTGCAGGATTTTCTAACCGGAACTAGGAAGCAGACTGAGAATCCAGAGTAAAAGTTTCTCCTGCAAGCCGTTCCCATTGTGCGAGATGAAGGAACGTGTCTCCACTTGTTCAGTTCTGAGAAATAATTGTGTGTGAAAGCCGTCCTTCACCTATCTTGTTGGGAAAACAAATTTCCTTTTCAGTTGCAAACTACACTCCATAAATATATATGGGCAGGTACTAGCTCCAACTCGTTTTTACAGTAAAAACTGCAGGAAATTAAAACCGGCACTAGGAAACAGACTAAGAAACCAGATTAAAAGTTTCTCCTGCAACCCGATCCCGTTGTGGTAGATGAACGAAGTCTCTCCACATGCTCAGTTCTGAGACATATGTGTGTGTGAAAGCCGAACTTCAACTAGCTTGTTGGGAACACAAAGTTCCTTTCCAGTTGCAAACTACACTCCATACATACATATGGGGAAGTACTAGCTCCAACTCGGTTTTACAGTGAAAAATGCAGGAACTTCAAACCGAACTTGGAAACAGACTGAGAAACCAGATTAAAAGTTTCTCCTGCAAACCGTTCCATTAATGCTAGATGAAAAAACGTGTGTCAACATGCTCAGATCTGAGAGATCTGTGTGTGTGAAAGCCGTCCTTCAACTAGCTTGTTGGGAACATAATGTTCTTTTCCAGTTGCAAAATACACTCCATACATATATATGGGGTGGTACTAGCTCCAACTCGGTTTTTCAGTGAAAACTGCAGGAACATCAAACCGGCACTAGGAAACAGACTGAGAAACCAGAGTAAAAGTTTCTCATGCAACCCGTTCCTTTATGCTAGATGAACGAACGTCTCCCAACATGCTCAGTTGTGAGAGAAAAGTGTGTGTGAAAGCCGTCCTTCACCTAGCTTGTTGGGAACACTAAGTTCTTTTCCAGTTGCAAACTACAATCCATACATATATATGGGTTGGTACTACCCCAAATCTGTTTTATAGTGAAAACTGAAGGAACTTCAAACCGGCACTAGGAAACAGACTGAGAAACCACAGTAAAATTTCTCCTGCAAAACGTTCCATTTGTGCTAGATGAACGAACGTCTCTCCATATGCTCAGTTCTGAGAGATCAGTGTGTGTGAAAGCCGTCCTTCACCTATCTTGTTGGGAACACAAATTTCCTTTTAAATTGCAAACTACACTCCGTACAAATATATGGGTAGGTACTAGCTCCAACTCGGTTTTACAGGGAAAACTGCAGGAACTTCAAACCGGCACTAGGAAACAGACTGAGAAACCAGATTAAAAGTTGCTATTGCAACCCGTTCCCTTTGTGCTAGATGAACGAACGTCTCTCCACATGCTCAGTTCTGAGAGATAAGTGTGTGTGAAAGCCGACCTTCACCTAGCTTGTTGGGAACACAAAGTTCCTTTCCAGTTGCAAACTACACTCCATACATATATATGGGGAAGTACTAGCTCCAACTCGGTTTTACAGTGAAAAATGCAGGAACTTCAAACCGAACTAGGAAACAGACTGAGAAACCAGAGTAAAAGTTTCTCCTGCAAACGGTTCCCATTGTGCTAGATAAAGGAACGTCTCTCCACATGCTCAGTTCTGAGAAAAAATTATGTGTGAAAGCCGTCCTTCAACTAGCTTTTTGTTAATACAAAGTTTCTTTTCAGTTGCACACTATGCTCCATACATATATATGGGGAGGTACAAGCTCCAACTAGGTTTTAGAGTGAAAACTGCAGGAATTTCAAACTGGCACTAGGAAACAGGCAGAGAAACCAGAGTAAAAGTTTCTTCTGCAACACTTTTCCTTTGTGCTAGATGAACGAACGTCTCTCCACATGGTCACTTGTGAGAAATCAGTGTGTGTGAAAGCCGTAATTCACCTATCATGTTGGGAAAACAAAGTTCCTTTTCAGTTGCAAACTACACTCCATACATACATATGGGGAAGTACTAGCTCCAACTCGGTTTTTCAGTGAAAACTGCAGGAACATCAAACCGGCACTAGGAAACAGACTGAGAAACCAGAGTAAAAGTTTCTCATGCAACCCGTTCCTTTGTGCTAGATGAACGAACGTCTCCCCACATGCTTATTTCTGAGAGAAAATTGTGTGTGAAAGCCGTCCTTCACCTAGCTTGTTGGGAAAACAAAGTCCTTTTCCAGTTGCAAACTACAATCCATACATATATATGGGGTGGTACTAACCCAAATCTGTTTTATAATGAAAACTGAAGGAACTTCAAACCGGCACTAGGAAACAGACTGAGAAACCACAGTAAAATTTCTCCTGCAAAACGTTCCATTTGTGCTAGATGAACGAACGTCTCTCCACATGCTCAGTTCTGTGAGATCAGTGTATGTGAAAGCCGTCCTTCACGTAGCTTGTTGGGAACACAAATTTCCTTGTAAATTGCAAACTACACTCCGTACAAATATAAGGGTAGGTACTAGCTCCAACTCGGTTTTACAGGGAAAACTGCAGGAACTTCAAACCGGCACTAGGAAACAGACTGAGAAACCAGATTAAAAGTTGCTCCTGCAACGCGTTCCCTTTGTGCTAGATGAACGAACGTCTCTCCACATGCTCAGTTCTGAGAGATAAGTGTGTGTGAAAGCCGTCCTTCACCTAGCTTGTTGGGAACACAAAGTTCCTTTTCAGTTTGCAAAGTACACTATACATAAATATAGGGAGTTTATAGCTCCAACTCGGTTTTACATTGAATATTGAAGGAACTTCAAACCATCACTAGGAAGCAGACTGTGAAACTAGAGTAAAAGTTTCTCCTGCAAACCGTTCCCATTGTGCTAGATGAAGGAACGTCTCTCCACATGCTCATTTCTGAGAAAAAATTTTGTATGAAAACGGTCCTTCAAACTGCTTGTTGGGAATACAAAGTTTCTTTTCAGTTGCACACTATACTCCATACATATATATGGGGAGGTACTAGCTCCAACTAGTTTTTACAGTGAAAACTGCAGGAATTTCAAACTGGCACTAGGAAACAGACAGAGAAACCAGAGTAAAAGTTTCTTCTGCAACCCGTTTCCTTTGTGCTAGATGAACGAACGTCTCTCCACATGGTCACTTGTGAGAAATCAGTGTGTGTGAAAGCCGTAATTCACCTATCATGTTGGGAACACAAAGTTCCTTTTCAGTTGCAAACTACACTCCATACATACATATGGGGAAGTATTAGTTCCAACTCGGTTTTACACTGAAAAATGGAGGACCTTCAAACCGAACTAGGAAACAGACTGAGAAACCAGAGTAAAAGTTTCTACTGCAAACCGTTCCATTAATGCTAGATGAAAAAACGTCTGTCAACATGCTCAGATCTGAGAGATCTGTGTGTGTGAAAGCCGTCCTTCAACTAGCTTGTTGGGAACACAAAGTTCTTTTCCAGTTGCAAACTACACTCCATACATATATATGGGGAGGTACTAGCTCCAACTCGGTTTTACAGTGAAAACTGCAGGAACATCAAACCGGCACTAGGAAAGAGACTGAGAAACCAGAGTAAAAGTTTCTCATGCAACCCGTTCCTTTGTGCTAGATGAACGAACGTCTCCCCACATGCTCAGTTCTGAGAGAAAAGTGTGTGTGAAAGCCGTCCTTGAACTAGCTTGTTGGGAACACAAAGTTCTTTTCCAGTTGCAAACTACAATCCATACATATATATGGGGTGGTACTACCCCAAATCTGTTTTATAGTGAAAACTGAAGGAACTTCAAACCGGCACTAGGAAACAGACTGAGAAACCACAGTAAAATTTTTCCTGCAAACCATTCCGTTAATGCTAGATGAAAAAACGTCTGTCAACATGCTCAGATCTGAGAGATCTGTGTGTGTGAAAGCCGTCCTTCAACTAGCTTGTTGGGAACACAAAGTTCTTTTCCAGTTGCAAACTACACTCCATACATATATATGGGGAGGTACTAGCTCCAACTCGGTTTTACAGTGAAAACTGCAGGAACATCAAACCGGCACTAGGAAAGAGACTGAGAAACCAGAGTAAAAGTTTCTCATGCAACCCGTTCCTTTGTGCTAGATGAACGAACGTCTCCCCACATGCTCAGTTCTGAGAGAAAAGTGTGTGTGAAAGCCGTCCTTGAACTAGCTTGTTGGGAACACAAAGTTCTTTTTCAGTTGCAAACTACAATCCATACATATATATGGGGTGGTACTACCCCAAATCTCTTTTATAGTGAAAACTGAAGGAACTTCAAACCGGCACTAGGAAACAGACTGAGAAACCACAGTAAAATTTTTCCTGCAAACCGTTCCATTAATTTTAGATGAAAAAACGTCTGTCAACATGCTCAGATCTGAGAGATCTGTGTGTGTGAAAGCCGTCCTTCAACTAGCTTGTTGGGAACACAAAGTTCTTTTCCAGTTGCAAACTACAATCCATATATATATTTGGGGAGGTACTAGCTCCAACTCGGTTTTACAGTGTAAACTGCAGGAACATCAAACCGGCACTAGGAAACAGACTGAGAAACCACAGAAAAGTTTCTCATGCAACCCGTTCCTTTGTGCTACATGAATGAACGTCTCCCCACATGCTCAGTTCTGAGAGAAATGTCTGTGTGAAAGCCGTCCTTCACCTAGCTTGTTGGGAACACAAAGTTCCTTTTAAATTGCAAACTACACTCCATATATATATATCGGGTGGTTCTAGCTCCAACTCGATTTTACAGGGAAAACTGCAGGAACTTCAAACTGGCACTAGGAAACAGACTGAGAATCCAGAGTAAAATTATCTCCTGCAACCCGTTTTCTTTGTTGTAGATGAACGAACGTCTCTCCAGATGCTCAGTTCTGAGAGATAAGTGTGTGTGAAAGCCGTCCTTCACCTAGCTTGTTGGGAACACAAAGTTCCTTTTCAATTCGAAACTACACTCCATACATATATATGGGGAGATACTAGCACCAACTCTGTTTTACGGTGAAAACTGCAGGAACTTCTAACCGGCACTAGGAAGCAGACTGAGAATCCAGAGTAAAAGATTCTCCTGCAAACCGTTCCCATTTTGCTAGATGAAGGAAATTGTCTCCACATGTTCAGTTCTGAGAAATAATTGTGTGTGAAATCCGTCCTTCACCTAGCTTGTTGGGAAAACAAATTTCCTTTTCAGTTGCAAACTACACTCCATATATATATATAGGGAAGTACTAGCTCCAACACGTTTTTACAGTAAAAACTGCAGGAAATTAAAACCGGCACTAGGAAACAGACTAAGAAACCAGATTAAAAGTTTCTCCTGCAACCCAATCCCGTTGTTCTAGATGAACGAAAGTCTCTCCACATGCTCAGTTCTGAGACATATGTGTGTGTGAAAGCCGTCCTTCACCTAGCTTGTTGGGAACACAAAGTTCCTTTCCAGTAGCAAACTACACTCCATACATACATATGGGGTAGTAGTAGCTCCAACTCGGTTTTACAGTGAAAAATGCAGGAACTTCAAACCGAACTAGGGAACAGACGGAGAAAACAGAGTAAAAGTTTCTCCTGCAAACCGTTCCCATTGTGCTAGATGAAGGAACGTCTCTCCACATGCTCAGGTCTGAGAAAAAATTATGTGTGAAAGCCGTCCTTCAACTAGCTTGTTGGGAATACAAAGTTTCTTTTCAGTTGCACACTGTACTCCATACATATATATGGGGAGGTACGAGCTCCAACTCGGTTTTACAGTGAAAAATGCAGGAACTTCAAACCGAACTAGGAAACAGACTGAGAAACCAGAGTAAAAGTTTCTCCTGCAAACCGTTCCATTAATGCTAGATGAAAAAACGTCTGTCAACATGCTCAGATCTGAGAGTACTTTGTGTGTGAAAGCCGTCCTTCAACTAGCTTGTTGGGAACACAAAGTTCTTTTCCAGTTGCAAACTACAATCCATACATATATATGGGTAGGTACAAGCTCCAACTCTGTTTTACAGTGAAAACTGCAGGAACATCAAACCGGCACTAGGAAACAGCCTGAGAAACCAGAGTAAAAGTTTCTCATGCAACCCATTCCTTTGTGCAAGATGAACGAACGTCTCCCCACATGCTTATTTCTGAGAGAAAATTGTGTGTGAAAGCCGTCCTTGACCTCGCTTGTTGGGAACACAAAGTTCTTTTCCAGTTGCAAACTACAATCCATACATATATATGGGGTGGTACTACGCCAAATCTGTTTTATAGAGAAAACTGAAGGAACTTCAAACCGGCACTAGGAAACAGACTGAGAATCCACAGTAAAATTTCTCCTGCAAAACGTTCCATTTGTGCTAGATGAACGAACGTCTCTCCATATGCTCAGTTCTGAGAAATCAGTGTGTGTGAAAGCCGTCCTTCACCTAGCTTGTTGGGAACACAAATTTCCTTTTAAATTGCAAATTACACTCCGTACAAATATATGGGTAGGTACTAGCTCCAACTCGGTTTTACAGGGAAAACTGCAGGAACTTCAAACCGGCACTAGGAAACAGACTGAGAAACCAGAGTAATAGTTTCTCCTGCAAACCATTCCCATTGTGCTAGATGAAGGAACGTCTCACCACATGCTCAGTTCTGAGAAAAAATTTTGTGTGAAAGCCGTCCTTCAAATAGCTTGTTGAGAATACCAACTTTCTTTTCAATTGTACACTATACTCCATTCATATATACGGGGAGGTACTAACTCCAACTCGTTTTAACTGTGAAAACTGGAGGAACTTCAAACCGGCACTAGGAAACAGACTGAGAAACCACAGTAAAATTTCTCCTGCAACACGTTCCTTTGTGGTAGATGAACGAACGTCTCCCCTCATGCTCAGTTCTGAGAGAAAAGTGTGTGTGAAAGCCGTCCTTCACCTAGGTTGTTGGGAACACAAAGTTCCTTTTAAGTTGTAAACTACAATCCTTAAATATACATGGGGAGGTACTTGCTCCAAATCGGTTTTACAGTGAAAACTGCAGGAACTTCAAAACGGCACTAGGAAACAGACTCAGAAACCAGAGTAAAAGTTTCTCTTGCAACCCATTTCATTTGAGCTAGATGAACGAACGTCTCTCCACATGCTCCCTTCTGAAAGATTAGTGTGTTTGAAAGCCGTAATTCACCTAGCTTGTTGGGAACACAAAATTAATTTTCAGATGCAAACTACACTCCATACATATATATGGGGAAATACTAGCTGCAACCCAGTTTTACAGGGAAAACTGCAGGAACTTCAAACCGGCACTAGGAAACAGACTGAGAAACCAGAGTTAAAGTTTCTCCTGCAACCCGTTCCCTTTGTGCTAGATGAGAAAACGTCTGTCAACATGCTCAGATCTGAGAGATCATTGAGTGTGAAAGCCGTCCTTCAACTAGCTTGTTGGGAACACAAAGATCCTTTTAAATTGCAAAACCCACTCCATACATACATATGGGGAGGTACTAGCTTCAACTCTGTTTTACAGGGAAAACTGCAGGAACTTCAATCCGGCACTAGGGAACCGACTGATAAACCAGAGTAAAAGTTTCTCTTGCAACCCTTTCTTTTGTGCTAGATGAACAAACGTCTGTCAACATGCTCAGATCTGAGAGATCAGTGTGTGTGAAAGCCGTCCTTCACCTAGATTATTGGGAACACAAAGTTCCTTTTCAGTTCCAAACTACACTCCATACATATATATGGGGAGATTCTAGCACCAACTCTGTTTTACGGTGAAAACTGCAGGAACTTCTAACCGGCACTAGGAAGCAGACTGAGAATCCAGAGTAAAAGTTTCTCCTGCAAACCGTTCCCATGTTCTAGATGAAGGAACGTGTCTCCACATGTTCAGTTCTGAGAAATAATTGTGTGTGAAAGCCGTCCTTCACCTAGCTTGTTGGGAAAACAAATTTCCTTTTCAGTTGCAAACTACAATCCATGCATATATATAGGGAGGTACTAGCTCCAACTCGTTTATACAGTAAAAACTGCAGGAAATAAAAACCGGCACTAGGAAACAGACTAAGAAACCAGAGTAAAAGTTTCTTCTGCAACCCGTTTCCTTTGTGCTAGATGAACGAACGTCTCTCCACATGGTCACTTGTGAGAAATCAGTGTGTGTGAAAGCCGTAATTCACCTATCATGTTGGGAACACAAAGTTCCTTTTCAGTTGCAAACTACACTCCATACATACATATGGGGAAGTATTAGTTCCAACTCGGTTTTACACTGAAAAATGGAGGACCTTCAAACCGAACTAGGAAACAGACTGAGAAACAAGAGTAAAAGTTTCTATGCAAACCGTTCCATTAATGCTAGATGAAAAAACGTCTGTCAACATGCTCAGATCTGAGAGATCTGTGTGTGTGAAAGCCGTCCTTCAACTAGCTTGTTGGGAACACAAAGTTCTTTTCCAGTTGCAAACTACACTCCATACATATATATGGGGAGGTACTAGCTCCAACTCGGTTTTACAGTGAAAACTGCAGGAACATCAAACCGGCACTAGGAAAGAGACTGAGAAACCAGAGTAAAAGTTTCTCATGCAACCCGTTCCTTTGTGCTAGATGAACGAACGTCTCCCCACATGCTCAGTTCTGAGAGAAAAGTGTGTGTGAAAGCCGTCCTTGAACTAGCTTGTTGGGAACACAAAGTTCTTTTCCAGTTGCAAACTACAATCCATACATATATATGGGGTGGTACTACCCCAAATCTGTTTTATAGTGAAAACTGAAGGAACTTCAAACCGGCACTAGGAAACAGACTGAGAAACCACAGTAAAATTTTTCCTGCAAACCGTTCCGTTAATGCTAGATGAAAAAAACGTCTGTCAACATGCTCAGATCTGAGAGATGTGTGTGTGTGAAAGCCGTCCTTCAACTAGCTTGTTGGGAACACAAAGTTCTTTTCCAGTTGCAAACTACAATCCATATATATATTTGGGGAGGTACTAGCTCCAACTCGGTTTTACAGTGTAAACTGCAGGAACATCAAACCGGCACTAGGAAACTCACTGAGAAACCACAGAAAAGTTTCTCATGCAACCCGTTCCTTTGTGCTACATGAATGAACGTCTCCCCACATGCTCAGTTCTGAGAGAAATGTCTGTGTGAAAGCCGTCCTTCACCTAGCTTGTTGGGAACACAAAGTTCCTTTTAAATTGCAAACTACACTCCATATATATATATCGGGTGGTTCTAGCTCCAACTCGATTTTACAGGGAAAACTGCAGGAACTTCAAACTGGCACTAGGAAACAGACTGAGAATCCAGAGTAAAATTATCTCCTGCAACCCGTTTTCTTTGTTGTAGATGAACGAACGTCTCTCCAGATGCTCAGTTCTGAGAGATAAGTGTGTGTGAAAGCCGTCCTTCACCTAGCTTGTTGGGAACACAAAGTTCCTTTTCAATTCGAAACTACACTCCATACATATATATGGGGAGATACTAGCACCAACTCTGTTTTACGGTGAAAACTGCAGGAACTTCTAACCGGCACTAGGAAGCAGACTGAGAATCCAGAGTTAAAGATTCTCCTGCAAACCGTTCCCATTTTGCTAGATGAAGGAAATTGTCTCCACATGTTCAGTTCTGAGAAATAATTGTGTGTGAAATCCGTCCTTCACCTAGCTTGTTGGGAAAACAAATTTCCTTTTCAGTTGCAAACTACACTCCATATATATATATAGGGAAGTACTAGCTCCAACACGTTTTTACAGTAAAAACTGCAGGAAATTAAAACCGGCACTAGGAAACAGACTAAGAAACCAGATTAAAAGTTTCTCCTGCAACCCAATCCCGTTGTTCTAGATGAACGAAAGTCTCTCCACATGCTCAGTTCTGAGACATATGTGTGTGTGAAAGCCGTCCTTCACCTAGCTTGTTGGGAACACAAAGTTCCTTTCCAGTAGCAAACTACACTCCATACATACATATGGGGTAGTAGTAGCTCCAACTCGGTTTTACAGTGAAAAATGCAGGAACTTCAAACCGAACTAGGGAACAGACGGAGAAAACAGAGTAAAAGTTTCTCCTGCAAACCGTTCCCATTGTGCTAGATGAAGGAACGTCTCTCCACATGCTCAGGTCTGAGAAAAAATTATGTGTGAAAGCCGTCCTTCAACTAGCTTGTTGGGAATACAAAGTTTCTTTTCAGTTGCACACTGTACTCCATACATATATATGGGGAGGTACGAGCTCCAACTCGGTTTTACAGTGAAAAATGCAGGAACTTCAAACCGAACTAGGAAACAGACTGAGAAACCAGAGTAAAAGTTTCTCCTGCAAACCGTTCCATTAATGCTAGATGAAAAAACGTCTGTCAACATGCTCAGATCTGAGAGTACTTTGTGTGTGAAAGCCGTCCTTCAACTAGCTTGTTGGGAACACAAAGTTCTTTTCCAGTTGCAAACTACAATCCATACATATATATGGGTAGGTACAAGCTCCAACTCTGTTTTACAGTGAAAACTGCAGGAACATCAAACCGGCACTAGGAAACAGACTGAGAAACCAGAGTAAAAGTTTCTCATGCAACCCATTCCTTTGTGCAAGATGAACGAACGTCTCCCCACATGCTTATTTCTGAGAGAAAATTGTGTGTGAAAGCCGTCCTTGACCTAGCTTGTTGGGAACACAAAGTTCTTTTCCAGTTGCAAACTACAATCCATACATATATATGGGGTGGTACTACGCCAAATCTGTTTTATAGAGAAAACTGAAGGAACTTCAAACCGGCACTAGGAAACAGACTGAGAATCCACAGTAAAATTTCTCCTGCAAAACGTTCCATTTGTGCTAGATGAACGAACGTCTCTCCATATGCTCAGTTCTGAGAAATCAGTGTGTGTGAAAGCCGTCCTTCACCTAGCTTGTTGGGAACACAAATTTCCTTTTAAATTGCAAATTACACTCCGTACAAATATATGGGTAGGTACTAGCTCCAACTCGGTTTTACAGGGAAAACTGCAGGAACTTCAAACCGGCACTAGGAAACAGACTGAGAAACCAGAGTAATAGTTTCTCCTGCAAACCATTCCCATTGTGCTAGATGAAGGAACGTCTCACCACATGCTCAGTTCTGAGAAAAAATTTTGTGTGAAAGCCGTCCTTCAAATAGCTTGTTGAGAATACCAACTTTCTTTTCAATTGTACACTATACTCCATTCATATATACGGGGAGGTACTAACTCCAACTCGTTTTAACAGTGAAAACTGGAGGAACTTCAAACCGGCACTAGGAAACAGACTGAGAAACCACAGTAAAATTTCTCCTGCAACACGTTCCTTTGTGGTAGATGAACGAACGTCTCCCCTCATGCTCAGTTCTGAGAGAAAAGTGTGTGTGAAAGCCGTCCTTCACCTAGGTTGTTGGGAACACAAAGTTCCTTTTAAGTTGTAAACTACAATCCTTAAATATACATGGGGAGGTACTTGCTCCAAATCGGTTTTACAGTGAAAACTGCAGGAACTTCAAAACGGCACTAGGAAACAGACTCAGAAACCAGAGTAAAAGTTTCTCTTGCAACCCATTTCATTTGAGCTAGATGAACGAACGTCTCTCCACATGCTCCCTTCTGAAAGATTAGTGTGTTTGAAAGCCGTAATTCACCTAGCTTGTTGGGAACACAAAATTAATTTTCAGATGCAAACTACACTCCATACATATATATGGGGAAATACTAGCTGCAACCCAGTTTTACAGGGAAAACTGCAGGAACTTCAAACCGGCACTAGGAAACAGACTGAGAAACCAGAGTTAAAGTTTCTCCTGCAACCCGTTCCCTTTGTGCTAGATGAGAAAACGTCTGTCAACATGCTCAGATCTGAGAGATCATTGAGTGTGAAAGCCGTCCTTCAACTAGCTTGTTGGGAACACAAAGATCCTTTTAAATTGCAAAACCCACTCCATACATACATATGGGGAGGTACTAGCTTCAACTCTGTTTTACAGGGAAAACTGCAGGAACTTCAATCCGGCACTAGGGAACCGACTGATAAACCAGAGTAAAAGTTTCTCCTGCAACCCTTTCTTTTGTGCTAGATGAACAAACGTCTGTCAACATGCTCAGATCTGAGAGATCAGTGTGTGTGAAAGCCGTCCTTCACCTAGATTATTGGGAACACAAAGTTCCTTTTCAGTTCCAAACTACACTCCATACATATATATGGGGAGATTCTAGCACCAACTCTGTTTTACGGTGAAAACTGCAGGAACTTCTAACCGGCACTAGGAAGCAGACTGAGAATCCAGAGTAAAAGTTTCTCCTGCAAACCGTTCCCATGTTCTAGATGAAGGAACGTGTCTCCACATGTTCAGTTCTGAGAAATAATTGTGTGTGAAAGCCGTCCTTCACCTAGCTTGTTGGGAAAACAAATTTCCTTTTCAGTTGCAAACTACAATCCATGCATATATATAGGGAGGTACTAGCTCCAACTCGTTTATACAGTAAAAACTGCAGGAAATAAAAACCGGCACTAGGAAACAGACTAAGAAACCAGAGTAAAAGTTTCTTCTGCAACCCGTTTCCTTTGTGCTAGATGAACGAACGTCTCTCCACATGGTCACTTGTGAGAAATCAGTGTGTGTGAAAGCCGTAATTCACCTATCATGTTGGGAACACAAAGTTCCTTTTCAGTTGCAAACTACACTCCATACATACATATGGGGAAGTATTAGTTCCAACTCGGTTTTACACTGAAAAATGGAGGACCTTCAAACCGAACTAGGAAACAGACTGAGAAACAAGAGTAAAAGTTTCTATGCAAACCGTTCCATTAATGCTAGATGAAAAAACGTCTGTCAACATGCTCAGATCTGAGAGATCTGTGTGTGTGAAAGCCGTCCTTCAACTAGCTTGTTGGGAACACAAAGTTCTTTTCCAGTTGCAAACTACACTCCATACATATATATGGGGAGGTACTAGCTCCAACTCGGTTTTACAGTGAAAACTGCAGGAACATCAAACCGGCACTAGGAAAGAGACTGAGAAACCAGAGTAAAAGTTTCTCATGCAACCCGTTCCTTTGTGCTAGATGAACGAACGTCTCCCCACATGCTCAGTTCTGAGAGAAAAGTGTGTGTGAAAGCCGTCCTTGAACTAGCTTGTTGGGAACACAAAGTTCTTTTCCAGTTGCAAACTACAATCCATACATATATATGGGGTGGTACTACCCCAAATCTGTTTTATAGTGAAAACTGAAGGAACTTCAAACCGGCACTAGGAAACAGACTGAGAAACCACAGTAAAATTTTTCCTGCAAACCGTTCCGTTAATGCTAGATGAAAAAAACGTCTGTCAACATGCTCAGATCTGAGAGATCTGTGTGTGTGAAAGCCGTCCTTCAACTAGCTTGTTGGGAACACAAAGTTCTTTTCCAGTTGCAAACTACACTCCATACATATATATGGGGAGGTACTAGCTCCAACTCGGTTTTACAGTGAAAACTGCAGGAACATCAAACCGGCACTAGGAAAGAGACTGAGAAACCAGAGTAAAAGTTTCTCATGCAACCCGTTCCTTTGTGCTAGATGAACGAACTTCTCCCCACATGCTCAGTTCTGAGAGAAAAGTGTGTGTGAAAGCCGTCCTTGAACTAGCTTGTTGGGAACACAAAGTTCTTTTCCAGTTGCAAACTACAATCCATACATATATATGGGGTGGTACTACCCCAAATCTCTTTTATAGTGAAAACTGAAGGAACTTCAAACCGGCACTAGGAAACAGACTGAGAAACCACAGTAAAATTTTTCCTGCAAACCGTTCCGTTAATGCTAGATGAAAAAAACGTCTGTCAACATGCTCAGATCTGAGAGATGTGTGTGTGTGAAAGCCGTCCTTCAACTAGCTTGTTGGGAACACAAAGTTCTTTTCCAGTTGCAAACTACAATCCATATATATATTTGGGGAGGTACTAGCTCCAACTCGGTTTTACAGTGTAAACTGCAGGAACATCAAACCGGCACTAGGAAACAGACTGAGAAACCACAGAAAAGTTTCTCATGCAACCCGTTCCTTTGTGCTACATGAATAAACGTCTCCCCACATGCTCAGTTCTGAGAGAAATGTCTGTGTGAAAGCCGTCCTTCACCTAGCTTGTTGGGAACACAAAGTTCCTTTTAAATTGCAAACTACACTCCATATATATATATCGGGTGGTTCTAGCTCCAACTCGATTTTACAGGGAAAACTGCAGGAACTTCAAACTGGCACTAGGAAACAGACTGAGAATCCAGAGTAAAATTATCTCCTGCAACCCGTTTTCTTTGTTGTAGATGAACGAACGTCTCTCCAGATGCTCAGTTCTGAGAGATAAGTGTGTGTGAAAGCCCTCCTTCACCTAGCTTGTTGGGAACACAAAGTTCCTTTTCAATTCGAAACTACACTCCATACATATATATGGGGAGATACTAGCACCAACTCTGTTTTACGGTGAAAACTGCAGGAACTTCTAACCGGCACTAGGAAGCAGACTGAGAATCCAGAGTAAAAGATTCTCCTGCAAACCGTTCCCATTTTGCTAGATGAAGGAAATTGTCTCCACATGTTCAGTTCTGAGAAATAATTGTGTGTGAAATCCGTCCTTCACCTAGCTTGTTGGGAAAACAAATTTCCTTTTCAGTTGCAAACTACACTCCATATATATATATAGGGAAGTACTAGCTCCAACACGTTTTTACAGTAAAAACTGCAGGAAATTAAAACCGGCACTAGGAAACAGACTAAGAAACCAGATTAAAAGTTTCTCCTGCAACCCAATCCCGTTGTTCTAGATGAACGAAAGTCTCTCCACATGCTCAGTTCTGAGACATATGTGTGTGTGAAAGCCGTCCTTCACCTAGCTTGTTGGGAACACAAAGTTCCTTTCCAGTAGCAAACTACACTCCATACATACATATGGGGTAGTAGTAGCTCCAACTCGGTTTTACAGTGAAAAATGCAGGAACTTCAAACCGAACTAGGGAACAGACGGAGAAAACAGAGTAAAAGTTTCTCCTGCAAACCGTTCCCATTGTGCTAGATGAAGGAACGTCTCTCCACATGCTCAGGTCTGAGAAAAAATTATGTGTGAAAGCCGTCCTTCAACTAGCTTGTTGGGAATACAAAGTTTCTTTTCAGTTGCACACTGTACTCCATACATATATATGGGGAGGTACGAGCTCCAACTCGGTTTTACAGTGAAAAATGCAGGAACTTCAAACCGAACTAGGAAACAGACTGAGAAACCAGAGTAAAAGTTTCTCCTGCAAACCGTTCCATTAATGCTAGATGAAAAAACGTCTGTCAACATGCTCAGATCTGAGAGTACTTTGTGTGTGAAAGCCGTCCTTCAACTAGCTTGTTGGGAACACAAAGTTCTTTTCCAGTTGCAAACTACAATCCATACATATATATGGGTAGGTACAAGCTCCAACTCTGTTTTACAGTGAAAACTGCAGGAACATCAAACCGGCACTAGGAAACAGACTGAGAAACCAGAGTAAAAGTTTCTCATGCAACCCATTCCTTTGTGCAAGATGAACGAACGTCTCCCCACATGCTTATTTCTGAGAGAAAATTGTGTGTGAAAGCCGTCCTTGACCTAGCTTGTTGGGAACACAAAGTTCTTTTCCAGTTGCAAACTACAATCCATACATATATATGGGGTGGTACTACGCCAAATCTGTTTTATAGAGAAAACTGAAGGAACTTCAAACCGGCACTAGGAAACAGACTGAGAATCCACAGTAAAATTTCTCCTGCAAAACGTTCCATTTGTGCTAGATGAACGAACGTCTCTCCATATGCTCAGTTCTGAGAAATCAGTGTGTGTGAAAGCCGTCCTTCACCTAGCTTGTTGGGAACACAAATTTCCTTTTAAATTGCAAATTACACTCCGTACAAATATATGGGTAGGTACTAGCTCCAACTCGGTTTTACAGGGAAAACTGCAGGAACTTCAAACCGGCACTAGGAAACAGACTGAGAAACCAGAGTAAAAGTTTCTCCTGCAAACCGTTCCCATTGTGCTAGATGAAGGAACGTCTCACCACATGCTCAGTTCTGAGAAAAAATTTTGTGTGAAAGCCGTCCTTCAAATAGCTTGTTGGGAATACCAACTTTCTTTTCAATTGTACACTATACTCCATTCATATATACGGGGAGGTACTAACTCCAACTCGTTTTAACAGTGAAAACTGGAGGAACTTCAAACCGGCACTAGGAAACAGACTGAGAAACCACAGTAAAATTTCTCCTGCAACACGTTCCTTTGTGGTAGATGAACGAACGTCTCCCCTCATGCTCAGTTCTGAGAGAAAAGTGTGTGTGAAAGCCGTCCTTCACCTAGGTTGTTGGGAACACAAAGTTCCTTTTAAGTTGTAAACTACAATCCTTAAATATACATGGGGAGGTACTTGCTCCAAATCGGTTTTACAGTGAAAACTGCAGGAACTTCAAAACGGCACTAGGAAACAGACTCAGAAACCAGAGTAAAAGTTTCTCTTGCAACCCATTTCATTTGAGCTAGATGAACGAACGTCTCTCCACATGCTCCCTTCTGAAAGATTAGTGTGTTTGAAAGCCGTAATTCACCTAGCTTGTTGGGAACACAAAATTAATTTTCAGATGCAAACTACACTCCATACATATATATGGGGAAATACTAGCTGCAACCCAGTTTTACAGGGAAAACTGCAGGAACTTCAAACCGGCACTAGGAAACAGACTGAGAAACCAGAGTTAAAGTTTCTCCTGCAACCCGTTCCCTTTGTGCTAGATGAGAAAACGTCTGTCAACATGCTCAGATCTGAGAGATCATTGAGTGTGAAAGCCGTCCTTCAACTAGCTTGTTGGGAACACAAAGATCCTTTTAAATTGCAAAACCCACTCCATACATACATATGGGGAGGTACTAGCTTCAACTCTGTTTTACAGGGAAAACTGCAGGAACTTCAATCCGGCACTAGGGAACCGACTGATAAACCAGAGTAAAAGTTTCTCCTGCAACCCTTTCTTTTGTGCTAGATGAACAAACGTCTGTCAACATGCTCAGATCTGAGAGATCAGTGTGTGTGAAAGCCGTCCTTCACCTAGATTATTGGGAACACAAAGTTCCTTTTCAGTTCCAAACTACACTCCATACATATATATGGGGAGATTCTAGCACCAACTCTGTTTTACGGTGAAAACTGCAGGAACTTCTAACCGGCACTAGGAAGCAGACTGAGAATCCAGAGTAAAAGTTTCTCCTGCAAACCGTTCCCATGTTCTAGATGAAGGAACGTGTCTCCACATGTTCAGTTCTGAGAAATAATTGTGTGTGAAAGCCGTCCTTCAACTAGCTTGTTGGGAAAACAAATTTCCTTTTCAGTTGCAAACTACAATCCATGCATATATATAGGGAGGTACTAGCACCAACTCGTTTATACAGTAAAAACTGCAGGAAATAAAAACCGGCACTAGGAAACAGACTAAGAAACCAGAGTAAAAGTTTCTTCTGCAACCCGTTTCCTTTGTGCTAGATGAACGAACGTCTCTCCACATGGTCACTTGTGAGAAATCAGTGTGTGTGAAAGCCGTAATTCACCTATCATGTTGGGAACACAAAGTTCCTTTTCAGTTGCAAACTACACTCCATACATACATATGGGGAAGTATTAGTTCCAACTCGTTTATACAGTAAAAACTGCAGGAAATAAAAACCGGCACTAGGAAACAGACTAAGAATCCAGAGTAATAGTTTCTCCTGAAACCCGATCCCTTTGTGCTAGGTGAACGAACGTCTCTCCACATGCTCAGTTCTGAGACATATGTGTGTGTGAAAGCCGTCCTTCTCCTAGCTTGTTGTGAAACAAAGTTTCTTTAAAGATGCAAACTACACTCCATACATTTATATGGGGTGGTACTTGCCCCAACTCTGATTTACAGTGAAAACTGCAGGAACTTCTAACCATCACTAGGAAGCAGACTGAGAATACAGAGTATAAGTTTCTCCTGCAAACCGTTCCCATTGTGCTAGATGAAGGAACGTCTCTCCACATGCTCAGTTCTGAGAGATAAGTGTGTGTGAAAGCCGTCCTTCACCTAGCTTGTTGGGAACACAAAGTTCCTTTTCAGTTTCAAACTACACTCCATACATATATATGGGGAGATACTAGCACCAACTCGGTTTTACAGTGAAAACTGCAGGAACTTCTAACCATCACTAGGAAGGAGACTGAGAATACAGAGTATTAGTTTCTCCTGCAAACCGTTCCCATTGTGCTAGATGAAGGAACGTCTCTCCACATGCTCAGTTCTGAGATATAATTGTGGGTGAAAGCCGTCCTTCAACTATCTTGTTGGGAAAAGAAAGTTACTTTACAGTTGCCAACTACACTCCATACATATATATGGGGAGGTACTAGCTCCAACTCTGTTTTACAGTGAAAACTGCAGGAACTTCAACCCGGCACTAGGAAGCAGACTGAGAAACCAGAGTAAAAGTTTGTCCTCAAACCATTCCCATTGTGCTAGATGAAGGAACGTCTCTCCAAATGCTCAGTTCTGAGAAATATTTATGTGTGAAAGAGGGCCTTCAACTAGCTTGTTGGGAACCCAAAGTTACTTTTCATTTGCAAACTTCACTCCATACATATATATGGGGAGGTTCTAGCTCCAACTCTGTTTTCAGTGAAAACTGCAGGAACTTCAACCCGGCACTAGGAAGCAGACTTAGAAACCAGATTAAAAGTTTGTCCTTCAAACCGTTCCAATTGTGATACATGAACGAACGTCTCACCACATGCTCAGTTCTGAGAGATAACTGTGTGTGAAATCCGTACTTCACCTAGCTTGTTGGGAACACATAGTTCCTTTTCAGTTGCAAACTACACTCCTTACATATATATGGGGAGGTACTAGTTCCAACTCCGTTTTACAGTGAAAACAGCAAGAATTTCAAACCGGCACTAGGAAACAGACTGAGAAACCAGAGTAAAATTTTCTCCTGTAACCCGTTTACTTTGTGCTAAATCAACGAACGTCTCTCCACATGCTCAGTTCTGAGAGATAAGTGTGTGTGAAAGCCGTCCTTCATCTAGCTTGTTGGGAACACAAAGTTCCTTTTAAGTTGTAAACTACAATCCTTACATATATATGGGGATGTACTAGCTCCAAATCGGTTTTACAGTGAAAACTGCAGGAACTTCAAACCGGCACTAGGAAACAGAATGAGAAACCAGAGTAAAAGTTTCTCCTGCAACGCATTCCATTTGAGCTTGATGAACGAACGTCTCTCCACATGCTCCCTTTTGAGAGATTAGTGTGTGTGAAAGCCGTAATTCACCTAGCTTGTTGGGAACACAAAATTAATTTTCAGATGCAAACTACACTCCATACATATATATGGGGAGATACTAGCATCAACTCGGTTTTACGGTGAAATCTGCAGGAACTTCTAACCGGCACTAGGAAGCAGACTGAGAATCCAGAGTAAAAGTTTCTCCTGCAAACCGTTCCCATTGTGCTAGATGAAGGAACGTGTCTCCACATGTTCAGTTCTGAGAAATAATTGTGTGTGAAAGCCGTCCTTCACCTAGCTTGTTGGGAAAACAAATTTCCTTTTCACTTGCAAACTACACTCCTTAAATATATATAGGGAAGTACTAGCTCCAACACGTTTTTACAGTAAAAAATGCAGGAACTTAAAACCGGCACTAGGAAACAGACTAAGAAACCAGAGTAAAAGTTTCTCCTGCAACCCGATCCATTTGTGCTAGATGAACGAACGTCTCTCCACATGCTCAGTTCTGAGACATATGTGTGTGTGAAAGCCGTCCTTAATCTAGCTTTTTGGGAATACAAAGTTCCTTTCCAGTTCCAAACTACACTCCATACATATATATGGAGTGGTACTTGCCCCAAATCTGTTTTACACTGAAAACTGCAGGATTTTCTAACCGGAACTAGGAAGCAGACTGAGAATCCAGAGTAAAAGTTTCTCCTGCAAGCCGTTCCCATTGTGCGAGATGAAGGAAAGTGTCTCCACATGTTCAGTTCTGAGAAATAATTGTGTGTGAAAGCCGTCCTTCACCTATCTTGTTGGGAAAACAAATTTCCTTTTCAGTTGCAAACTACATTCCTTAAATATATATGGGCAGGTAATAGCTCCAACTCATTTTTACAGTAAAAACTGCAGGAAATTAAAACCGGCACTAGGAAACAGACTAAGAAACCAGATTAAAAGTTTCTCCTGCAACCCGATCCCGTTGTGCTAGATGAATGAAGTCTCTCCACATGCTCAGTTCTGAGACATATGTGTGTGTGAAAGCCGAACTTCACCTAGCTTGTTGGGAACACAAAGTTACTTTCCAGTTGCAAACTACACTCCATACATACATATGGGGAAGTACTAGCTCCAACTCGGTTTTACAGTGAAAAATGCAGGAACTTCAAACCGAACTTGGAAACAGACTGAGAAACCAGATTAAAAGTTTCTCCTGCAAACCGTTCCATTAATGCTAGATGAAAAAACGTCTGTCAACATGCTCAGATCTGAGAGATCTGTGTGTGTGAAAGCCGTCCTTCAACTAGCTTGTTGGGAACATAAAGTTCTTTTAAAGTAGCAAACTACACTCCATACATATATATGGGGTGGTACTAGCTCCAACTCGGTTTTTCAGTGAAAACTGCAGGAACATCAAACCGGCACTAGGAAACAGACTGAGAAACCAGAGTAAAAGTTTCTCATGCAACCCGTTCCTTTGTGCTAGATGAACGAACGTCTCCCAACATGCTCAGTTCTGAGAGAAAAGTGTGTGTGAAAGCCGTCCTTCACCTAGCTTGTTGGGAACACTAATTTCTTTTCCAGTTGCAAACTACAATCCATACATATATATGGGGTGGTACTACCCCAAATCTGTTTTATAGTGAAAACTGAAGGAACTTCAAACCGGCACTAGGAAACAGAATGAGAAACCACAGTAAAATTTCTCCTTCAAAACGTTCCATTTGTGCTACATGAACGAACGTCTCTCCATATGCTCAGTTCTGAGAGATCAGTGTGTGTGAAAGCCGTCCTTCACCTATCTTGTTGGGAACACAAATTTCCTTTTAAATTGCAAACTACACTCCGTACAAATATATGGGTAGGTACTAGCTCCAACTCGGTTTTACAGGGAAAACTGCAGGAACTTCAAACCGGCACTAGGAAACAGACTGAGAAACCAGATTAAAAGTTGATCCTGCAACCCGTTCCCTTTGTGCTAGATGAACGAACGTCTCTCCACATGCTCAGTTCTGAGAGATAAGTGTGTGTGAAAGCCGAACTTCACCTAGCTTGTTGGGAACACATAGTTCCTTTCCAGTTGCAAACTACACTCCATACATACATATGGGGAAGTACTAGCTCCAACTCGGTTTTACAGTGAAAAATGCAGGAACTTCAAACCGAACTAGGAAACAGACTGAGAAACCAGATTAAAAGTTTCTCATGCAACCCGTTCCTTTGTGCTAGATGAACGAACGTCTCCCCACATGCTCAGTTCTGAGAGAAAAGTGTGTGTGAAAGCCGTCCTTCACCTAGCTTGTTGGGAACACTAAGTTCTTTTCCAGTTGCAAACTACAATCCATACATATATATGGGGTGGTACTACCCCAAATCTGTTTTATAGTGAAAACTGAAGGAACTTCTAACCGGCACTAGGAAACAGACTGAGAAACCACAGTAAAATTTCTCCTGCAAAACGTTCCATTTGTGCTAGATGAACGAACGTCTCTCCATATGCTCAGTTCTGAGAGATCAGTGTGTGTGAAAGCCGTCCTTCAACTATCTTGTTGGGAACACAAATTTCCTTTTAAATTGCAAACTGCACTCTGTACAAATATATGGGTAGGTACTAGCTCCAACTCGGTTTTACAGGGAAAACTGCAGGAACTTCAAACCGGCACTAGGAAATAGACTGAGAAACCAGATTAAAAGTTGCTCCTGCAACCCGTTCCCATTGTGCTAGATGAACGAACGTCTCTCCACATGCTCAGTTCTGAGAGATAAGTGTGTGTGAAAGCCGAACTTCACCTAGCTTGTTGGGAACACAAAGTTCCTTTCCAGTTGCAAACTACACTCCATAAATACATATGGGGAAGTACTAGCTCCAACTCGGTTTTACAGTGAAAAATGCAGGAACTTCAAACCGAACTAGGAAACAGACTGAGAAACCAGAGTAAAAGTTTCTCCTGCAAACGGTTCCCATTGTGCTAGATAAAGGAACGTCTCTCCACATGCTCAGTTCTGAGAAGAAATTATGTGTGAAAGCCGTCCTTCAACTAGCTTGTTGTTAATACAAAGTTTCTTTTCAGTTGCACACTATACTCCATACATATATATGGGGAGGTACAAGCTCCAACTAGGTTTTAGAGTGAAAACTGCAGGAATTTCAAACTGGCACTGGGAAACAGACAGAGAAACCAGAGTAAAAGTTTCTTCTGCAACACGTTTCCTTTGTGCTAGATGAACGAACGTCTCTCCACATGGTCACTTGTGAGAAATCAGTGTGTGTGAAAGCCGTAATTCACCTATCATGTTGGGAAAACAAAGTTCCTTTTCAGTTGCAAACTACACTCCATACATACATATGGGGAAGTACTAGCTCCAACTCGGTTTTACAGTGAAAAATGCAGGAACTTCAAACCGAACTAGGAAACAGACTGAGAAACCAGAATAAAAGTTTTTCCTGCAAACCGTTCCATTAATGCTAGATGAAAAAACGTCTGTCAACATGCTCAGATCTGAGAGATCTGTGTGTGTGAAAGCCGTCCTTCAACTAGCTTGTTGGGAACACAAAGTTCTTTTCCAGTTGCAAACTACACTCCATACATATATATGAGGAGCTACTACCCCAAATCTGTTTTACAGTGAAAACTGCAGGAACATCAACCCGACACTAGGAAACAGACTGAGAAACCAGAGTAAAAGTTTCTCATGCAACCCGTTCCTTTGTGCTAGATGAACGAACGTCTCCCCACATGCACAGTTCTGAGAGAAAAGTGTGTGTGAAAGCCGTCCTTCACCTAGCTTGTTGGGAAAACAAAGTCCTTTTCCAGTTGCAAACTACAATCCATACATATATATGGGGTGGTACTAACCCAAATCTGTTTTATAATGAAAACTGAAGGAACTTCTAACCGGCACTAGGAAACAGACTGAGAAACCACAGTAAAATTTCTCCTGCAAAACGTTCCATTTGTGCTAGATGAACGAACGTCTCTCCATATGCTCAGTTCTGAGAGATCAGTGTATGTGAAAGCCGTCCTTCACCTAGCTTGTTGGGAACACAAATTTCCTTTTAATTTGCAAACTACACTCCGTACAAATATAAGGGTATGTACTAGCTCCAACTCGGTTTTACAGGGAAAACTGCAGGAACTTCAAACCGGCACTAGGAAACAGACTAAGAAACCAGATTAAAAGTTGCTCCTGCAACGCGTTCCCTTTTTGCTAGATGAACGAACGTCTCTCCACATGCTCAGTTCTGAGAGATAAGTGTGTGTGAAAGCCGTCATTCACCTAGCTTGTTGGGAACACAAAGTTCCTTTTCAGTTTGCAAAGTACACTATACATAAATATAGGGAGATATAGCTCCAACTCGGTTTTACAGTGAAAATTGCAGGAACATCAAACCATCACTAGGAAGCAGACTGAGATACCAGAGTAAAAGTTTCTCCTGCAAACCTTTCCCATTGTGCTAGATGAAGGAACGTCTCTCCACATGCTCAGTTCTGAGAAAAAATTTTGTATGAAAGCCGTCCTTCAAATTGCTTTTTGGGAATACAAAGTTTCATTTCAGTTGCACACTATACTCCATACATATATATGGGGAGGTACTAGCTCCAACTAGTTTTTACAGTGAAAACTGCAGGAATTTCAAACTGGCACTAGGAAACAGACAGAGAAACCAGAGTAAAAGTTTCTTCTGCAACCCGTTTCCTTTGTGCTAGATGAACGAACGTCTCTCCACATGGTCACTTGTGAGAAATCAGTGTGTGTGAAAGCCGTAATTCACCTATCATTTTGGGAACACAAAGTTCCTTTTCAGTTGCAAACAACACTCCATACATACATATGGGGAAGTACTAGCTCCAACTCGGTTTTACAGTGAAAAATGCAGGACCTTCAAACCGAACTAGGAAACAGACTGAGAAACCAGAGTAAAAGTTTCTCCTGCAAACCGTTCCATTAATGCTAGATGAAAAAACGTCTGTCAACATGCTCAGATCTGAGAGATCTGTGTGTGTGAAAGCCGTCCTTCAACTAGCTTGTTGGGAACACAAAGTTCTTTTCCAGTTGCAAACTACAATCCTTACATATATATGGGGATGTACTAGCTCCAACTCGGTTTTACAGGGAAAACTGCAGGAAATTCAATCCGGCACTAGGAAACCGACTGAGAAACCAGAGTAAAAGTTTCTCCTGCAACCCTTTCCATTTGTGCTAGATGAACTAACGTCTGTCAACATGCTCAGATCTGAGAGATCAGTGTGTGTGAAAGCCGTCCTTCAACTAGTTTGTTGGGAACACAAAGTTCCTTTTAAATTGCAAACTCCACTCCATACATATATATGGGGTGGTTCTAGCTCCAACTCGGCTTTCAGTGAAAACTGCAGGAACTTCAACCCTGCACTAGGAAGCAGTCTGAGAAAACAGAGTAAAAATTTGTCCTTAAACCATTCCCATTCTGCTAGATGAAGGAACGTCTCTCCAAATGCTCAGTTCTGAGAAATATTTGTGTGTGAAAGAGGGCCTTCAACTAGCTTGTTCGGAACCCAAAGTTACTTTTCATTTGCAAACTTCACTCCATACATATATATGGGGAGGTTCTAGCTCCAACTCGGTTTTCAATGAAAACTGCAGGAATTTCAACCCGGCACTAGGAAGCAGAATTAGAAACCAGAGTAAAAGTTTGTCCTTCAAACCGTTCCAATTGTGATACATGAACGAACGTCTCACCACATGCTCAGTTCTGAGAGATAACTGTGTGTGAAAGCCGTACTTCACCTAGCTTGTTGGGAACACATAGTTCCTTTTCAGTTGCAAACTACACTCCTTACATATATATGGGGAGGTACTAGTTCCAACTCGATTTTACAGTGAAAACAGCAAGAACTTCAAACCGGCACTAGGAAACAGACTGAGAAACCAGAGTAAAACTTTCTCCTGTAACCCGTTTACTTTGTGCTAGATCAACGAACGTCTCTCCACATGCTCAGTTCTGAGAGATAATTGTGTGTGAAAGCCGTCATTCACCTAGCTTGTTGGGAACACAAAGTTCCTTTTAAATTGCAAAATCCACTCCATAGATATATATGGGGAGGTACTAGCTCCAACTCTGTTTTCAGTGAAAACTGCAGGAACTTCAACACGGCACTAGGAAGCCGACTGAGAAACCAGAGTAAAATTTGTCTTCAAATCATTCCCATTGTGCTAGATTAAGGAACGTCTCTCCAAATGCCCAGTTCTGAGAAATAATGTGTGTGAAAGAGGGCCTTCAACTAGCTTGTTTTGAACACAAAGTTCCTTTTAAATTGCAAACTTCACTCCATACATATATATGGGGATGTACTAGCTCCAACTCGGTTTTCAGTGAAAACTGCAGGAACTTCAACCGGGCACTAGGGAGCAGACTGAGGATCCAGAGTAAAATTTTCTCCTGCAACCCGTTTTCTTTTTTCTAGATGAACGAACTTCTCTCCAAATGCTCAGTCCTGACAGATAAGTGTGTGAGAAAGCCGTCCTTCACCTAGCTTGTTGGGAAACAAAGTTCCTTTAAAGATGCAAACTACACTCCATATATATATATGGGGTGGTACTTGCCCCAACTCTGTTTTACAGTGAAAACTGCAGGAACTTCTAACCGGCACTAGGAAGCAGACTGAGAATCCAGAGTATAAGTTTCTCCTGCAAACCGTTCCCATTGTGCTAGATGAAGGAACGTCTCTCCACATGATCATTTCTGAGAAATAATTGTGGGTGAAAGCCGTCCTTCACCTATCTTGTTGGGAAAAGGAAGTTACTTTTCAGTTGCCAGGTACACTCCATACATATATATGGGGAGGTACAAGCTCCAACTCTGTTTTACAGTGAAAACTGCAGGAACTTCAAACCGGCACTAGGAAACAGACAGAGAAACCAGAGTAATAGTTTCTTCTGCAACCCTTTCCCTCTGTGCTAGATGAACGAAAGTCTCTCCACATGCTCAGTTCTGAGAGATAAATGTGTGTGAAAGCCTTCCTTCACCTACCTTGTTGGGAACACAAAGTTCCTATCCAGTTGCAAACTACACTCCATACATATATATTGGGTGGTACTAGCTCCAACTCGATTTTACCGTGAAAACTGCAGGAACTTCATATCGGAACTAGGAAAGAGACTGAGAACCAGAGTAAAAGTTTCTCCTGCAACCCTTTCCCTCTGTGCTAGATGAACTAACGTCTCTCCAAATGCTCACTTCTGAGAGATCAGTGTGTGTGAAAGCCGTCCTTCACCTAGCTTGTTGGGAACACAAAGTTCCTTTTAAATTGCAAACTACACACCATATATATATATCGGGTGGTACTAGCTCCAACTCGGTTTTACAGGGAAAACTGCAGGAATTCAAACTGGCACTAGGAAACAGACTGAGAAACCAGAGTAAAATTATGTCCTGCAAAACGTTTTCTTTGTTGTAGATGAACGAACGTCTCTCCACATGCTCAGTTCTGAGAGATAAGTGTGTGTGGATGCCGTCCTTCACCTAGCTTGTTGGGAAAACAAATTCCCTTTTCAGTTGCAAACTACACTCCATACATATATATGGGCAGGAACTAGCTCAAACTCGTTTTTACAGTAAAAACTGCAGGAAATTAAAACCGGCACTAGGAAACAGACTAAGAAACCAGATTAAAAGTTTCTCCTGCAAACCGATCCCGTTGTGCTAGATGAACGAAAGTCTCTCCACATGCTCAGTTCTGAGACATATGTGTGTGTGAAAGCCGAACTTCACCTCACTTGTTGGGAACACAAAGTTCCTTTCCAGTTGCAAACTACACTCCATAATTACATATGGGGAAGTACTAGCTCCAACTCGGTTTTACACTGAAAAATGCAGGAACTTCAATCCGAACTAGGAAACAGACTGAGAAACCAGAGTAAAAGTTTCTCCTGCAAACCATTCCCATTGTGCTAGATGAAGGAACGTCTCTCCACATGCTCAGTTCTGAAAAAAAATTATGTGTGAAAGCCGTGCTTCAACTAGCTTGTTGGGAATACAAATTTACTTTTCAGTTGCACACTATACTCCATACATATATATGGGGAGGTACTAGCTCCTACTAGGTTTTACAGTGAAAACTGCAGGAATTTCAAACTGGCACTAGGAAACAGACAGAGAAACAAGAGTAAAAGTTTCTTCTGCAAACCGTTTCCTTTGTGCTAGATGAACGAACGTCTCTCCACATGGTCACTTGTGAGAAATCAGTGTGTGTGAAAGCCGTAATTCACCTATCATGTTGGGAACACAAAGTTCCTTTTCAGTTGCAAAGAACACTCCATACATACATATGGGGAAGTACTAGCTCCAACTCGGTCTTACAGTGAAAATTGCAGGAACTTCAAACCGAACTAGGAAACAGACTGAGAAACCAGAGTAAAAGTTTCTCCTGCAACCCTTTCCATTTGTGCTAGATGAACAAACGTCTGTCAACATGCTCAGATCTGAGAGATCTTTGTGTGTGAAAGCCGTCCTTCATCTAGCTTGTTGGGATCACAAAGTTCTTTTCCAGTTGCAAACTACAATCCATACATATATATCGGGTGGTAATACCCCAAGTCTGTTTTACAGTGAATACTGCAGGAATATCAAACCGGCACTAGGAAACAGACTGAGAAACCAGAGTAAAAATTTCTCATGCAACCCTTTCCTTTGTGCTAGATGAACGAACATCTCCCCACATGCTCAGTTCTGAGAGAAAAGTGTGTGTGAAAGCCGTCCTTCACCTAGCTTGTTGGGAACACAAAGTACTTTTCCAGTTGCAAACTACAATCCATACATATATATGGGGTGGTACTACCCCAAATCTGTTTTATAGTGAAAACTGAAGGAACTTCAAACCGGCACTAGGAAACAGACTGAGAAACCACAGTAAAATTTCTCCTGCAAAACGTTCCATTTGTGCTAGATGAACGAACGTATTTCCATATGCTCAGTTCTGAGAGATCAGTGTATGTGAAAGCCGTCCTTCACCTAGCTTGTTGGGAACAGAAATTTCCTTTTAAATTGCAAACTACACTCCGTACAAATATAAGGGTAGGTACTAGCTCCAACTCGGTTTTACAGGGAAAACTGCAGGAACTTCAAACCGGCACTAGGAAACAGACTGAGAAACCAGATTAAAAGTTGCCCCTGCAACTCGTTCCCTTTGTGCTAGATGAACGAACGTCTCTCCACATGCTCAGTTCTGAGAGATAAGTGTGTGTGAAAGCCGCCCTTCACCTAGCTTGTTGGGAACACAAAGTTCCTTTTCAGTTGCAAACTACACTCCACACATATATATAGGTAGTATATAGCTCCAACTCGGTTTTACAGTGAAAAATGCAGGAACTTCAAACCATCACTAGGAAGCAGACTGAGAAACCAGAGTAAAAGTTCCTCCTGCAAACCGTTCCCATTGTGCTAGATGAAGGAACGTCTCTCCACATGCTCAGTTCTGAGAAAAAATTTTGTATGAAAGCCGTCCTTCAAATAGATTGTTGGGAATACAAAGTTTCTTTTCAGTTGCACACGATATTCCATACATATATATGGGGAGGTACTAGCTCCAACTAGATTTTACAGTGAAAACTGCAGGAATTTCAAACTTGCACTAGGAAACAGACAGAGAAACCAGAGTAAAAGTTTCTTCTGCAACCCGTTTCCTTTGTGTTAGATGAACGAACGTGTCTCCACATGGTCATTTGTGAGAAATCAGTGTGTGAAAGCCGTAATTCACCTATCATTTTCGGAACACAAAGTTCTTTTTCAGTTGCAAACTACACTCCATACATACATATGGGGAAGTACTAGCTCCAACTCGGTTTTACAGTGAAAAATGCAGGACCTTCAAACCGAACTAGGAAACAGACTGAGAAACCAGAGTAAAAGTTTCTCCTGCAAACCGTTCCATTAATGCTAGATGAAAAAACGTCTGTCAACATGCTCAGATCTGAGAGATCTGTGTGTGTGAAAGCCGTCCTTCAACTAGCTTGTTGGGAACACAAAGTTCTTTTCCAGTTGCAAACTACAATCCATACATATATATGGGGAGGTACTAGTTCCAACTCGGTTTTACAGTGAAAACTGCAGGAACATCAAACCGGCACTAGGAAACAGACTGAGAAACCAGAGTAAAAGTTTCTCATGCAACCCGTTCCTTTGTGCTAGATGAACGAACGTCTCCCCACATGCTCAGTTCTGAGAGAAAAGTGTGTGTGAAAGCCGTTCTTGACCTAGCTTGTTGGGAACACAAAGTTCTTTTCCAGTTGCAAACTACAATCCATACATATAGATGGGGTGGTACTACCCCAAATCTGTTTTATAGTGAAAACTGAAGGAACTTCAAACCGGCACTAGGAAACAGACTGAGAAACCACAGTAAAATTTCTCCTGCAAACCGTTCCATTAATGCTAGATGAAAAAACGTCTGTCAACATGCTCAGATCTGAGAGAACTGTGTGTGTGAAAGCCGTCCTTCAACTAGCTTGTTGGGAACACAAAGTTCTTTTAAAGTTGCAAACTACAATCCATACATATATATGGGGAGGTACTAGCTCCAACTCTGTTTTACAGTGAAAACTGCAGGAACATCAAACCGGCGCTAGGAAACAGACTGAGAAACCAGAGTAAAAGTTTCTCATGCAACCCATTCCTTTGTGCTAGATGTATGAACTTCTCCCAACATGCTCAGTTCTGAGAGAAAAGTCTGTGTGAAAGCCGTCCTTCACCTAGCTTGTTGGGAACACAAATTTCTTTTCCAGTTGCAAACTACAATCCATACATATATATGGGGTGGTACTACCCCAAATCTCTTTTATAGTGAAAACTGAAGGAACTTGAAACTGGCACTAGGAAACAGACTGAGAAACCACAGTAAAATTTCTCCTTCAAAACGTTCCATTTGTGCTAGATAAACGAACGTCTTTCCATATGCTTAATTCTGAGAGATCAGTGTATGTGAAAGCCGTCCTTCACCTAGCTTGTTGGGAACAGAAATTTCCTTTTAAATTGCAAACTACACTCCGTACAAATATAAGGGTAGGGACTAGCTCCAACTCGGTTTTACAGGGAAAACTGCAGGAACTTCAAACCGGCACTAGGAAACAGACTGAGAAACCAGATTAAAAGTTGCCCCTGCAAACCTTTCCCTTTGTGCTAGATGAACGAACGTCTCTCCACATTCTCAGTTCTGAGAGAAAAGTGTGTGTGAAAGCCGTCCTTCACCTAGCTTGTTGGGAACACAAAGTTCCTTTTCAGTTGCAAACTACACTCCATATATAAATATAGGGAGTTTATAGCTCCATCTCGGTTTTACAGTGAAAATTGCAGGAACATCAAACCATCACTAGGAAGCAGACTGAGAAACCAGAGTAAAAGTTTCTCCTGCAAACCGTTCCCATTGTGCTAGATGAAGGAACGTCTCTCCACATGCTCAGTTCTGAGAAAAAGTTTTGTATGGAAGCTGTCCTTCAAATAGCTTGTTGGGAATACAAACTTTCTTTTCAGTTGTACTCTATACTCCATTCATATATACGGGGAGGTAGTAGCTCCAACTCGGTTTACAAGTGAAAACTGCAGGAACTTCAAACCGGCACTAGGAAACAGACTGAGAAACCACAGTAAATTTTCTCCTGCAAAACGTTCCATTTGTGCTAGATGAACTAACGTCTCTCCATATGCTCAGTTCTGAGGGATCAGTGTGTGTGAAAGCCGTCCTTCACCTAGCTTGTTGGGAACACAAATTTCTTTTCCAGTTGCAAACTACAATCCATACATATATATGGGGTGGTACTACCCCAAATCTCTTTTATAGTGAAAACTGAAGGAACTTGAAACTGGCACTAGGAAACAGACTGAGAAACCACAGTAAAATTTCTCCATCAAAACGTTCCATTTGTGCTAGATAAACGAACGTCTTTCCATATGCTTAATTCTGAGAGATCAGTGTATGTGAAAGCCGTCCTTCACCTAGCTTGTTGGGAACAGAAATTTCCTTTTAAATTGCAAACTACACTCCGTACAAATATAAGGGTAGGGACTAGCTCCAACTCGGTTTTACAGGGAAAACTGCAGGAACTTCAAACCGGCACTAGGAAACAGACTGAGAAACCAGATTAAAAGTTGCCCCTGCAAACCTTTCCCTTTGTGCTAGATGAACGAACGTCTCTCCACATTCTCAGTTCTGAGAGAAAAGTGTGTGTGAAAGCCGTCCTTCACCTAGCTTGTTGGGAACACAAAGTTCCTTTTCAGTTGCAAACTACACTCCATATATAAATATAGGGAGTTTATAGCTCCATCTCGGTTTTACAGTGAAAATTGCAGGAACATCAAACCATCACTAGGAAGCAGACTGAGAAACCAGAGTAAAAGTTTCTCCTGCAAACCGTTCCCATTGTGCTAGATGAAGGAACGTCTCTCCACATGCTCAGTTCTGAGAAAAAGTTTTGTATGGAAGCTGTCCTTCAAATAGCTTGTTGGGAATACAAACTTTCTTTTCAGTTGTACTCTATACTCCATTCATATATACGGGGAGGTAGTAGCTCCAACTCGGTTTACAAGTGAAAACTGCAGGAACTTCAAACCGGCACTAGGAAACAGACTGAGAAACCACAGTAAATTTTCTCCTGCAAAACGTTCCATTTGTGCTAGATGAACTAACGTCTCTCCATATGCTCAGTTCTGAGGGATCAGTGTGTGTGAAAGCCGTCCTTCACCTAGCTTGTTGGGAAAACAAATTTCCTTTTCAGTTGCAATATACACTCCATATATATATATAGGGAAGTACTAGCTCCAACACGTTTTTACAGTAAAAACTGCAGGAAATTAAAACCGGCACTAGGAAACAGACTAAGAAACCAGTTTAAAAGTTGCTCCTGCAACCCGATCCCGTTTTGCTAGGTGAACGAAAGTCTCTCCACATGCTCAGTTCTGAGACATATGTGTGTGTGAAAGCCGTCCTTCACCTAGCTTGTTGGGAACACAAAGTTCCTTTCCAGTTGCAAACTACACTCCATACATACATATGGGGAAGTACTAGCTCCAACTCGGTTTTACAGTGAAAAATGCAGGAACTTCAATCCGAACTAGGAAACAGACTGAGAAAACAGAGTAAAAGTTTCTCCTGCAAACCGTTCCCATTGTGCTAGATGAAGGAACGTCTCTCCACATGCTCAGTTCTGAGAAAAAATTATGTGTGAAAGCCGTCCTTCAACTAGCTTGTTGGGAATACAAAGTTTCTTTTCAGTTGCACACTATACTCCATACATATATATGGGGAGGTACTAGCTCCAACTCGGTTTTACAGTGAAAAATTCAGGAACTTCAAACCGAACTAGGAAACAGACTGAGAAACCAGAGTAAAAGTTTCTCCTGCAAACCGTTCCATTAATGCTATATGAAAAAACGTCTGTCAACATGTTCAGATCTGAGAGTTCTGTGTGTGTGAAAGCCGTCCTTCAACTAGCTTGTTGGGAACACAAAGTTCTTTTCCAGTTGCAAACTACAATCCATACATATATACGGGGAGGTACTAGCTCCAACTCGGTTTAACAGTGAAAACTGCAGGAACTTCAAATCGGCACTAGGAAACAGACTGAGAAACCACAGTAAAATTTCTCCTGCAACACGTTCCTTTGTGGTAGATGAACGAACGTCTCCCCTCATGCTCAGTTCTGAGAGAAAAGTGTGTGTGAAAGCCGTCCTTCACCTTGGTTGTTGGGAACACAAAGTTCCTTTTAAGTTGTAAACTACAATCCTTAAATATACATGGGGAGGTACTTGCTCCAAATCGGTATTACAGTGAAAAATGCAGGAACTTCAAAACGGCACTATGAAACAGACTGAGAAACCAGAGTAAAAATTTCTCTTGCAACCCATTTCATTTGAGCTAGATGAACGAACGTCTCTCCACATGCTCCCTTCTGAAAGATTAGTGTGTTTGAAAGCCGTAATTCACCTAGCTTGTTGGAAACACAAAATTAATTTTCAGATGCAAACTACACTCCATACATATATATGGGGAAATACTAGCTCCAACCCAGTTTTACAGGGAAAAATGCAGGAACTTCAAACCGGCACTAGGAAACAGACTGAGAAACCAGAGTTAAAGTTTCTCCTGCAACCCGTTCCCTTTGTGCTAGATGAGAAAACGTCTGTCAACATGCTCAGATCTGAGAGATCAGTGAGTGTGAAAGCCGTCCTTCAACTAGCTTGTTGGGAACACAAAGATCCTTTTAAATTGCAAAATCCACTCCATACATACATATGGGGAGGTACTAGCTTCAACTCTGTTTTACAGGGAAAACTGCAGGAACTTCAATCCGGCAGTAGGAAACCGACTGAGAAACCAGAGTAAAAGTTTCTCCTGCAACCCTGTCTTTTGTGCTAGATGAACAAACGTCTGTCAACATGCTCAGATCTGAGAGATCAGTGTGTGTGAAAGCCGTCCTTCAACTAGCTTGTTGGGAACACAAAGTTCCTTTTAAATTGCAAACTCCACTCCATACATATATATGGGGAGGTACTAGCTCCAACTCGGCTTTCAGTGAAAACTGTAGGAACTTCAACCCGGCACTAGGAAGCAGACTGAGAAACCAGAGTAAAAGTTTGTCCTCAAACCATTCCCATTGTGCTAGATGAAGGAACGTCTCTCCAAATGCTCAGTTCTGAGAAATATTTGTGTGTGAAAGAGGGCCTTCAACTAGCTTGTTGGGAACCCAAAGTTACTTTTCATTTGCAAACTTCACTCCATACATATATATGGGGAGGTTGTAGCTCCAACTCGGTTTTCAGTGAAATCTGCAGGAACTTCAACCCTGCACTAGGAAGCAGACTGAGAAACCAGAGTAAAAGTTTGTCCTTCAAACTGTTCCAATTGTGATACATGAACGAACGTCTCACCACATGCTCAGTTCTGAGAGATAACTGTGTGTGAAAGCCGTACTTCACCTAGCTTGTTGGGAACACATAGTTCCTTTTCAGTTGCAAACTACACTCCTTACATATATATGGAGAGGTACTAGTTCCAACTCCGTTTTACAGTGAAAACAGCAAGAACTTCAAACTGGCACTAGGAAACAGACTGAGAAACCAGAGTAAAATTTTCTCCTGTAACCCGTTTACTTTGTGCTAAATCAACGAACGTCTCTCCACATGCTCAGTTCTGAGAGATAAGTGTGTGTGAAAGCCGTCCTTCACCTAGCTTGTTGGGAACACAAAGTTCCTTTTAAGTTGTAAACTACAATCCTTACATATATATGGGGATGTACTAGCTCCAAATCGGTTTTACAGTGAAAACTGCAGAAACTTCAAACCGGCACTAGGAAACAGAATGAGAAACCAGAGTAAAAGTTTCTCCTGCAACGCATTCCATTTGAGCTAGATGAACGAACATCTCTCCACATGCTCCCTTTTTCAGAGATTAGTGTGTGTGAAAGCCGTAATTCACCTAGCTTGTTGGGAACACAAAATTAATTTTCAGATGCAAACTACACTCCATACATATATATGGGGAAGTACTAGCTCCAACACGGTTTTACAGGGAAAACAGCAGGAACTTAAAACCGGCACTAGGAAACAGACTGAGAAACCAGATTAAAAGTTCCTCCTGCAACCCGTTTCCTTTGTGTTAGATGAAAAAACGTCTGTCAACATGCTCAGATCTGAGAGATCATTGTGTGTGAAAGCCGTCCTTCACCAAGATTGTTGGGAACACAAAGTTCCTTTTCAGTTCCAAACTACACTCCATACATATATATGGGGAGATTCTAGCACCAACTCTGTTTTATGGTGAAAACTGCAGGAACTTCTAACCGGCACTAGGAAGCAGACTGAGAATCCAGAGTAAGAGTTTCTCCTGCAAACCGTTCCCATGTTCTAGATGAAGGAACGTGTCTCCACATGTTCAGTTCTGAGAAATAATTGTGTGTGAAATCCGTCCTTCACCTAGCTTGTTGGGAAAACAAATTTCCTTTTCAGTTGCAAACTACAATCCATACATATATATAGGGAGGTACTAGCTCCAACTCGTTTATACAGTAAAAACTGCAGGAAATAAAAACCGGCACTAGGAAACAGACTAAGAAACCAGAGTAAAAGTTTCTCCTGAAACCCGATCAATTTGTGCTAGATGAACGAACGTGTCTCCACATGCTCAGTTCTGAGACATATGTGTGTGTGAAAGCCGTCCTTCTCCTAGCTTGTTGCAAAACAAAGTTTCTTTAAAGATGCAAACTACACTCCATACATATATATGGGGTGGTACTTGCCCCAACTCTGTTTTACAGTGAAAACTGCAGGAACTTGTAACCATCACTAGGAAGCAGACTGAGAATACAGAGTATAAGTTTCTCCTGCAAACCGTTCCCATTGTGCTAGATGAACTAACGTCTCTCCACATGCTCAGTTCTGAGAGATCAGTGTGTGTGAAAGCCGTCCTTCACCTAGCTTGTTGGGCACACAAAGTTCCTTTTAAATTGCAAACTACACTCCATATATATATATTGGGTGGTACTAGCTCCAACTCGGTTTTACAGGGAAAACTGCAGGAATTTCAAATTGGCACTAGGAACCAGACTGAGAATCCAGAGTAAAATTATGTCCTGCAAACCGTTTTCTTTGTTGTAGATGAACGAACGTCTCTCCAAATGCTCAGTTATGAGAGATAAGTGTGTGTGAAAGCCGTCCTTCACCTAGCTTGTTGGGAACACAAAGTTCCTTTTCAGTTTCCAACTACACTCCATACATATATATGGGGAGATACTAGCACCAACTCGGTTTTACGGTGAAATCTGCAGGAACTTCAACCCGGCACTAGGAAGCAGACTGAGAAACCAGAGTAAAAGTTTGTCCTCAAACCATTCCCATTGTGCTAGATGAAGGAACGTCTCTCCAAATGCTCAGTTCTGAGAAATATTTGTGTGTGAAAGAGGGCCTTCAACTAGCTTGTTGGGAACCCAAAGTTACTTTTCATTTGCAAACTTCACTCCATACATATATATGGGGAGGTTGTAGCTCCAACTCGGTTTTCAGTGAAATCTGCAGGAACTTCAACCCGGCACTAGGAAGCAGACTGAGAAACCAGAGTAAAAGTTTGTCCTTCAAACTGTTCCAATTTTGATACATGAACGAACGTGTCACCACATGCTCAGTTCTGAGAGATAACTGTGTGTGAAAGCCGTACTTCACCTAGCTTGTTGGGAACACATAGTTCCTTTTCAGTTGCAAACTACACTCCTTACATATATATGGGGAGGTACTAGTTCCAACTCCGTTTTACAGTGAAAACAGCAAGAACTTCAAACCGGCACTAGGAAACAGACTGAGAAACCAGAGTAAAATTTTCTCCTGTAACCCGTTTACTTTGTGCTAAATCAACGAACGTCTCTCCACATGCTCAGTTCTGAGAGATAAGTGTGTGTGAAAGCCGTCCTTCACCTAGCTTGTTGGGAACACAAAGTTCCTTTTAAGTTGTAAACTACAATCCTTACATATATATGGGGATGTACTAGCTCCAAATCGGTTTTACAGTGAAAACTGCAGGAACTTCAAACCGGCACTAGGAAACAGAATGAGAAACCAGAGTAAAAGTTTCTCCTGCAACGCATTCCAATTGAGCTAGATGAACGAACGTCTCTCCACATGCTCCCTTTTGAGAGATTAGTGTGTGTGAAAGCCGTAATTCACCTAGCTTGTTGGGAACACAAAATTAATTTTCAGATGCAAACTACACTCCATACATATATATGGGGAAGTACTAGCTCCAACCCGGTTTTACAGGGAAAACAGCAGGAACTTAAAACCGGCACTAGGAAACAGACTGAGAAACCAGATTAAAAGTTTCTCCTGCAACCCTTTTCCTTTGTGTTAGATGAAAAAACGTCTGTCAACATGCTCAGATCTGAGAGATCATTGTGTGTTAAAGCCGTCCATCACCTAGATTGTTGGGAACACAAAGTTCCTTTTCAGTTCCAAACTACACTCCATACATATATATGGGGAGATCCTAGCACCAACTCTGTTTTACGGTGAAAACAGCAGGAACTTCTAACCGGCACTAGGAATCAGACTGAGAATCCAGAGTAAAAGTTTCTCCTGCAAACCGTTCCCATGTTCTAGATGAAGGAACGTGTTTCCACATGTTCAGTTCTGAGAAATAATTGTGTGTGAAAGCCGTCCTTCACCTAGCTTGTTGGGAAAACAAATTTCCTTTTCAGTTGCAAACTACAATCCATGCATATATATAGGGAGGTACTAGCTCCAACTCGTTTATACAGTAAAAACTGCAGGAAATAAAAACCGGCACTAGGAAACAGACTAAGAAACCAGAGTAAAAGTTTCTCCTGAAACCCGATCAATTTGTGCTAGATGAACGAACGTCTCTCCACATGCTCAGTTCTGAGACATATGTGTGTGTGAAAGCCGTCCTTCTCCTAGCTTGTTGCGAAACAAAGTTTCTTTAAAGATGCAAACTACACTCCATACATATATATGGGGTGGTACTTGCCCCAACTCTGTTTTACAGTGAAAACTGCAGGAACTTCTAACCATCACTAGGAAGCAGACTGAGAATACAGAGTATAAGTTTCTACTGCAAACCGTTCCCATTGTGCTAGATGAAGGAACGTCTCTCCACATGCTCAGTTCTGAGAAATAATTGTGGGTGAAAGCCGTCCTTCAACTATCTTGTTGGGAAAAGAGAGTTTCTTTACAGTTGCCAACTACACTCCATACATATATATGGGGAGGTACTAGCTCCAACTCTGTTTTACAGTGAAAACTGCAGGAAATTCAAACCGGCACTAGGAAACAGACTGAGAAACCAGAGTAAAAGTTTCTCCTGCAACCCGTTCCCATTGTGCTAAATGAACGAAAGTCTCTCCACATGCTCAGTTCTGAGAGATAAGTGTGTGTGAAAGCCTTCCTTCACCTACCTTGTTGGGCACACAAAGTTCCTTTTAAATTGCAAACTACACTCCAGATATATATATCGGGTGGTACTAGCTCCAACTCGGTTTTACAGGGAAAACTGCAGGAACTTCAAATTGGCACTAGGAACCAGACTGAGAATCCAGAGTAAAATTATGTCCTGCAACCCGTTTTCTTTGTTGTAGATGAACGAACGTCTCTCCAAATGCTCAGTTATGAGAGATAAGTGTGTGTGAAAGCCGTCCTTCACCTAGCTTGTTGGGAACAGAAAGTTCCTTTTCAGTTTCCAACTACACTCCATACATATATATGGGGAGATACTAGCACCAACTCGGTTTTACGGTGAAATCTGCAGGAACTTCTAACCGGCCTTAGGAAGCAGACTGAGAATCCAGAGTAAAAGTTTCTCCTGCAAACCGTTCCCATTGTGCTAGATGAAGGAACGTGTCTCCACATGTTCAGTTCTGAGAAATAATTGTGTGTGAAAGCCGTCCTTCACCTAGCTTGTTGGGAAAACAAATTTCCTTTTCACTTGCAAACTACACTCCATAAATATATATAGGGAAGTACTAGCTCCAACACGTTTTTACAGTAAAAAATGCAGGAACTTAAAACCGGCACTAGGAAACAGACTAAGAAACCAGAGTAAAAGTTTCTCCTGCAACCCGATCCCTTTGTGCTAGATGAACGAACGTCTCTCCACATGCTCAGTTCTGAGACATATGTGTGTGTGAAAGCCGTCCTTCACCTAGCTTTTTGGGAATACAAAGTTCCTTTCCAGTTCCAAACTACACTCCATACATACGTATGGGGAGGTACTAGCTCCAACTCTGTTTTACAGGGAAAACTGCAGGAACTTCAATCCGGCACTAGGAAACAGACTGAGAAACCACAGTAAAATTTCTCCTGCAAAACGTTCCATTTGTGCTAGATGAACGAACGTCTCTCCATATGCTCAGTTCTGAGAGATCAGTGTGTGTGAAATCCGTCCTTCACCTATCTTGTTGGGAACACAAATTTCCTTTTAAATTGCAAACTACACTCCGTACAAATATATGGGTAGGTACTAGCTCCAACTCGGTTTTACAGGGAAACCTGCAGGAACTTCAAACCGGCACTAGGAAACAGACTGAGAAACCAGATTAAAAGTTGCTCCTGCAACCCGTTCCCTTTGTGCTAGATGAACGAACTTCTCTCCACATGCTCAGTTCTGAGAGATAAGTATGTGTGAAAGCCGTCCTTCACCTAGCTTGTTGGGAACACAAAGTTCCTTTTCAGTTGCAAAATACACTCCATACATATATATAGGAAGTTTATAGCTCCAACTCTGTTTTACAGTGAAAATTGCAGGAACTTCAAACCATCACTAGGAAGCAGACTGAGAATCCAGAGTAAAAGTTTCTCCTGCAAATCGTTCCCATTGTGCTACATGAAGGAAAGTCTCTCCACATGCTCAGTTCTGAGAAAAAATTTTGTGTGAAAGTCGTCCTTCAAATAGCTTGTTGGGAATACCAACTTTCTTTTCAATAGTACACTATACTCCATTCATATATACGGGGAGATACTAGCTCCAACTCTGTTTTACAGGGAAAACTGCAGGAACTTCAATCCGGCACTAGGAAACAGACTGAGAAACCACAGTAAAATTTCTCCTTCAACACGTTCCTTTGTGCTAGTTGAACGAACGTCTCCCCTCATGCTCAGTTCTGAGAGAAAAGTGTGTGTGAAAGCCGTCCTTCAACTAGGTTGTTGGGAACACAAAGTACCTTTTAAGTTGTAAACTACAATCCTTACATATATAAGGGGAGGTACTTGCTCCAATTCGATTTTACAGGGAAAACTGCAGGAACTTAAAACCGGCACTAGGAAACAGACTGAGAAACCAGAGTAAAACTTGCTCTTGCAAACCATTCCATTTGAGCTAGATGAACGAACTTCTCTCCACATGCTCCCTTCTGAGAGATTAGTGTGTGTGAAAGCCGTAATTCACCTATCTTGTTGGGAACACAAAATTAATTTTCAGATGCAAACTACACACCATACATATATATGGGGAAGTACTAGCTCCAACCCAGTTTTACAGGGAAAACTGCAGGAACTTCAAACCGGCACAGGGAAACAGACTGAGAAACCAGAGTTAAAGTTTCTCCTGCAACCCGTTCCCTTTGTGCTAGATGAAAAAACGTCTGTCAACATGCTCAGATCTGAGAGATAAGTGTGTGTGAAAGCCGTCCTTCAACTAACTTGTTGGGAACACAAAGATCCTTTTAAATTGCAAAATCCACTCCATACATACATATGGGGAGGTACTAGTTCCAACTCTGTTTTACAGGGAAAACTGCAGGAACTTCAATCCGGCACTAGGAAACAGACTGAGAAACCAGAGTAAATGTTTCTCCTGTAACCCTTTCCCTTTGGGCTGGATGAACAAACGTCTGTCAACATGCTCAGATCTGAGAGATCTGTGTGTGTGAAAGCCGTCCTTCAACTAGCTTGTTGGGAACACAAAGTTCCTTTTAAATTGCAAACTCCACTCCATACATATATATGAGGAGGTACTAGCTCCAACTCGATTTTCAGTGAAACCTGCAGGAACTTCAACCCGGCACTAGGAAGCAGACTGAGAAACCAGGGTAAAATTTGTCCTCAAACCATTCCCATTGTGCTAGATGAAGGAACGTCTCTCCAAATGCTCAGTTTTGAGAAATATTTGTGTGTGAAAAAGGGCCTTCAACTAGCTTGTTGGTAACACAAAGTTCCTTTTCAGTTGCAAACAACTCTCCTTAAATATATATGGGGAGTTACTAGCTCCAAATCTGTTTAACAGTGAAAACTGCAGGATCTTCAAACCGGCAGTAGGAAACAGACTGAGAAACCAGAGTAAAAGTTTATCTTGCTACCCGTTAAATTTGTGCTAGATGAACGAACGTCTCTCCACATGCACAGTTCTGTTAGGTAAGTGTGTGTGAAAGCCGTCCTTCAACTTGGTGTTTGGAACACAATGATCCTTTACAGTTGCAAACTACACTCCATATATATATATGGGGATGTACTAGCTCCAACTCGGTTTTACAGTGAAAACTGCAGGAACTTCAAACCAGCACTAGGAAACAGACTGAGAAAACAGAGTAAAAGTTTCCTTTGGTACCCGTTAAATTTGTGCTAGATGAACGAACGTCTCTCCACATGCACAGTTCTGATAGGTAATGTGTGTGAAAGCCGTCTTCACCAAGGTGTTTGGAACACAAATTTCCTTTCCGGGTGCAAACTATACTCCATACATATATATGGGGTTGTACTAGCTTCAAGTCGGTTTTACAGTAAAAACTGCAGGAACTTCAAACCGGCACTAGGAAACAGACTAAGAAGCCACAGTAAAAGTTTCTTCTGCAAAACCTTTCCTTTGTGAGAGATGAACGAACGTCTCTCCACATGCTCAGTTTTGAGAGCTAAGTGTGTGTGAACGCCGTCATTCACCTAGCTTGTTGGGAACACCAAGTTCCTTTCCAGTTGCAAACTACACACCTTTCATATATATGGTTTGGTACAAGCTCAAAGTCTGTTTTACAGTGAAAACCGCAGGAACATCAAACCGGCACTAGGAAACAGACTGAGAAACCAGAGTAAAAGATTCTCCTGCAACGCTTTCCCTTTGTGCTAGATGAACGAACGTCTCTCCACATGCTCAGTTCTGAGAGATATGTGTGTGTGAAAGCCGTCCTTCACCTAGGTTGTTGGGAATACAAAGTTCCTTTTCAGTTGCAAACTACATTCCACACATATATATGTGTGGTATTAGCTCCAACTCAATTTTACAGTGAAAACTGCAGGAACTTCAAACCGGCAGTAGGAAACAGACTGAGAAACCAGAGAAAAAGTTTCTCCTGCAACCCGTTAACTTTGTGCTAGATGAACGAACGTCTCTCCACATGCTCAGTTCTGAGAGATAAGTGTGTGTGAATGTCGTACATCACCTAGGTTGTTTGGAACACATAGTTCCTTTTAAGTTACAAACTACAATCCTTACATATATATGGGGTGGTACTAGTTCCAACTCGGTTTTCAGTGAAAACTGCAGAATCTTCAAACTGGCACTAGGAAGCAGACTGATAAAACAGAGTAAAAGTTTCTCCTTCAAACCTTTCCCATTGTGCTAGGTGAAGGAACGTCTCCCCAGATGCTCAGTTCTGAGAAATAATTGTGTGTGAAAGAGGAACTTCAAATAGCTTGATGGGAACACAAAGTTCCTTTTCAGTTGCAAACTGCACTTCTTACATATATATGCGGAGGTACTAGCTCCAAATCGGATTTACAGTAAAAACTGCAGGAACTTCAAACCGGCACTAGGAAACAGACTGAGAAACCACAGTAAAAGTTTCTTCTGCAACCCGTTCCCATTGTGCTAGATGAACAAAATTCTCTCCACATGCTCAGTTTTGAGAGATAAGTGTGTGTGAAAGGCGTCATTCATTAGATTGTTGGGAACACAAAATTCCATTCCAAGTGCAAACTACAATCCATACATATATATGGGGATGTAATACCTCGAACTCGGTTTTACAGTGAAAACTGCAGGAACTTCAAACCGGCATTAGGAAACAGACTGAGAAACCACAGTAAATGTTTCTTCTGCAAACCATTCCCTTTGTGTTAGATGAACGAACGTCTCTCCACATGCTCAGTTTTGAGAGCTAAGTGTGTGTGAACACCGTAATTCACCTAGCTTGTTGGGAACACCAAGTTCCTTTCCAGTTGCAAACTACAATGCATACATATATATTGGGATGTACTAGCTCCAACTCGGTATTACAGTGAAAACTTCAGGAAATTCATACCGGCACTAACAGACTGAGAAACCAGAGTAAAACTTTCTCCTGCAACCCGTTTAATTTTTGCTAGATGAACGAACGTCTCTCCACGTGCTCACTTCTTAGAGATAAGTGTGTGTGAAAGCCGTCCTTCACCTAACTTGTTGGGAAAACAAAGTTCCTTTTCAGTTGCACACTACAATCCTTACATATATATGGGGAGGTACTAGCTCCAACTCGATTTTACAGTGAAAACTGCAGGAACTTCAAACCGGCACTAGGAAATAGACTGAGAAACCACAGTAAAAGTTTCTACTGCAACCCGTTCCCATTGTGCTACGTGAACAAAATTCTCTCCACATGCTCAGTTTTGAGAGATAAGTGTGTGTGAAAGGCGTCATTCATTAGCTTGTTGGGAACACAAAGTTCCTTTCCAGTTGCAAACTACAATCCATACATATATATGGTGATGTAAGAACTCGAACTCGGTTATACAGTGAAAACTGCAGGAACTTCAAACCGGCCCTAGGAAACAGACTGAGATACTAGAGTAAAAGTTTCTCCTGCAAACCTTTCCCTTTGTGCTTTATGAAAAAATGTCTGTCTACATGCTCAGTTCTGAGAAATCGGTGTGTGTGAAAGCCGTCCTTCACCTAGCTTGTTGGGAACACAAAGTTCCTTTTCAGTTGCAAACAACACTCCGTAAATATATATGGGGAGTTACTAGCTCCAATTCGGTTTTACAGTGAAAACTGCAGGATCTTCAAACCGGCAGTAGGAAACAGACTGAGAAACCAGAGTAAAAGTTTCCCTTGGTACCCGTTAAATTTGTGCTAGATGAACGAACGTCTCTCCACATGCACAGTTCTGATAGGTAATGTGTGTGAAAGCCGTCCTTCACCTAGGTGTGTGGAACACAAAGTTCTTTTCCAGGTGCAAACTATACTCCATATATATATATGGGGTTGTACTAGCTTCAAGTCGGTTTTACAGTAAAAACTGCAGGAACTTCAAACCGGCACTAGGAAACAGACTAAGAAGCCACAGTAAAAGTTTCTTCTGCAAAACGTTCACTTTGTGATAGATGAACGAACGTCTCTCCACATGCTCAATTTTGAGAGCTAAGTGTGTGTGAACGCCGTCATTCACCTAGCTTGTTGGGAACACCAAGTTCCTTTCCAGTTGCAAACTACAATGCATACATATATATGGGGATGTACTAGCTCCAACTCGGTTTTACAGTGAAAACTGCAGGAACATCAAACCGGCACTAGGAAACAGACTGAGAAACCAGAGAAAAAGATTCTCCTGCAACGCTTTCCCTTTGTGCTAGATGAACGAACGTCTCTCCACATGCTCAGTTCTGAGAGATATGTGTGTGTGAAAGCCGTACTTCACCTAGGTTTTTGGGAATACAAAGTTCCTTTTAATTTGCAAACTACACTCCATACATATATATGGGGAGGTACTAGCTCCAAATCGATTTTACAGTGAAAAATGCAGGAACTTCACACCGGCACTAGGAAATAGACTGAGAAACCAGAGTAAAGTTTTGTCCTGCAACGCGTTTAATTTGTGCTAGATGAACGAACGTCTCTGCACATGCTCAGTTCTGAGAGATAAGTGTGTGTGAAAGCCGTACATCACCTAGTTTTTGGGAACACATAGTTCCTTTTCAGTTGCACACTACAATCCTTACATATATATGGGGAGGTATTAGCTCCAAATCGGTTTTACAGTGAAAACTGCAGGAACTTCATACCAGCACTAGGAAACAGACTGAGAACCAAAGTAAAAGTTTCTCCTGTAACCCGTTCCATTTGTGATAGATGAACAAACGTCTGTCAACATGGTCAGATCTGAGTGATCTGTGTGTGTGAAAGCCGTTCTTCAACTAGCTTGTTGGGAACAGAAAGTTACTTTTAATTTGCAAACTACACTCCATACAAATATATGGGGAGGTACTAGCTCCAAATCGATTTTACATTGAAAAATGCAGGAACTTCACACCGGCACTAGGAAACAGACTGAGAAACCAGAGTAAAGTTTTCTCCTGCAACGCGTTTAATTTGTGCTAAATGAACGAACGTCTCTGCACATGCTCAGTTCTGAGAGATAAGTGTGTGTGAAAACCGTACATCACCTAGTTTTTGGGAACACATAGTTCCTTTTCAGTTGCACACTACAATCCTTACATATATATGGGGAGGTATTAGCTCCAACTCGGTTTTACAGTGAAAACTGCAGGAACTTCAAACCAGCACTAGGAAACAGACTGAGAACCCAAAGTAAAAGTTTCTCCTGTAACCCGTTCCCTTTGTGATAGATGAACAAACGTCTGTCTACATGCTCAGTTCTGAGAAATCAGTGTGTGTGAAAGCCGTCCTTCACCTAGCTTGTTGGGAACACAAAGTTCCTTTTCAGTTGCAAACAACACTCCTTAAATATATATGGGGTGTTACTAGCTCCAATTCGGTTTTACAGTGAAAACTGCAGGATCTTCAAACCGGCAGTAGGAAACAGACTGAGAAAACAGAGTAAAAGTTTCCCTTGGTACCCGTTAAATTTGTGCTAGATGAACGAACGTCTCTCCACATGCACAGTTCTGATAGGTAATGTGTGTGAAAGCCGTACTTCACCTAGGTGTTTGGAACACAAATTTCCTTTCCGGGTGCAAACTGTACTCCATACATATATATGGGGTTGTACTAGCTTCAAGTCCGTTTTACAGTAAAAACTGCAGGAACTTCAAACCGGCACTAGGAAACAGACTAAGAAGCCACAGTAAAAGTTTCTTCTGCAAAACCTTCCCTTTGTGAGAGATGAACGAACGTCTCTCCACATGCTCAGTTTTGAGAGCTAAGTGTGTGTGAACGCCGTCATTCACCTAGCTTGTTGGGAACACCAAGTTCCTTTCCAGTTGCAAACTACAATGCATACATATATATGGGGATGTACTAGCTCCAACTCGGTTTTACAGTGAAAACTGCAGGACCATCAAACCGGCACTAGGAAACAGACTGAGAAACCAGAGTAAAAGATTCTCCTGCAACGCTTTCCCTTTGTGCTAGATGAACGAACGTCTCTCCACATGCTCAGTTCTGAGAGATATGTGTGTGTGAAAGCCGTCCTTCACCTAGGTTTTTGGGAATACAAAGTTCCTTTTCAGTTGCAAACTACATTCCACACATATATATGCGTGGTATTAGCTCCAACTCAGTTTTACAGTGAAAACTGCAGGAACTTCAAACCGGCAGTAGGAAACAGACTGAGAAACCAGAGAAAAAGTTTCTCCTGCAACCCGTTAACTTTGTGCTAGATGAACGAACGTCTCTCCACATGCACAGTTCTGATAGATAAGTGTGTGTGAAAGCCGTCCTTCAACTTGGTGTTTGGAACACAAAGATCCTTTACAGTTGCAAACTACAATCCATACATATATATGGGGATGTACTAGCTCCAACTCAGTTTTACAGTGAAAACTGCAGGAACTTCAAACCGGCACTAGGAAACAGACTGAGAAAACAGAGTAAAAGTTTCTCCTGCAACCATTTCGCTTTTTGCTAGATGAAAAAACGTCTCTCCAAATGATAAGTTCTGAGAAATAAGTGTGTGAATGCCGTCAATCACATAGTTTGTTGGGAACAGAAATTTTCTTTCCAGTTGCAAACTACAATCCATACATATATATGGGGAGGTACTAGCTCCAACTAAGTTTTACAGTGAAAACTGCAGGAATTTCAAACCGGCACTAGGAAACAGACTGAGAAAACACAGTAAATGTTTTTCCTGCAACCCGTTTACTTTGTGCTAGATGAACGACGTCTCTCCACATGCTAGTTCTCAGAGAAATGTGTGTGTGAAAGCCGTCCTTCAACTAGCTTGTTGGGAACACAAAGTTCCTTTTAAGTAGCAAACTACACTCCTTACATATATATGGGGAGGTACAAGCTTCAACTCGGTTTTACAGGGAAAATTGCAGGAACTTCAAAACGGCACTAGGAAACAGACAGAGAAACCAGAGAAATGTTTTCTCCTGCAACGCGTTTAATTTGTGCTAGATGAACGAACGACTCTGCACATGCTCAGTTCTGAGAGATAAGTGTGTGTGAAAGCCGTACATCACTTAGTTTTTGGGAACACATAGTTCCTTTTCAGTTGCAATCTACAAACCTTACATATATATGGGGAGGTATTAGCTCCAACTCGGTTTTACAGTGAAAACTGCAGGAACTTCAAACCAGCACTAGGAAACAGACTGAGAAACCAGAGTAATAGTTTCTCCTGTAACCCGTTCGCTTTGTGATAGATGAACAAACGTCTGTCTACATGCTCAGTTCTGAGAAATCAGTGTGTGTGAAATCCTTCCTTCACCAAGCTTGTTGGGAACACAGAGTTCCTTTTCAGTTGCAAACTACACACCTTTCATATATATGGGTTGGTACTAGCTCAAAGTCGGTTTTACAGTGAAAACTGCAGGAACTTCAAACCGGCACTAGGAAACAGACTGAGAAACCAGAGTAAAAGGTTCTCCTGCAACGCTTTCCCTTTGTGCTAGATGAACGAACGTCTCTCCACATGCTCAGTTCTGAGAGATATGTGTGTGTGAAAGCCGTCCTTCACCTAGGTTGTTGGGAATACAAAGTTCCTTTTCAGTTGCAAACTACATTCCACACATATATATGCGTGGCATTAGCTCCAACTCAGTTTTACAGTGAAAACTGCAGGAACCTCAAACCAGCAGTAGGAAACAGACTGAGAAACCAGAGTAAAAGTTTCCCTTGCTACCCATTAAATTTGTGCTAGATGAACGAACGTCGCTCCACATGCTTAGTTCTGAGAGATATGTGTGTGTGAAAGCCGTCCTTCACCTAGGTTGTTGGGAATACAAAGTTCCTTTTCAGTTGCAAACTACATTCCACGCATATATATGCGTGGTATTAGCTCCAACTCGGTTTTACAGTGAAAACTGCAGGCACTTCAAATCGGCGGTAGGAAACAGACTGAGAAACCAGAGAAAAAGTTTCTCCTGCAACCCGTTAACTTTGTGCTAGATGAACGAACGTCGCTCCACATGCACAGTTCTGATAGGTAAGTGTGTGTGAAAGCCGTCCTTCACCTAGTTGTTTGGAACACAAAGTTCCTTTCCAGTTGCCAACTACACTCCATACAAATATATGGGGATGTACTAGCTCCAACTCGGTTTTATAGTAAAAACTGCAGGAACTTCAACCCGGCATTAGGAAACAGACTGAGAAACCACAGTAAATGTTTCTTCTGCAAACCGTTCCCTTTGTGATAGATGAACGAACGTCTCTCCACATGCTCAGTTTTGAGAGCTAAGTGTGTGTGATTGCCGTAATTCACCTAGCTTGTTGGGAACACCAAGTTCCTTTCCAGATGCAAACTACAATGCATACATATATATTGGGATATACTAGCTCCAACTCGGTATTACAGTGAAAACTTCAGGAAATTCATACCGGCACTAACAGACTGAGAAACCAGAGTAAAACTTTCTCCTACAACCCGTTTACTTTTTGCTAGATGAACGAACGTCTCTCCACGTGCTCACTTCTTAGAGATAAGTGTGTGTGAAAGCCGTCCTTCACCTAACTTGTTGGGAAAACAAAGTTCCTTTTAAGTTGCAAACAACAATCCTTACATATATATGGGGAGGTACTAGCTCCAACTCGGTTTTACAGTGAAAACTGCAGGAACTTCAAACCGGCACTAGGAAATAGACTGAGAAACCACAGTAAAAGTTTCTACTGCAACCCGTTCCCATTGTGCTAGATGAACAAAATTCTCTCCACATGCTCAGTTTTGAGAGATAAGTGTGTGTGAAAGGCGTCATTCATTAGCTTTTTGGGAACACAAAATTCCTTTCCAGTTGCAAACTACAATCCATACATATATATGGTGATGTAATTGCTCGAACTCGGTTATACAGTGAAAACTGCAGGAACTTCAAACCGGCCCTAGGAAACTGACTGAGATACCAGAGTAAAAGTTTCTCTTGCAAACCGTTCCTTTTGTGCTATATGAAAATAAGTCTGTCTACATGCTCAGTTCTGAGAAATCAGTGTGTGTGAAAGCCGTCCTTCACCTAGCTTGTTGGGAACACAAAGTTCCTTTTCAGTTGCAAACAACACTCCTTAAATATATATGGGGAGTTACTAGCTCCAATTCGGTTTTACAGTGAAAACTGCAGGAACTTCAAACCGGCACTACGAAACAGATTGAGAAACCAGATAAAAGTTTTTCCTGCAACCCGTTCCTTTGTTCAAGATGAACGAACGTCTCCCCTCATGCTCAGTTCTGAGAGAAAAGTGTGTGTGAATGCCGTCCTTCACCTAGCTTGTTGGGAACACAAAGTACCTTTTAAGGTGTAAACTACAATTCTTTCATATATATGGGGAGGTACTAGCTCCAAATCGGATTTACAGTAAAAACTGCAGGAACTTCAAACCGGCACTAGGAAACAGACTGAGAAACCACAATAAAAGTTTCTTCTGCAACCCGTTCCCATTGTGCTAGATGAACAAATTTCTCCCCACATGCTCAGTTTAGAGAGATAAGTGTGTGTGAAAGGCGTCATTCATTAGCTTGTTGGGAACACAAAGTTCCTTTCCAGTTGCAAACTACAATCCATACATATATATGGGGATGTAAAAGCTCGAACTCGGTTTTACAGTGACAACTGCAGGATCTTCAAACCGGCAGTAGGAAACAGACTGAGAAACCAGAGTAAAAGTTTCCCTTGCTACCCGATAAATTTGTGCTAGATGAACGAACGTCGCTCCACATGCACAGTTCTGAGAGATATGTGTGTGTGAAAGCCGTCCTTCACCTAGGTTGTTGGGAATACAAAGTTCCTTTTCAGTTGCAAACTACATTCCACACATATATATGCGTGGTACTAGCACCAACTCGGTTTTACAGTGAAAACTGCAGGAAATTCAAACCAGCACTTGGAAGCAGACTGAGAATCCAGAGTAATAGTTTCTCCTGCAAACCGTTCCCATTGTGCTAGATGAAGGAACGTCACACCACATGCTCAGTTCTGAGAAATATTTGTGTGTGAAAGCCGTCCTTCACATATCTTGTTTTGAAAACAAAGTTACTTTTCAGTTGCAAACTACACTCCATTCATATATATGGGGAGGTACTAGCTCCAACTCGGTTTTACAGTGAAAACTGCAGGAACTTCAAACCAGCAACTAGGAAACAGACTGAGAATCCAGAGTAAAAGTTACTCCTTCAAACCGTTCCCTTTCTGCTAGATGAACGAACGTCTCTCCAAATGCTCAGTTCTGAGAGATAAGTGTGTGTGAAAGCCGACATTCACCTAGGTGTTTGGAACACAAAGTTCCTTTCCAGTTGCCAACTACACTCCATACAAATATATGGGGATGTACTAGCTCCAACTCGGTTTTATAGTAAAAACTGCAGGAACTTCAACCCGGCATTAGGAAACAGACTGAGAAACCACAGTAAATGTTTCTTCTGCAAACCGTTCCCTTTGTGATAGATGAACGAACGTCTCTCCACATGCTCAGTTTTGAGAGCTAAGTGTGTGTGAACGCCGTAATTCACCTAGCTTGTTGGGAACACCAAGTTCCTTTCCAGTTGCAAACTACAATGCATACATATATATTGGGATGTACTAGCTCCAACTCGGTATTACAGTGAAAACTTCAGGGAATTCATACCGGCACTAACAGACTGAGAAACCAGAGTAAAACTTTCTCCTACAACCCGTTTACTTTTTGCTAGATGAACGATCGTCTCTCCACGTGCTCACTTCTTAGAGATAAGTGTGTGTGAAGCCGTCCTTCACCTAACTTGTTGGGAAAACAAAGTTCCTTTTAAGTTGCAAACAACAATCCTTACATATATATGGGGAGGTACTAGCTCCAACTCGGTTTTACAGTGAAAACTGCAGGAACTTCAAACCGGCACTAGGAAAAAGACTGAGAAACCACAGTAAAAGTTTCTACTCCAACCCGTTCCCATTGTGCTAGATGAAAAAATTCTCTCCACATGCTCAGTTTTGAGAGATAAGTGTGTGTGAAAATCGTCATTCATTAGCTTGTTGGGAACCCAAAGTTCCTATCCAGTTGCAAACTACAATCCATACATATATATGGGGATGTAATAGCTCGAACTCGGTTATACAGTGAAAACTGCAGGAACTTCAAACCGGCCCTAGGAAACAGACTGAGATACCAGAGTAAAAGTTTCTCCTGCAAACCGTTCCCTTTGTGCTATGTGAAAAAAAGTCTGTCTACATGCTCGGTTCTGAGAAATCAGTGTGTGTGAAAGCCGTCCTTCACCTAGCTTGTTGGGAACACAAAGTTCCTTTTCAGTTGCAAACAACACTCCTTAAATATATATGGGGAGTTACTAGCTCCAATTCGATTTTACAGTGAAAACTGCAAGATCTTCAAACAGCCAGTAGGAAACACACTGAGAAACCAGAGTAAAAGTTTCCCTTGGTACCCGTTAAATTTGTGCTAGATGAACGAACATCTCTCCACATGCACAGTTCTGATAGGTAATGTGTGTGAAAGCCATTCTTCACCTAGGTGTTTGGAACACAAATTTCCTTTCCAGGTGCAAACTATACTCCATACATATATATGGGGTTGTACTAGCTTCAAGTCGGTTTTACAGTAAAAACTGCAGGAACTTCAAACCGGCACTAGGAAACAGACTAAGAAGCCACAGTAAATGTTTCTTCTGCAAAACGTTCCCTTTGTGATAGATGAACGAACGTCTCTCCACATGCTCAGTTTTGAGAGCTAAGTGTGTGTGAACGCCGTCATTCACCTAGCTTGTTGGGAACACCAATTTCCTTTCAGGTTGCAAACTACAATGCATACATATATATGGGGATGTACTAGCTCCAACTCGGTTTTACAGTGAAAACTGCAGGAAATTCATACCGGCACTAACAGATTGAGAAACCAGAGTAAAACTTTCTCCTGCAACCTGTTTACTTTGTGCTAGATGAACGAAAGTCTCTCCACGTGCTCACTTCTGAGAGATTAGTGTGTGTGAAAGCCGTCCTTCACCTAGCTTGTTGGGAAAACAAAGTTCCTTTTCAGTTGCAAACTACAATCCTTACATATGTATGGGGAGGTACTAGCTCCAACTCGGTTTTACAGTGAAAATTGCAGGAACTTCAAACCGGCACTAGGAAACAGACTGAGAAACCAGAGTAAAATTTTTTCCTGCAACCCGTTCCCTTTGTGCTAGATGAATGAACGTCTCACCACATGCTCAGTTCTGAGAGAATTTTGTGCATGAAATCCTTCCTTCACCAAGCTTGTTGGGAACACAGAGTTCCTTTTCAGTTGCAAACTACACACCTTTCATATATATGGGTTGGTACTAGCTCAAAGTCGGTTTTACAGTGAAAACTGCAGGAACTTCAAACCGGCACTAGGAAACAGACTGAGAAACCAGAGTAAAAGATTCTCCTGCAACGCTTTCCCTTTGTGCTAGATGAACAAACGTCTCTCCACATGCTCAGTTCTGAGAGATATGTGTGTGTGAATGCCGTCCTTCAACTAGGTTGTTGGGAATACAAAGTTCCTTTTCAGTTGCAAACTACATTCCACACATATATATGCGTGGCATTAGCTCCAACTCAGTTTTACAGTGAAAACTGCAGGAACCTCAAACCAGCAGTAGGAAACAGACTGAGAAACCAGAGTAAAAGTTTCCCTTGCTACCCATTAAATTTGTGCTAGATGAACGAACGTCGCTCCACATGCTTAGTTCTGAGAGATATGTGTGTGTGAAAGCCGTCCTTCACCTAGGTTGTTGGGAATACAAAGTTCCTTTTCAGTTGCAAACTACATTCCACGCATATATATGCGTGGTATTAGCTCCAACTCGGTTTTACAGTGAAAACTGCAGGCACTTCAAACCGGCGGTAGGAAACAGACTGAGAAACCAGAGAAAAAGTTTCTCCTGCAACCCGTTAACTTTGTGCTAGATGAACGAACGTCGCTCCACATGCACAGTTCTGATAGGTAAGTGTGTGTGAAAGCCGTCCTTCACCTAGTTGTTTGGAACACAAAGTTCCTTTCCAGTTGCCAACTACACTCCATACAAATATATGGGGATGTACTAGCTCCAACTCGGTTTTATAGTAAAAACTGCAGGAACTTCAACCCGGCATTAGGAAACAGACTGAGAAACCACAGTAAATGTTTCTTCTGCAAACCGTTCCCTTTGTGATAGATGAACGAACGTCTCTCCACATGCTCAGTTTTGAGAGCTAAGTGTGTGTGAACGCCGTCATTCACCTAGCTTGTTGGGAAAACAAAGTTCCTTTTCAGTTGCAAACTACAATACATACATATATATGGGGATGTACTAGCTCCAAATCGGTTTTACAGTGAAAACTTCAGGAAATTCATACCGGCACTAACAGACTGAGAAACCAGAGTAAAACTTTCTCCTACAACCCGTTTACTTTTTGCTAGATGAACGAACGTCTCTCCACGTGCTAACTTCTTAGAGATAAGTGTGTGTGAAAGCCGTCCTTCACCTAACTTGTTGGGAAAACAAAGTTCCTTTTAAGTTGCAAACAACAATCCTTACATATATATGGGGAGGTACTAGCTCCAACTCGGTTTTACAGTGAAAAATGCAGGAACTTCAAACCGGCACTAGGAAATAGACTGAGAAACCACAGTAAAAGTTTCTACTGCAACCCGTTCCCATTGTGCTAGATGAACAAATTTCTCTCCACATGCTCAGTTTTGAGAGATAAGTGTGTGCGAAAGGCGTCATTCATTAGCTTTTTGGGAACACAAAGTTCCTTTCCAGTTGCAAACTACAATCCATGCATATATATGGTGATGTAATTGCTCGAACTCGGTTATACAGTGAAAACTGCAGGAAATTCAAACCGGCCCTAGGAAACAGACTGAGATACCAAAGTAAAAGTTTCTCCTGCAAACCGTTCCTTTTGTGCTATATGAAAATAAGTCTGTCTACATGATCAGTTCTGAGAAATCAGTGTGTGTGAAAGCCGTCCTTCACCTAGCTTGTTGGGAACACAAAGTTCCTTTTCAGTTGCAAACAACACTCCTTAAATATATATGGGGAGTTACTAGCTCCAATTCGGTTTTACAGTGAAAACTGCAAGATCTTCAAACCGGCAGTAGGAAACAGACTGAGAAACCAGAGTAAAAGTTTCCCTTGGTACCCGTTAAATTTGTGCTAGATGAACGAACGTCTCTCCACATGCACAGTTCTGATAGGTAATGTGTGTGAAAGCCGTCTTTCACCTAGGTGTTTGGAACACAAAGTTCCTTTCCAGGTGCAAACTATACTCCATACATATATATGGGGTTGTACTAGCTTCAAGTCGGTTTTACAGTAAAAACTGCAGCAACTTCAAACCGGCACTAGGAAACAGACTAAGAAGCCACAGTAAAAGTTTCTTCTGCAAAACGTTCCCTTTGTGATAGATGAACGAACGTCTCTCCACATGCTCAGTTTTGAGAGCTAAGTGTGTGTGAACGCCGTCATTCACCTAGCTTGTTGGGAACACCAAGTTCCTTTCCAGTTGCAAACTACAATACATAAATATATATGGGGATGTACTAGCTCCAAATCGGTTTTACATTGAAAACTTCAGGAAATTCATACCGGCACAAACAGACTGAGAAACCAGGGTAAAACTTTCTCCTGCAACCCGTTCCCTTTGTGCTAGATAAATGAACGTCTCTCCACATGCTCAGTTCTGAGAGAATTTTGTGCGTGAAATCCGTCCTTCACCAAGCTTGTTGGGAACACAGAGTTCCTTTTCAGTTGCAAACTACACACCTTTCATATATATGGGATGCTACAAGCTCAAAGTCGGTTTTACAGTGAAAACTATAGGAACTTTAAACCGGCACTAGGAAACAGACTGAGAAACCAGAGTAAAAGATTCTACTGCAACGCTTTCCCTTTGTGCTAGATGAACGAACGTCTCTCCACATGCTCAGTTCTGAGAGATATGTGTGTGTGAAAGCCGTCCTTCACCTAGGTTGTTGGGAATACAAAGTTCCTTTTCTGTTGCAAACTACATTCCACATATATATATGCGTGGTATTAGCTCCAACTCAGTTTTACAGTGAAAACTGCAGGAACTTCAAAACTGCACTAGGAAACAGACTGAGAAAAGAGAAAAAGATTCTCCTGCAACCGTTAACTTCGTGCTAGATGAACGAACGTCTCTCCACATGCACAGTTCTGATAGATAAGTGTGTGTGAAAGCCGTCCTTCAACTTGGTGTTTGGAACACAAGATCCTTAACAGTTGCAAACTACACTCCATACATATATATGGGGATGTACTAGCTCCAACTCAGTTTTACAGTGAAAACTGCAGGAACTTCAAACCGGCACTAGGAAACAGACTGAGAAAACAGAGTAAAAGTTTCTCCTGCAACCTTTTCCCTTTTTGCTAGATGAAAGAACGTCTCTCCTAATGATCAGTTCTGAGAAATAAGTGTGTGAATGCCGTCCTCCACATAGTTTGTTGGGAGCAGAAATTTCCTTTCCAGTTGCAAACTACAATCCATACATATATATGGGGAGGTACTAACTTCAACTAAGTTTTACAGTGAAAACTGCAGGAATTTCAAACCGGCACTAGGAAACAGGCTGAGAAAACGCAGTAAATGTTTTTCCTGCAACCCGTTTACTTTGTGCTAGATGAACGAACGTCTCTCCACATGCTAGTTCTCAGAGAAATGTGTGTGTGAAAGCCGTCCTTCAACTAGCTTGTTGGGAACACAAAGTTCGTTTTAAGTAGCAAACTACACTCCTTACATATATATGGGGAGGTACTAGCTTCAACTCGGTTTTACAGGGAAAATTGCAGGAACTTCAAAACGGCACTAGGAAACAGAGAGAGAAACCAGAGAAAAGTTTTCTCCTGCAACGCGTTTAATTTGTGCTAGATGAACGAACGTCTCTGCACATGCTCCGTTCTGAGAGATAAGTGTTTGTGAAAGCCGTACATCACCTAGTTTTTGGGAACACATAGTTCCTTTTCAGTTGCAATCTACAAACCTTACATATATATGGGGAGTTATTAGCTCCAACTCGGTTTTACAGTGAAAACTGCAGGAACTTCAAACCAGCACTAGGAAACAGACTGAGAAACCAGAGTAAAAGTTTCTCCTGTAACCCTTTCGCTTTGTGATAGATGAATAAACGTCTGCCTACATGCTCAGTTCTGAGAAATCTGTGTGTGTGAAAGCCGTCCTTCACCTAGCTTGTTGGGAACACAAAGTTCCTTTTCAGTTTCAAACTACACTCCTTACATATATATGGGGAAGTACTAGCTCCAACTCGGTTTTACATGGAAAACTGCAGGAACTTCAAACCGGCACTAGGAAACAGTGAGAAACCACAGAAAAAATTTCTCCTACAAACCGTTCCCTTTGTACTAGATGAACGAACGTCTCTCCACCTGCTCAGTACTGATAGATAAGTGTGTGTGAAAGCCGCCCTTCACCTAGGTGTTTGGAACACAAAGTTCCTTACCAATTGCAAACTACACTCCATAAAAATATATGGGGATGTACTAGCTCCAACTCGGTTTTATAGTAATAACTGCAGGAACTTCAAACCGGCATTAGGAAACAGACTGAGAAACCACAGTAAAATTTTCTTCTGCAAACCGTCCCTTTTTGCTAGATGAACGAATGTCTCTCCACATGCTCAGTTTTGAGAGTTAAGTGTATGTGAAAGCCGTCATTCACCAAGCTTGTTGGGAACACAAAGTTCCTTTCCAGCTGCAAACTACAATGCATACATATATATGGTGATGTACTAGCTCCAACTCGGTTTTACAGTGAGAACTGCAGGAAATTCATACCGGCACTAAGAAACAGACTGAGAAACCAGAGTAAAATTTTCTCATGCAACCCGTTTACTTTGTGCTAGATGAAAGAACGTCTCTCCACGTGCTCACTTCTGAGAGATAAGTGTGTGTGAAAGCCGTCATTCACCTAGCTTTTTGGGAACACAGTGTTCATTTTCAGTTGCAAAGTACACACCTTTCATATATATGGGTAGGTACAAGCCCAAAGTCGGTTTTACAGTGAAAACTGCAGGAACTTCAAACCGGCACTAGGAAACAGAATGAAAAACCAGAGTAAAAGATTCCCCTGCAACACTTTCCCTTTGTGCTAGATGAACGAACGTCTCTCCTCATGCTCATTTCTGAGAGATATGTGTGTGTGAATGCCGACCTTCACCTAGGTTGTTGGGAATACAAAGTTCCTTTTCAGTTGCAAACTACACTCCACACATATATTTGTGTGGTACTAGCTCCAACTCGGTTTTACAGTGAAAACTGCAGGAACTTCAAACCGGCAGTAGGAAACAGACTGAGAAACCAGAGTAAAAGTTTCTCCTGCAACCCGTTAAATTTGTGCTAGATAAACGAACGTCTCTCCACATGCACAGATCTGATAGATAAGTTTGTGTGAAAGCCGTCCTTCACCTAGGTGTTTGGAACACAAAGTTCCTTTACAGTTGCAAACTACACTCCATACATATATATAGGGTTGTACAAGCTCCAACTCGGTTTTACAGTAAAAACTGCAAGAACTTCATACCGGCACTAGGAAACAGACTGCTAAACCACAATAAAAGTTTCTTCTGCAACCCGTTCCCTTTGTTCTAGATGAGCGAACGTCTCTCCACATGCTCAGTTTTGAGAGATAATTGTGTGTGAAAGCCGTCCTTCACCTATCTTGTTCGGAACACAAAGTTCCTTTACAGTTGCAAACTACAATTCATATATATATATGGTGATGTATTAGCTCCAACTCGGTTTTACACAGAAAACTGCAGGAAATTCAAACCGGCATTAGGAAACACAGTGAGAAACCACAGAAATAATTTCTCCTGCAAACCGTTCCCTTTGTGCTAGATGAACGAACGTCTCTCCATCTGCTCAGTACTGATAGATAATTGTGTGTGAAAGCCGACCTTCACCTAGGTGTTTGGAACACAAAGTTCCTTTCCAGTTGCCAACTACACTCCATACAAATATATGTGGATGTACTAGCTCCAACTCCGTTTTATAGTAAAAACTGCAGGAACTTCAAACCGGCATTAGGAAACAGACTGAGAAACCCAGTAAATGATTCTTCTGCAAACCGTTCCCTTTGTGATAGTTTAACGAACGTCTCTCCACATGCTCAGTTCTGAGAAATAAGTGTGTGAATGCCGTCCTTCACATAGTTATTTGGGTACAGAAATTTCCTTTCCAGTTGCAAACTACAATCCATACATATATATGGGGAAGTACTAGCTCCAACTAGATTTTACAGTGAAAACTGCAGGAATTTCAAACCGGCACTAGGAAACAGAGTGAGAAAACACAGTAAAAGTTTTTCCTGCAACCCGTTTACTTTGTGCTAGATGAACGAACGTCTCTCCACGTGCTCACTTCTGAGAGATAAGTGTGTGTGAAAGCCGTACATCACCTAGTTTTTGGGAACACAGAGTTCCTTTTCAGTTGCAAACTACACACCTTACATATATATGGGTTGGTAAAAGTTCAAAGTCGGTTTTACAGTGAAAACTGCAGAAACTTCAAACCGGCACTAGGAAACAGACTGAGTAACCAGAGTAAAAGATTCTCCTGCAACGCTTTCCCTTTGTGCTAGATGAACGAACGTCTCTCCACATGCTCAGTTCTGAGAGATATGTGTGTGTGAAAACCGTCCTTCACCTAGGTTGTTGGGAATACAAAGTTCCTTTTCAGTTGCAAACTACATTCCACATATATATATATGCGTGGTAGTAGCTCCAACTCGGTTTTACAATGAAAACTGCAGGAACTTCAAACCGGCACTAGGAAACAGACTGAGTAACCAGAGTAAAAGATTCTCCTGCAACCCTTTCCCTTTGTGCTAGATGAACGAACGTCTCTCCACATGCTAGATCTCAGAGAAATGTGTGTGTGAATGCCGTCCTTCAACTAGCTTGTTGGGAACACAAAGTTCCTTTTAAGTAGCAAACTACACTCCTTACATATATATGGGGAGGTACTAGCTTCAACTCGGTTTTACAGGGAAAATTGCAGGAACTTAAAAACGGCAGTAGGAAACAGAGTGAGAAACCAGAGAAAAGTTTCCCCTGAAACCCGTTCCCTTTGTGCTAGATGAACAAACGTCTGTCAACATGGTCAGATCTGAGTGATCAGTGTGTGTGAAAGCCGTCCTTCAACTAGCTTGTTGGGAACACAAAGTTCCTTTTAATTTGCAAACTCCACTCCATACATTTATATGGGGAAGTACTAGTTCCAACTCTGTTTTACAGGGAAAACGGCATGAACTTCACACCGGCACTAGGAAACAGAGTGAGAAACCAGAGTAAATTTTTCTCCTGCAACGCGTTTAATTTGTGCTAGATGAACGAACGTCTCTGCACATGCTCAGTTCTAAGAGATAAGTGTGTGTGAAAGCCTTACATCACCTAGTTTTTGGGAACACATAGTTCCTTTTCAGTTGCAAACTACAATCCTTACATATATATGGGGAGGTATTAGCTCCAACTCGGTTTTACAGTGAAAACTGCAGGAACTTCAAACCAGCACTAGGAAACAGACTGAGAAACCAGAGTAAAAGTTTTTCCTGTAACCCGTTACTTTTGTGATAGATGATCAAACGTCTGTCTACATGCTCAGTTGTGAGAAATCAGTGTGTATTAAAGCCGTCCTTCACCTAGCTTGTTGGGAACTCAAAGTTCCTTTTCAGTTTCAAACTACACTCCTTACATATATATGGGGAGGTTCTAGCTCCAACTCGGTTTTACAGGGAAAACTGCAGGAACTTCAAACCGGCACTAGGAAAGAGACTGAGAAAACAGAGTATAATTTCTCCTGATACCCGTTTACTTTTTGCTAGATGAACGAACGTCTCTCCACATGCTCAGTTCTGAGAGATAAGTGTGTGTGAATGCCGTACATCACCTAGCTTGTTTGGAACACATAGTTCCTTTTCAGTTGCAAACTGCACTTCTTACATATATATGGGGAGGTACTAGCTCCAAATCTGATTTAAAGTAAAAAATGCAGGAACTTCAAACCGGCACTAGGAAACAGACTGAGAAACCACAGTAAAAGTTTCTTCTGCAACCCGTTCCCATTGTGCTAGATGAAAAAAATTCTCTCCAAATGCTCAGTTTTGAGAGATAAGTGTGTGTGAAAGGCGTCATTCATTAGCTTGTTGATAACACAAAGTTCCTTTCCAGTTGCAAACCACAATTCATACATATATATGGGGATGTAATAGCTCGAACTCGGTTTTACAGTTACAACTGCAGGATCTTCAAACCGGCAGTAGGAAACAGACTGAGAAACCAGAGTAAACGTTTCCCTTGCTACCCGTTAAATTTGTGTTAGATGAATGAACGTCGCTCCACATGCACAGTTCTGAGAGATATGTGTGTGTGAAAGCCGTCCTTCACCTAGGTTGTTGGGAATACAAAGTTCCTTTCCAGGTGCAAACTATACTCCATACATGTATATGGGGTTGTACTAACTTCAACTCGGTTTTACAGTAAAAACTGCAGGAACTTCAAACCGGCACTAGGAAACAGACTAAGAAGCCAAAGTAAAAGTTTCTTCTGCAAACCATTCCCTTTGTGATAGATGAACGAACGTCTCTCCACATGCTCACTTTTGAGAGCTAAGTGTGTGTGAACGCCGTCATTCACCTAGCTTGTTGGGAACACCAAGTTCCTTTCCAGTTGCAAACTGCAATGCATACATGTATATGGGGATGTACTAGCTCCAACTCGGTTTTACAGTGAAAACTGCTGGAAATTCATACCGGCACAAACAGACTGAGAAACCAGAGTAAAACTTTCTCCTGCAACCTGTTTACTTTGTGCTAGATGAACAAACGTCTCTCCACGTGCTCACTTCTGAGAGGTAAGTGTGTGTGAAAGCCGTCCTTCACCTAGCTTCTTGGGAAAACAAAGTTCCTTTTCAGTTGCAAACTACAATCCTTACACATATATGGGGAGGTACTAGCTCGAACTCGGTTTTACAGTGAAAACTGCAGGAACTTCAAATCGGCACTAGGAAATAGACTGAGAAACCACAGTAAAAGTATCTAATGCAACCATTTCCCATTGTGCTAGATGAACAAAATTCTCTCCACATGCCAGTTTTGAGAGATAAGTGTGTGTGAAAGGCGTCATTCATTAGCTTGTTGGGAACACAAAGTTCCTTTCCAGTTGAAATCTACAATCCATACATATATATGGGGATGTAATAGCTCGATCTCGGTTTTACAGTGAAAAGTGCATGAACTTCAACCCGGCCCTAGGAAACAGACTGAGAAACCAGAGTAAAATTTTTTCCTGCAACCCGTTCCCTTTGTGCTAGATGAACGAACGTCTCTCCACATGCTCAGTTCTGAGAGAAATTTGTGCGTAAAATCCGTCCTTCACCTAGCTTGTTGGGAACACAGAGTTCCTTTTCATTTGCAAACCACACACCTTTCATATATATGGGTTGGTACAAGCTCAAAGTTGGTTTTACAGTGAAAACTGCAGGAACTTCAAACCGGCACTAGGAAACAGACTGATAAACCAGAGTAAAAGATTCTCCTGCAACGCTTTCCGTTTGTGCTAGATGAACGAACGTCTCTCCACATGCACAGTTCTGATAGATAAGTGTGTGTGAAAGCTGTCCTTCAACTAGGTGTTTGGAACACAAAGATCGTTTACAGTTGCAAACTACACTTCATACATATATATGGCGATGTACTAGCTCTAACTCTGTTTTACAGTGAAAACTGCAGGAACTTAAAACCGGCACTAGGAAACAGACTGAGAAAACAGAGTAAAAGTTTCTCCTGCAACCATTTCCCTTTTTGCTAGATGAAAGAACGTCTCTCCAAATGATTAGTTCTGAGAAATAAGTGTGTGAATGCGGTCCTTCACATAGTTTGTTGGGAACAGAAATTTCCTTTCCAGTTGCAAACTACAATCCATACATATATATGGGGAATTACTAGCTCCAACTAGGTTTTACAGTGAAAACTGCAGGAATATCAAACCGGCACTAGGAAACAGACTGAGAAAACACAGTAAAAGTTTTTCCTGCAACCCGTTTACTTTGTGCTAGATGAACGAACGTCTCTCCACATGCTAGTTCTCAGAGAAATTTGTGTGTGAAAGCCGTCCTTGAACTAGCTTGTCGTGAACACAAAGTTACTTTTAAGTAGCAAACTACACTCCTTACATATATATGGGGAGGTACTAGCTTCAACTCGGTTTTACAGGGAAAATTGCAGGAACTTCAAAACGGCACTAGGAAACAGAGTGAGAAACCAGAGAAATGTTATCTCCTGCAGCGCGTTTAATTTGTGCTAGATGAACGAAAGTCTCTGCACATGCTCAGTTCTGAGAGATAAGTGTGTGTGAAAGCCGTACATCACCTAGTTTTTGGGAACACATAGTTTCTTTTCAGTTGCAAACTACAATCCTTACATATATATGGGTTGGTACTAGCTCCAAATCGGTTTTACAGTGAAAACTGCAGGAACTTCAAACAGGCACTAGGAAACAGACTGAGAAACCAGAGTAAAATTTTTCCTGCAACACGTTCCTTTGTGCTAGATGAACGAACGTCTCCCCTCATGCTCAGTTCTGAGAGAAAAGTGTGTGTGAAAGCCATCCTTCACCTAGCTTGTTGGGAACACAAAGTACCTTTTAAGTTGTAAACTACAATCCTTACATATATATGGGGATATACTAGCTCCAAATCGGTTTTACAGTGAAAACTGCAGGAACTTCAAACCGGCACTATGAAACAGACTGAGAAACCAGAGTAAAAGTTTCTCCTGTAACCGGTTCCCTTTGTGATAGATGAACAAACGTCTGTCTTCATGCTTAGTTCTGAGAAATCAGTGTGTGTGAAAGCCGCCCTTCACCTAGCTTGTTGGGAACACAAATTTCCTTTTCAGTTTCAAACTACACTCCTTACATATATATGGGGAGGTACTAGCTCCAACTCGGTTTTACAGGGAAAACTGCAGGAACTTCATACCGGCAGTAGGAAAGAGACTGAGAAACCAGAGTATAATTTCCCCTGCTAACCGTTTACTTTTTGCTAGATGAACGAACGTATCTCCACATGCTCAGTTCTGACAGATAAGTGTGTGTGAATGCCGTACATCACCTAGCTTGTTTGGAACACATAGTTCCTTTTCAGTTGCAAACTACAATCCTTACATATATATGGGGAGGTACTAGTTCCAACTCGGTTTTCAGTGAAAACTGCAGGATCTTCAAACTGGCACTAGGAAGCAGAATGATAAACCAGAGTAAAAGTTTCTCCTTCAAACCTTTCCATTGTGCTAGGTGAAGGAACGTCTCTCCAGATACTCAGTTCTAAGAAATAATTGTGTGTGAAAGAAGAACTTCAAATAGCTTGTTGGGAACACAAAGTTCCTTTTCAGTTGCAAACTACACTTCTTACATATATATGGGGAGGTACTAGCCCCTAATCGGATATACAGTAAAAACTGCAGGAACTTCAAACCGGCACTAGGAAACAGACTGAGAAACCACAGTAAAAGTTTCTTCTGCAACCCGTTCCCATTGTGCTAGATGAACAAAATTCTCTCCACATGATCAGTTTTGAGAGATATATGTGTGTGAAAGGCGTCATTCATTAGCTTGTTGGGAACACATAGTTCCTTTCCAGTTGCAAACTACAATCCATACATATATATGGGGATGTAATAGCTCGAACTCGGTTTTACAGGGAAAACTGCAGGAACTTCAAACCGGCCCTAGGAAACAGACTGAGTAACCAGAGTAAAAGATTCTCCTGCAACGCTTTCCCTTTGTGCTAGATGAACGAACGTCTCTCCACATGCTCAGTTCTGAGAGATATGTGTGTGTGAAAACCGTCCTTCACCTAGGTTGTTGGGAATACAAAGTTCCTTTTCAGTTGCAAACTACATTCCACATATATATATATGCGTGGTAGTAGCTCCAACTCGGTTTTACAATGAAAACTGCAGGAACTTCAAACCGGCACTAGGAAACAGACTGAGTAACCAGAGTAAAAGATTCTCCTGCAACCCTTTCCCTTTGTGCTAGATGAACGAACGTCTCTCCACATGCTAGATCTCAGAGAAATGTGTGTGTGAATGCCGTCCTTCAACTAGCTTGTTGGGAACACAAAGTTCCTTTTAAGTAGCAAACTACACTCCTTACATATATATGGGGAGGTACTAGCTTCAACTCGGTTTTACAGGGAAAATTGCAGGAACTTAAAAACGGCAGTAGGAAACAGAGTGAGAAACCAGAGAAAAGTTTCCCCTGAAACCCGTTCCCTTTGTGCTAGATGAACAAACGTCTGTCAACATGGTCAGATCTGAGTGATCAGTGTGTGTGAAAGCCGTCCTTCAACTAGCTTGTTGGGAACACAAAGTTCCTTTTAATTTGCAAACTCCACTCCATACATTTATATGGGGAAGTACTAGTTCCAACTCTGTTTTACAGGGAAAACGGCATGAACTTCACACCGGCACTAGGAAACAGAGTGAGAAACCAGAGTAAATTTTTCTCCTGCAACGCGTTTAATTTGTGCTAGATGAACGAACGTCTCTGCACATGCTCAGTTCTAAGAGATAAGTGTGTGTGAAAGCCTTACATCACCTAGTTTTTGGGAACACATAGTTCCTTTTCAGTTGCAAACTACAATCCTTACATATATATGGGGAGGTATTAGCTCCAACTCGGTTTTACAGTGAAAACTGCAGGAACTTCAAACCAGCACTAGGAAACAGACTGAGAAACCAGAGTAAAAGTTTTTCCTGTAACCCGTTACTTTTGTGATAGATGATCAAACGTCTGTCTACATGCTCAGTTGTGAGAAATCAGTGTGTATTAAAGCCGTCCTTCACCTAGCTTGTTGGGAACTCAAAGTTCCTTTTCAGTTTCAAACTACACTCCTTACATATATATGGGGAGGTTCTAGCTCCAACTCGGTTTTACAGGGAAAACTGCAGGAACTTCAAACCGGCACTAGGAAAGAGACTGAGAAAACAGAGTATAATTTCTCCTGATACCCGTTTACTTTTTGCTAGATGAACGAACGTCTCTCCACATGCTCAGTTCTGAGAGATAAGTGTGTGTGAATGCCGTACATCACCTAGCTTGTTTGGAACACATAGTTCCTTTTCAGTTGCAAACTGCACTTCTTACATATATATGGGGAGGTACTAGCTCCAAATCTGATTTAAAGTAAAAAATGCAGGAACTTCAAACCGGCACTAGGAAACAGACTGAGAAACCACAGTAAAAGTTTCTTCTGCAACCCGTTCCCATTGTGCTAGATGAAAAAAATTCTCTCCAAATGCTCAGTTTTGAGAGATAAGTGTGTGTGAAAGGCGTCATTCATTAGCTTGTTGATAACACAAAGTTCCTTTCCAGTTGCAAACCACAATTCATACATATATATGGGGATGTAATAGCTCGAACTCGGTTTTACAGTTACAACTGCAGGATCTTCAAACCGGCAGTAGGAAACAGACTGAGAAACCAGAGTAAACGTTTCCCTTGCTACCCGTTAAATTTGTGTTAGATGAATGAACGTCGCTCCACATGCACAGTTCTGAGAGATATGTGTGTGTGAAAGCCGTCCTTCACCTAGGTTGTTGGGAATACAAAGTTCCTTTCCAGGTGCAAACTATACTCCATACATGTATATGGGGTTGTACTAACTTCAACTCGGTTTTACAGTAAAAACTGCAGGAACTTCAAACCGGCACTAGGAAACAGACTAAGAAGCCAAAGTAAAAGTTTCTTCTGCAAACCATTCCCTTTGTGATAGATGAACGAACGTCTCTCCACATGCTCACTTTTGAGAGCTAAGTGTGTGTGAACGCCGTCATTCACCTAGCTTGTTGGGAACACCAAGTTCCTTTCCAGTTGCAAACTGCAATGCATACATGTATATGGGGATGTACTAGCTCCAACTCGGTTTTACAGTGAAAACTGCTGGAAATTCATACCGGCACAAACAGACTGAGAAACCAGAGTAAAACTTTCTCCTGCAACCTGTTTACTTTGTGCTAGATGAACAAACGTCTCTCCACGTGCTCACTTCTGAGAGGTAAGTGTGTGTGAAAGCCGTCCTTCACCTAGCTTCTTGGGAAAACAAAGTTCCTTTTCAGTTGCAAACTACAATCCTTACACATATATGGGGAGGTACTAGCTCGAACTCGGTTTTACAGTGAAAACTGCAGGAACTTCAAATCGGCACTAGGAAATAGACTGAGAAACCACAGTAAAAGTATCTAATGCAACCATTTCCCATTGTGCTAGATGAACAAAATTCTCTCCACATGCCAGTTTTGAGAGATAAGTGTGTGTGAAAGGCGTCATTCATTAGCTTGTTGGGAACACAAAGTTCCTTTCCAGTTGAAATCTACAATCCATACATATATATGGGGATGTAATAGCTCGATCTCGGTTTTACAGTGAAAAGTGCATGAACTTCAACCCGGCCCTAGGAAACAGACTGAGAAACCAGAGTAAAATTTTTTCCTGCAACCCGTTCCCTTTGTGCTAGATGAACGAACGTCTCTCCACATGCTCAGTTCTGAGAGAAATTTGTGCGTAAAATCCGTCCTTCACCTAGCTTGTTGGGAACACAGAGTTCCTTTTCATTTGCAAACCACACACCTTTCATATATATGGGTTGGTACAAGCTCAAAGTTGGTTTTACAGTGAAAACTGCAGGAACTTCAAACCGGCACTAGGAAACAGACTGATAAACCAGAGTAAAAGATTCTCCTGCAACGCTTTCCGTTTGTGCTAGATGAACGAACGTCTCTCCACATGCACAGTTCTGATAGATAAGTGTGTGTGAAAGCCGTCCTTCAACTAGGTGTTTGGAACACAAAGATCGTTTACAGTTGCAAACTACACTTCATACATATATATGGCGATGTACTAGCTCTAACTCTGTTTTACAGTGAAAACTGCAGGAACTTAAAACCGGCACTAGGAAACAGACTGAGAAAACAGAGTAAAAGTTTCTCCTGCAACCATTTCCCTTTTTGCTAGATGAAAGAACGTCTCTCCAAATGATTAGTTCTGAGAAATAAGTGTGTGAATGCGGTCCTTCACATAGTTTGTTGGGAACAGAAATTTCCTTTCCAGTTGCAAACTACAATCCATACATATATATGGGGAATTACTAGCTCCAACTAGGTTTTACAGTGAAAACTGCAGGAATATCAAACCGGCACTAGGAAACAGACTGAGAAAACACAGTAAAAGTTTTTCCTGCAACCCGTTTACTTTGTGCTAGATGAACGAACGTCTCTCCACATGCTAGTTCTCAGAGAAATTTGTGTGTGAAAGCCGTCCTTGAACTAGCTTGTCGTGAACACAAAGTTACTTTTAAGTAGCAAACTACACTCCTTACATATATATGGGGAGGTACTAGCTTCAACTCGGTTTTACAGGGAAAATTGCAGGAACTTCAAAACGGCACTAGGAAACAGAGTGAGAAACCAGAGAAATGTTATCTCCTGCAGCGCGTTTAATTTGTGCTAGATGAACGAAAGTCTCTGCACATGCTCAGTTCTGAGAGATAAGTGTGTGTGAAAGCCGTACATCACCTAGTTTTTGGGAACACATAGTTTCTTTTCAGTTGCAAACTACAATCCTTACATATATATGGGTTGGTACTAGCTCCAAATCGGTTTTACAGTGAAAACTGCAGGAACTTCAAACAGGCACTAGGAAACAGACTGAGAAACCAGAGTAAAATTTTTCCTGCAACACGTTCCTTTGTGCTAGATGAACGAACGTCTCCCCTCATGCTCAGTTCTGAGAGAAAAGTGTGTGTGAAAGCCATCCTTCACCTAGCTTGTTGGGAACACAAAGTACCTTTTAAGTTGTAAACTACAATCCTTACATATATATGGGGATATACTAGCTCCAAATCGGTTTTACAGTGAAAACTGCAGGAACTTCAAACCGGCACTATGAAACAGACTGAGAAACCAGAGTAAAAGTTTCTCCTGTAACCGGTTCCCTTTGTGATAGATGAACAAACGTCTGTCTTCATGCTTAGTTCTGAGAAATCAGTGTGTGTGAAAGCCGCCCTTCACCTAGCTTGTTGGGAACACAAATTTCCTTTTCAGTTTCAAACTACACTCCTTACATATATATGGGGAGGTACTAGCTCCAACTCGGTTTTACAGGGAAAACTGCAGGAACTTCATACCGGCAGTAGGAAAGAGACTGAGAAACCAGAGTATAATTTCCCCTGCTAACCGTTTACTTTTTGCTAGATGAACGAACGTATCTCCACATGCTCAGTTCTGACAGATAAGTGTGTGTGAATGCCGTACATCACCTAGCTTGTTTGGAACACATAGTTCCTTTTCAGTTGCAAACTACAATCCTTACATATATATGGGGAGGTACTAGTTCCAACTCGGTTTTCAGTGAAAACTGCAGGATCTTCAAACTGGCACTAGGAAGCAGAATGATAAACCAGAGTAAAAGTTTCTCCTTCAAACCTTTCCATTGTGCTAGGTGAAGGAACGTCTCTCCAGATACTCAGTTCTAAGAAATAATTGTGTGTGAAAGAAGAACTTCAAATAGCTTGTTGGGAACACAAAGTTCCTTTTCAGTTGCAAACTACACTTCTTACATATATATGGGGAGGTACTAGCCCCTAATCGGATATACAGTAAAAACTGCAGGAACTTCAAACCGGCACTAGGAAACAGACTGAGAAACCACAGTAAAAGTTTCTTCTGCAACCCGTTCCCATTGTGCTAGATGAACAAAATTCTCTCCACATGATCAGTTTTGAGAGATATATGTGTGTGAAAGGCGTCATTCATTAGCTTGTTGGGAACACATAGTTCCTTTCCAGTTGCAAACTACAATCCATACATATATATGGGGATGTAATAGCTCGAACTCGGTTTTACAGGGAAAACTGCAGGAACTTCAAACCGGCCCTAGGAAACAGACTGAGATACCAGAGTAAAAGTTTCTCCTGCAAACCGTTCCCTTTGTGCCATATGAACAAACGTCTGTCTACATGCTCAGTTCTGAGAAATCAGTGTGTGTGAAAGCCGTCCTTCACCTAGCTTGTTGGGAACACAAAGTTCCTTTTCAGTTGCAAACAACACTCCTTAAATGTATATGGGGAGTTACTAGCTCCTACTCGGTTTTACAGTGAAAACTGCAGGATCTTTAAACCGGCAGTAGGAAACAGACTGAGAAACCAGAGTAAAAATTTCCCTTGCTACCCGTTAAATTTGTCCTAGATGAACGAACGTCTCTCCACATGCTCAGATCTGAGAAATAATTCTGTGTGAATGTGGTCCTACACCTAGATTGTTGGGAACACAAAGCCCTTTTCATTTGCAGACTACACTCCATACATATATATGGGGAGGTACTAGCTCCAACTCGGGTTTACAGTGAAAACTGCAGGAAATTCAAACCGGCATTAGGAAACAGACTGAGAAACCAGTGTAAAAGTTTCTAGTGCAAACCATTCCGATTTAGCTAGATGAACGAACGTCTCTCCACATGCTGATTTCTGAGTGATAATTGTGTGTGAAAGCCATGATTCACCTAGCTTGTTGGGAACACCAAGTTCCTTTCCAGTTGCAAATTACACTCCATACATATATATGGGGAGGTACAAGCTCCAACTCGGTTTTACAGTGAAAACTGCAGGAAATTCAAACAGGCACTAGGAAATAGACTGAGAAACCAGAATAAAATTTTTCCTGCAACACGTTCCTTTTTGCTAGATGAACGAACGTCTCCCCTTATGCTCAGTTCTGAGAGAAAAGTGTGTGTGAAAGCCTTCCTTCACCTAGCTTGTTGGGAACACAAAGTACCTTTTAAGTTGTAAACTACAATCCTTATATATATATGGGGAGGTTCTAGCTCCAAATCGGTTTTACAGTGAAAACTGCAGGAACTTCAAACCGACACTAGGAAACAGACTGAGAAACCAGAGTAAAAGTTTCTCCTGCAACCCATTCCATTTGAGCTAGATGAACGAAGTTCTCTCCACATGCTCCCTTCTGAGAGATTAGAGTGTGTGAAAGCCGTAATTCCCCTTGCTTGTTGGGAACACAAAATTAATTTTCAGATGCAAACTACACTCCATACATATATATGGGGAAGTACTAGCTCCAACCCAGTTTTACAGGGAAAACTGCAGGAACTTCAAAGCGGCACTAGGAAACAGACTGAGAAACCAGAGTAAAAGTTTCTCCTGCAACCCGTTCCATTTGTGCTAGATGAAAAAACGTCTGTCAACATGCTCAGATCTGAGAGATCAGTGTGTGTGAAAGCCGTCCTTCAACTAGCTTGTTGGGAACACAAAGATCCTTTTAAATTGCAAAATCCACTCCATACATACATATGGGGAGGTACTAGCTCCAACTCGGTTTTATAGTGAAAACTGCAGGAACTTCAATCCGGCCCTAGGAAATAGATTGAGAAACCAGAGTAAAAGTATGTCCTCAAACCATTCCCATTGTGCTAGATGAAGGAACGTCTCTCCAAATGCTCAGTTCTGAGAAATATTTGTGTGTGAAAGAGGGCCTTCAACTAGCTTGTTGGGAAAACAAAGTTCCTTTTCATTTGCAAACTTCACTCCATACATATATATGGGGAGGTACTAGCTCCAACTCGGTTTTAAGTGAAAACTGCAGGAACTTCAAACCGGCACTAGGAAACAGACTGAGAAACCAGAGTAAAATTTACTCCTGTAACCCGTTTATTTTGTGCTAGATCAACGAAAGTCTCTCCACATGCTCAGTTCTGAGAGATAAGTGTGTGTGAAAGCCGTCCTTCACCTAGCTTGTTGGGAACACAAATTTCCTTTTAAGTTGCATATTACACTCCATACATATATATGTGGTGGTACTAGCTCCAACTCGGTTTTACAGTGAAAACTGCAGGAACTTCAAACCGGCACTAGGAAACAGATTGAGAAACCAGATATAAGTTTTTCCTGCAACCCGTTCCTTTGTTCAAGATGAACGAAAGTCTCTCCTCATGCTCAGTTCTGAGAGAAAAGTGTGTGTGAAAGCCGTCCTTCACCTAGCTTGTTGGGAACACAAATTATCTTTTAAGTTGTAAACTACAATCCTTACATATATATGGGGAGGTACTAGCTCCAAATCGGTTTTACGGAGAAAACTGCAGGAACTTCAAATCGGCACTAGGAAACAGACTGAGAAACCAGAGTAAAAGTTTCCCTGCAACGCATTTCATTTGAGCTAGATGAACGAACCTCCCTCCACATGCTCCCTTTTGAGAGATTAGTGTGTGTGAAAGCCGTAATTCACCTAGCTTGTTGGGAACACAAAATTAAATTTCAGATGCAAACTACATTCCATACATATATATGGGGAAGTACTAGCTCCAACCCGGTTTTACAGGGAAATTTGCAGGAACTTCAAACCGGCACTAGGAAACAGACTGAGAAACCAGAGTTAAAGTTTCCCCTGCAACCCGTTCTCTTTGTGCTAGATGAAAAAACGTTTGTCAACATGCTCAGATCTGAGAGATAAGTGTGTGTGAAAGCCGTCCTTCAACTAGCTTGTTGGGAACACAAAGTTCCTTTTAAATTGCAAAATCCACTCCATACATACATATGGGGAGGTACTATCTCCAACTCTGTTTTACAGGGAAAACTGCAGGAACTTCAATCCGGCACTAGGAAACAGTCTGAGAAACCAGAGTAAATGTTTCTCCTGCAACACGTTCCCTTGGTGCTAGATGAACGAACGTCTGTTAACATGCTCAGTTCTGAGAAATCAGTGTGTATGAAAGCAGTCCTTCACATAGCTTGTTGGGAACACAAAGTTCCTTTTCATTTGCAAACTACACTCCATACATATATATGGGGATGTACTAGCTCCAACTCGGTTTTAAAGGGATAACTGCAGGAACTTCAAACCGGCACTAGGAAACAGACTGAGAAACCAGAGTAAAAGTTTCTTCTGCAACCCGTTCAGTTTGCGCTATATGAACAAACGTCTGACAACATGCTCATTTCTGATAGATAATTGTGTGTGAAAGCCGTCCTTCACCTAGCTTGTTGGGAACACAAAGATCCTTTTCAATTGCAGTCTACACTCCATATATTTATATAGGTAAGTACTAGCTCCAACTCGGTTTTACAGTGAAAACTGCAGGAAATTCAAACCAGCACTAGGAAGCAAACTGAGAATCCAGAGTAATAGTTTCTCCTGCAAACCGTTCCCATTGTGCTAGATGAAGGAACGTCACTCCACATGCTCAGTTCTGAGAAATATTTGTGTGTGAAAGCCGTACTTCACATATCTTGTTTTGAAAACAAAGTTACTTTTCAGTTGCAAACTACACTCCATTTATATATATGGGGAGGTACTAGCTCCAACTCGGTTTTACAGTGAAAACTGCAGGAAATTCATACCGGCACTAACAGACTGAGAAACCAGAGTAAATCTTTCTCCTGCAACCGGTTTACTTTGTGCTAGATGAACGAACGTCTCTCCACGTGCTCACTTCTGAGAGATAAGTGTGTGTGAAAGCCATCCTTCACCAAGCTTGTTGGGAAAACAAAGTTCCTTTTCAGTTGCAAACTACAATCGTTACATATATATGGGGAGGTACTAGCTCCAACAGGGTTTTACAGTGAAAACTGCAGGAACTTCAAACAGGCTCTAGGAAACAGACTGAGAAACAAGAGTAAAAGTTTTTCCTGCACCCGTTCCCTTTGTGCTAGATGAACGAACGTCTCTCCACATGCTCAGTTCTGAGAGATATGTGTGTGTGAAAGCCGTCCTTCACCTAGGTTGTTGGGAATACAAAGTTCCTTTTCAGTCGCAAACTACATTCCACACATATATATGCGTGGTATTAGCTCCAACTCGGTTTTACAGTGAAAACTGCAGGAACTTCAAACCGGCAGTAGGAAACAGACTGAGAAACCAGAAAAAAAGTTTCTCCTACAACCCGTTAATTTTGTGCTAGATGAACGAACGTCTCTGCACATGCACAGTTCTGATAGATAAGTGTGTGTGAAAGCCGTCCTTCAACTAGGTTTTTGGAACACAAAGATCCTTTACAGTTGCAAACTACACTTCATACATATATATGGGAATGTACTAGCTCCAACTCGGTTTTACAGTGAAAACTTCAGGAACTTCAAACCGGCACTAGGAAACAGACTGAGAAATCAGAGTAAAAGTTTCTCCTGCAACCATTTCCCTTTTTACTAGATGAAAGAACGTCTCTCCAAATGATCAGTTCTGAGAAATAAGTGTGTGAATGCCGTCCTTCACATAGTTTGTTGGGAACAGAAATTTCCTTTCCAGTTGCAATCTACAATCCATACATATATATAGGGAGGTACTAGCTCCAACTAAGTTTTACAGTGAAAACTGCAGGAATTTCAAACCGGCAATAGGAAACAGACTGAGAAAACACAGTAAAATTTTTTCCTGCAACCCGTTTACTTTGTGCTATATGAACGAATGTCTCTTCACATGCTAGTTCTCAGAGAAATGTGTGTGTGAAAGCCGTCCTTCAACTAGCTTGTTGGGAACACAAAGTTACTTTTAAGTAGCAAACTACACTCCTTACATATATATGGGGAGGTACTATTTTCAACTCGGTTTTACAGGGAAAATTGCAGGAACTTCAAACCGGCACTAGGAGACAGAGTGAGAAACCAGAGAATAGTTTCCCCTGAAACCCGTTCCCTTTGTGTTAGATGAACAAACGTCTGTCAACATGGTCTGATCTGAGTGATCAGTGTGTGTGAAAGCCGTCCTTCAACTAGCTTGTTATGAACACAAAGTTACTTTTAATTTGCAAACTCCACTCCATAGATATATATGGGGAGGTACTAGCTCCAACTCTGTTTTACAGGGAAAACGGAAGGAAATTCACACCGGTACTAGGAAACAGACTGAGAAACCAGAGTAAAGTTTTCTCCTGCAACGCGTTTAATTTGTGCTAGATGAACGAACGTCTCTTCACATGCTCAGTTCTGAGAGATAAGTGTGTGTGAAGGCCATACATCACCTAGTTTTTGGGAACACATAGTTCCTTTTCAGGTGCAAACTACAATCCTTACATATATATGGGTAGGTATTAGCTCCAACTCGGTTTTACAGTGAAAACTGCAGGAACTTCAAACCAGCACTAGGAAAGAATCTGAGAACCCAAAGTAAAAGTTTCTCCTGTAACCCGTTCCCTTTGTGATAGATGAACAAACGTCTGTCTACATGCTCAGTTCTGAGAAATCAGTGTGTGTGAAAGCCGTCCTTCACCTAGCTTGTTGGGAACACAAAGTTCCTTTTCAGTTTCAAACTACACTCCTTACATATATATGGGGAGGTACTAGCTCCAACTCGGTTTTACAGGGAAAACTGCAGGAACTTCAAACCGGCACTAGGAAAGAGACTGAGAAACCAGAGTATAATTTCTCCTGCTACCCGTTTACTTTTTGCTAGATGAACGAACGTCTCTCCACATGCTCAGTTCTGAGAGATAAATGTGTGTGAATGCCGTACATCACTTAGCTTGTTTGGAAAACATAGTTCCTTTTTAGTTGCAAGCTACAATCCTTACATATATATGGGGAGGTACTAGTTCCAACTCGGTTTTCAGTGAAAACTGCAGGATCTTCAAACTGGCACTAGGAAGCAGACTGGGAAACCAGAGTAAAAGTTTCCCTTGCTACCAGTTAAATTTGTGCTAGATGAACGAACGTCTCTCCACATGCCCAGTTCTGATAGGTAAGTGTGTGTGAAAGCCGTCCTTCACCTAGGTGTTTGGAACACAAAGTTCCTTTCCAGGTGCAAACTATACTCCATACATATATATGGGATTGTACTAGCTTCAACTCGGTTTTACACTAATAATTGCAGGAACTTCAAACCGGCACTAGGAAACAGACTAAGAAGCCACAGTAAAAGTTTCTTCTGCAAAAATTCCCTTTGTGCTACATGAACGAACGTATCTCCACGTGCTCAGTTTTGAGAGATAATTTGTGTGAAAGCCGTCCTTCACCTAGCTTGTTGGGAACACAAAGTTCCTTTACAGTTGTAAACTACAATCCATACATATATATGGTGATGTATTAGCTCCAACCCGGTTTTACAGTGAAAACTGCAGGAACTTCAAACCGGCACTAGGAAACAGACTGAGAAACCAGAGTAAAATTTTCTCCTGTAACCCGTTTACTTTGTGCTAAATGAACGAACTTCTCTCCACATGCTCATTTCTGAGAGAAATGTGTGTGTGAAAGCTGTCTTCACCTAGCTTGTTGGGAACACAAAGTTCCTTTTAAGTTGCAAACTACACTCCTTACATATATATGGGGAGGTACTAGCTCCAACTCGCTTTTAAGTGAAAATTGCAGGAACTTAAAACCGGCACCATGAAGCAGACTGAGAAACCAGAGTAAAAGTTTCTCCTTCAAACCGTTCCCATTGTTCTAGATAAAGGAACGTCTCTCCACATGCTCAGTTCTCAGAAATAATTGTGTGTGAAAGAGGCACTTCAACTAGCTTGTTGGGAACACATATTTCCTTTTCAGTTGCAAACTACACTCCATACTTATATATGGGGATGTATTAGCTCCATCTCGGTTTTACAGTGTAAACTGCTGGAACTTCAAACCAGAACTAGGAAACAGACTGAGAAAACAGATTAAAAGTTTTTCCTGCAACCCGTTAATTTTGTGCTAGATGAACGAACGTCTCTCCACATGCTAGTTGTCAGAGAAAAGTGTGTGTGGAAGCCGTCCTCCAACTAGCATTTTGGGAACACAAAGTTACTTTTAAGTAGCAAACTACACTCCTTACATATATATGGGGAGGTACTAGCTCCAACTCGGTTTTACAGGGAAAATTGCAGGAACTTCAATCCAGCACTTGGAAACAGACTGAGAAACCAGAGTAAAAGTTTCCCCTGCAACCCTTTCCCTTTGTGCTAAATGAACAAACGTCTGTCAACATGCTCAGATCTGAGAGATCAATGTGTGTGAAAGCCGTCCTTCAACTAGCTTTTTGGGAACACAAAGTTCCTTTTAAATTGCAAACTCCACTCCATACTTAAATATGGGGAGGAACTAGCTCCAACACTGTTTTACAGGGAAAACAGCATGAACTTCATACCGGCACTAGGAATCAGACTGAGAAACCCGAGTAAAATTTTCTCCTGCAACCCGTTTAATTTGTGCTAGATGAACAAAAGTCTCTCCACATGCTCAGTTCTGAGAGATAAGTGTGTGTGAAAGCCGGGCTTCAACTAGCTTGCTGGGAACACAAAGTTCCTTTTCAGTTGCAAACTACAATCCATACATATATATGGTGATGTATTAGCTCCAAATCAGTTTTACAGTGAAAACTGCAGGAACTTCAAACCGGCACTAGGAAACAGACTGAGAATCAAGAGTAAAATTTTCTCCTGTAACCCGTTTATTTTGTGGTAGTTGAACGAACGTCTCTCCACATGCACAGTTCTGATAGATAAGTGTGGGTGAAAGCCGTCCTTCAACTAGGTGTTTGGAACACAAAGTTCCTTTCCAGGTGCAAACTACAATCCATACATATATATGGGGTTGTACTAGCTTCAACTCGATTTTACAGTAGAAACTGCAGGAAATTCAAAACGGCACTTGGAAAAAGACTGAGAAATCACAGTAAAAGTTTCTTCTGCAACCCGTTCCCTTTGTGCTACATGAATGAACGTCTCTCCACATGCTCAGTTTTGAGAGATAATTGTGTGTGAAGCCGTCCTTCAACTAGCTTGTTGGGAACACAAATTTCCTTTACAGTTGCAAACTACAATCCATATATTTATATTGTGATGTACTAACTCCAACTCGGTTTTACAGTGAAAACTGCCGGAACTTCAAACCGGCACTAGGAAACTGACTGAGATACCAGAGTGAAATTTTCTCCTGTAACCCGTTTACTTTGTGCTAGATGAATGAACGTCTCTCCACATGCTCAGTTCTGAGAGGTAAGTGTGTGTGAAAGCCGTCCTTCACCTAGCTTGTTGAGAACACGAAGTTCCTTTTAAGTAGCAAACTCCGCTCCATACATATATATGGGGAGGTACTAGCTCCAACTCTGTTTTACAGGGAAAACGGCAGGAACTTCACACCGGCACTAGGAAACAGACTTAGAAACCAGAGTAAAATTTTCTCCTGCAAACCGTTTACTTTGTGCTACGTGAACGAACGTCTCTTCACATGCCCAGTTTTGAGATATAATTGTGTGTGGAAGCCGTACTTCACCTAGCTTGTTGGGAACACAAAATTCCTTTCCAGGTGCAAAATACACTCCTTACATATATATGGGGAGGTAGTAGCTCCAACTCGGTTTTACAGTAAAAACTGCAGGAACTTCTAACTGGCACTAGGAAACAGACTGAGAAACCACAGTAAAAGTTTCTTCTGCAACCCGTTCCCAATGTGCTAGATGAACGAAATTCTCTCCACATGCTCAGTTTTGATAGATAAGTGTGTGTGAAAGGCGTCATTCACCTAGCTTGTTGGGAACACAAAGTTCCTTTCCAGTTGCAAACTACAATCCATACATATATATGGGGAGGTACTAGCTCCAACTCAGTTTTACGGGGAAAACAGCACGAACTTCACACCGGCACTAGGAAACAGACTGAGAAACCAGAGTAAAGTTTTCCCCTGCAACCCGTTTAATTTGTGCTAGATGAACGAACGTCTCTCCACATGCTCATTTCTGTGAGATAAGTGTGTGTGAAAGCCGGGCTTCAGCTAGCTTGTTGGGAACACAAAGTTCCTTTTCAGTTGCACACTACACTCTTACATATATATGGGGAGGTTCTAGCTCCAACTCGGTTTTACAGTGAATACTGCAGGAACTTCAAACCAGCACTAGGAAGCAGACTGAGAAACCAGAGTAAAAGTTTCTCCTGCAACACGTTCCCTTTGTGCTAAATGAACAAACGTTTGTCTACATGTTCAGTTCTGAGAAATCAGTGTGTGTGAAAGCCGCACTTAACCTAGCTTGTTGGGAACACAAAGTTCCTTTTCAGTTTCAAACTACACTCCTTACATATATATGGGTAGGTACTAGCTACAACTGTGTTTTACAGGGAAAACTGCAGGAACTTCAAACCGGCACTAGGAAAGAGACTGAGAAACAGAGTAAAATTTTCTCCTGCAACCCGTTTTTTTTTGCTAGATGAACGAACGTCTCTCCACATGCTCAGTTCTGAGAGATAAGTGTGTGTGAAAGAGGCCCTTCACCTAGCTTGTTGGGAAAATATAGTTCCTTTTCAGTTGCTAACTACACTCCATACATATATATGGGGATGTACTATCTCCAACTCGGTTTTACAGTGAAAACTGCAGGAACTTCAAACCGGCACTAGGAAACAGACTGAGAAACCCGATTAATAGTTACTCCTGCAACCCGTTCCCATTGTGCTAGATGAACGAAATTCTCTCCACATGCTCAGTTTTGAGAGATAAGTGTGTGTGAAAGGCGTCATTCACCTAGCTTGTTGGGAACACAAAGTTCCTTTCCAGTTGGAAACTACAATCCATACATATATATGGGGATGTACTAGCTCCAAATCGGTTTTACAGGGAAAACTACAGGAACTTCAAACTGGCAGTAGGAAACAGACTGAGAAACCAGAGTAATTTTTCTCCTGCAACCAGCTTTATTTTGCTAGATGAACGAACGTCTCTCCACATGCTCAGTTTTGAGAGATAATTGTGTGTGAATGCCGCCCTTCACCTAGCTTGTTGGGAACACAAAGTTCCTTTTCAGTTTCAAACTACACTCCTTACATATATATGGGTAGGTACTAGCTCCAACTCGCTTTTCAGTGAAAACTGCAGGATCTTCAAACTGGCACTAGGAAGCAGACTGAGAAACCAGAGTAAAAGTTTCTCCTTCAAACCTTTCCCATTGTGCTAGGTGAAGGAACGTCTCTCCAGATGCTCAGTTCTGAGAAATAATTGTGTGTGAAAGAGGAACTTCAAATAGCTTGTTGGGAACACAAAGTTCCTTTTCAGTTGCAAACTACACTTCTTACATATATATGGGGAGGTACTAGCTCCAAATCGGATTTACAATAAAAACTGCAGGAACTTCAAACCGGCACTAGGAAACAGACTGAGAAACCACAGTAAAAGTTTCTTCTGCAACCCGTTCCCATTGTGCTAGATGAACAAAATTCTCTCCACATGCTCAGTTTTGAGAGACAAGTGTGTGTGAAAGGCGTCATTCATTAGCTTGTTGTGAACGCATAGTTCCTTTTCAGTTGCAAACTACACTCCATACATTTATATGGGGATGTATTAGCTCCATCTCGGTTTTACAGTGTAAACTGCCGGAACTTCAAACCAGAACTAGGAAACAGACTGAGAAAACAGAGTAAAAGTTTTTCCTGCAACCCGTTTACTTTGTGCTAGATGAACGTACGTCTCTCCACAAGCTAGTTCTCAGAGAAAAGTGTGTGTGGAAGCCGTCCTCCAACTAGCTTTTTGGGAACACAAAGTCCCTTTTAAATTGAAAACTCCACTCCATACTTAAATATGGGGAGGAACTAGCTCCAACACTGTTTTACAGGGAAAACAGCATGAACTTCATACCGGCACTAGGAATCAGACTGAGAAACCCGAGTAAAATTTTCTCCTGCAACCCGTTTAATTTGTGCTAGATGAACAAAAGTCTCTCCACATGCTCAGTTCTGAGAGATAAGTGTGTGTGAAAGCCGGGCTTCAACTAGCTTGCTGGGAACACAAAGTTCCTTTTCAGTTGCAAACTACAATCCATACATATATATGGTGATGTATTAGCTCCAAATCAGTTTTACAGTGAAAACTGCAGGAACTTCAAACCGGCACTAGGAAACAGACTGAGAATCAAGAGTAAAATTTTCTCCTGTAACCCGTTTATTTTGTGGTAGTTGAACGAACGTCTCTCCACATGCACAGTTCTGATAGATAAGTGTGGGTGAAAGCCGTCCTTCAACTAGGTGTTTGGAACACAAAGTTCCTTTCCAGGTGCAAACTACAATCCATACATATATATGGGGTTGTACTAGCTTCAACTCGATTTTACAGTAGAAACTGCAGGAAATTCAAAACGGCACTTGGAAAAAGACTGAGAAATCACAGTAAAAGTTTCTTCTGCAACCCGTTCCCTTTGTGCTACATGAATGAACGTCTCTCCACATGCTCAGTTTTGAGAGATAATTGTGTGTGAAGCCGTCCTTCAACTAGCTTGTTGGGAACACAAATTTCCTTTACAGTTGCAAACTACAATCCATATATTTATATTGTGATGTACTAACTCCAACTCGGTTTTACAGTGAAAACTGCCGGAACTTCAAACCGGCACTAGGAAACTGACTGAGATACCAGAGTGAAATTTTCTCCTGTAACCCGTTTACTTTGTGCTAGATGAATGAACGTCTCTCCACATGCTCAGTTCTGAGAGGTAAGTGTGTGTGAAAGCCGTCCTTCACCTAGCTTGTTGAGAACACGAAGTTCCTTTTAAGTAGCAAACTCTGCTCCATACATATATATGGGGAGGTACTAGCTCCAACTCTGTTTTACAGGGAAAACGGCAGGAACTTCACACCGGCACTAGGAAACAGACTTAGAAACCAGAGTAAAATTTTCTCCTGCAAACCGTTTACTTTGTGCTACGTGAACGAACGTCTCTTCACATGCCCAGTTTTGAGATATAATTGTGTGTGAAAGCCGTACTTCACCTAGCTTGTTGGGAACACAAAATTCCTTTCCAGGTGCAAAATACACTCCTTACATATATATGGGGAGGTACTAGCTCCAACTCGGTTTTACAGTAAAAACTGCAGGAACTTCTAACTGGCACTAGGAAACAGACTGAGAAACCACAGTAAACGTTTCTTCTGCAACCCGTTCCCAATGTGCTAGATGAACGAAATTCTCTCCACATGCTCAGTTTTGATAGATAAGTGTGTGTGAAAGGCGTCATTCACCTAGCTTGTTGGGAACACAAAGTTCCTTTCCAGTTGCAAACTACAATCCATACATATATATGGGGAGGTACTAGCTCCAACTCTGTTTTACGGGGAAAACGGCAGGAACTTCACACCGGCACTAGGAAACAGACTGAGAAACCAGAGTAAAGTTTTCCCCTGCAACCCGTTTAATTTGTGCTAGATGAACGAACGTCTCTCCACATGCTCATTTCTGTGAGATAAGTGTGTGTGAAAGCCGGGCTTCAGCTAGCTTGTTTGGAACACAAAGTTCCTTTTCAGTTGCACACTACACTCTTACATATATATGGGGAGGTTCTAGCTCCAACTCGGTTTTACAGTGAATACTGCAGGAACTTCAAACCAGCACTAGGAAGCAGACTGAGAAACCAGAGTAAAAGTTTCTCCTGCAACACGTTCCCTTTGTGCTAAATGAACAAACGTTTGTCTACATGCTCAGTTCTGAGAAATCAGTGTGTGTGAAAGCCGCACTTAACCTAGCTTGTTGGGAACACAAAGTTCCTTTTCAGTTTCAAACTACACTCCTTACATATATATGGGTAGGTACTAGCTACAACTGTGTTTTACAGGGAAAACTGCAGGAACTTCAAACCGGCACTAGGAAAGAGACTGAGAAACAGAGTAAAATTTTCTCCTGCAACCCGTTTTTTTTTTGCTAGATGAACGAACGTCTCTCCACATGCTCAGTTCTGAGAGATAAGTGTGTGTGAAAGAGGCCCTTCACCTAGCTTGTTGGGAAAATATAGTTCCTTTTCAGTTGCTAACTACACTCCATACATATATATGGGGATGTACTATCTCCAACTCGGTTTTACAGTGAAAACTGCAGGAACTTCAAACCGGCACTAGGAAACAGACTGAGAAACCCGATTAATAGTTACTCCTGCAACCCGTTCCCATTGTGCTAGATGAACGAAATTCTCTCCACATGCTCAGTTTTGAGAGATAAGTGTGTGTGAAAGGCGTCATTCACCTAGCTTGTTGGGAACACAAAGTTCCTTTCCAGTTGGAAACTACAATCCATACATATATATGGGGATGTACTAGCTCCAAATCGGTTTTACAGGGAAAACTACAGGAACTTCAAACTGGCAGTAGGAAACAGACTGAGAAACCAGAGTAATTTTTCTCCTGCAACCAGCTTTATTTTGCTAGATGAACGAACGTCTCTCCACATGCTCAGTTTTGAGAGATAATTGTGTGTGAATGCCGCCCTTCACCTAGCTTGTTGGGAACACAAAGTTCCTTTTCAGTTTCAAACTACACTCCTTACATATATATGGGTAGGTACTAGCTCCAACTCGCTTTTCAGTGAAAACTGCAGGAACTTCAAACTGGCACTAGGAAGCAGACTGAGAACCACAGTAAAAGTTTCTTTCGCAATCCGTTCCCATTGTGCTAGATGAACGAAATTATCTCCACATGCTCAGTTTTGAGAGATAAGTGTGTGTGAAAGGCGTCATTCACCTAGCTTGTTGGGAACACATAGTTCCTTTTCAGTTGCAAACTACACTCCTTACATATATATGGGGAGGTACTAGCTCCAACTCGCTTTTCAGTGAAAACTGCAGGATCTTCAAACTGGCACTAGGAAGCAGACTGAGAAACCAGAGTAAAAGTTTCTCCTTCAAACCTTTCCCATTGTGCTAGGTGAAGGAACGTCTCTCCAGATGCTCAGTTCTGAGAAATAATTGTGTGTGAAAGAGGAACTTCAAATAGCTTGTTGGGAACACAAAGTTCCTTTTCAGTTGCAAACTACACTTCTTACATATATATGGGGAGGTACTAGCTCCAAATCGGATTTACAATAAAAACTGCAGGAACTTCAAACCGGCACTAGGAAACAGACTGAGAAACCACAGTAAAAGTTTCTTCTGCAACCCGTTCCCATTGTGCTAGATGAACAAAATTCTCTCCACATGCTCAGTTTTGAGAGACAAGTGTGTGTGAAAGGCGTCATTCATTAGCTTGTTGTGAACGCATAGTTCCTTTTCAGTTGCAAACTACACTCCATACATTTATATGGGGATGTATTAGCTCCATCTCGGTTTTACAGTGTAAACTGCCGGAACTTCAAACCAGAACTAGGAAACAGACTGAGAAAACAGAGTAAAAGTTTTTCCTGCAACCCGTTTACTTTGTGCTAGATGAACGTACGTCTCTCCACAAGCTAGTTCTCAGAGAAAAGTGTGTGTGGAAGCCGTCCTCCAACTAGCTTTTTGGGAACACAAAGTCCCTTTTAAATTGAAAACTCCACTCCATACTTAAATATGGGGAGGAACTAGCTCCAACACTGTTTTACAGGGAAAACAGCATGAACTTCATACCGGCACTAGGAATCAGACTGAGAAACCCGAGTAAAATTTTCTCCTGCAACCCGTTTAATTTGTGCTAGATGAACAAAAGTCTCTCCACATGCTCAGTTCTGAGAGATAAGTGTGTGTGAAAGCCGGGCTTCAACTAGCTTGCTGGGAACACAAAGTTCCTTTTCAGTTGCAAACTACAATCCATACATATATATGGTGATGTATTAGCTCCAAATCAGTTTTACAGTGAAAACTGCAGGAACTTCAAACCGGCACTAGGAAACAGACTGAGAATCAAGAGTAAAATTTTCTCCTGTAACCCGTTTATTTTGTGGTAGTTGAACGAACGTCTCTCCACATGCACAGTTCTGATAGATAAGTGTGGGTGAAAGCCGTCCTTCAACTAGGTGTTTGGAACACAAAGTTCCTTTCCAGGTGCAAACTACAATCCATACATATATATGGGGTTGTACTAGCTTCAACTCGATTTTACAGTAGAAACTGCAGGAAATTCAAAACGGCACTTGGAAAAAGACTGAGAAATCACAGTAAAAGTTTCTTCTGCAACCCGTTCCCTTTGTGCTACATGAATGAACGTCTCTCCACATGCTCAGTTTTGAGAGATAATTGTGTGTGAAGCCGTCCTTCAACTAGCTTGTTGGGAACACAAATTTCCTTTACAGTTGCAAACTACAATCCATATATTTATATTGTGATGTACTAACTCCAACTCGGTTTTACAGTGAAAACTGCCGGAACTTCAAACCGGCACTAGGAAACTGACTGAGATACCAGAGTGAAATTTTCTCCTGTAACCCGTTTACTTTGTGCTAGATGAATGAACGTCTCTCCACATGCTCAGTTCTGAGAGGTAAGTGTGTGTGAAAGCCGTCCTTCACCTAGCTTGTTGAGAACACGAAGTTCCTTTTAAGTAGCAAACTCTGCTCCATACATATATATGGGGAGGTACTAGCTCCAACTCTGTTTTACAGGGAAAACGGCAGGAACTTCACACCGGCACTAGGAAACAGACTTAGAAACCAGAGTAAAATTTTCTCCTGCAAACCGTTTACTTTGTGCTACGTGAACGAACGTCTCTTCACATGCCCAGTTTTGAGATATAATTGTGTGTGAAAGCCGTACTTCACCTAGCTTGTTGGGAACACAAAATTCCTTTCCAGGTGCAAAATACACTCCTTACATATATATGGGGAGGTACTAGCTCCAACTCGGTTTTACAGTAAAAACTGCAGGAACTTCTAACTGGCACTAGGAAACAGACTGAGAAACCACAGTAAACGTTTCTTCTGCAACCCGTTCCCAATGTGCTAGATGAACGAAATTCTCTCCACATGCTCAGTTTTGATAGATAAGTGTGTGTGAAAGGCGTCATTCACCTAGCTTGTTGGGAACACAAAGTTCCTTTCCAGTTGCAAACTACAATCCATACATATATATGGGGAGGTACTAGCTCCAACTCTGTTTTACGGGGAAAACGGCAGGAACTTCACACCGGCACTAGGAAACAGACTGAGAAACCAGAGTAAAGTTTTCCCCTGCAACCCGTTTAATTTGTGCTAGATGAACGAACGTCTCTCCACATGCTCATTTCTGTGAGATAAGTGTGTGTGAAAGCCGGGCTTCAGCTAGCTTGTTTGGAACACAAAGTTCCTTTTCAGTTGCACACTACACTCTTACATATATATGGGGAGGTTCTAGCTCCAACTCGGTTTTACAGTGAATACTGCAGGAACTTCAAACCAGCACTAGGAAGCAGACTGAGAAACCAGAGTAAAAGTTTCTCCTGCAACACGTTCCCTTTGTGCTAAATGAACAAACGTTTGTCTACATGCTCAGTTCTGAGAAATCAGTGTGTGTGAAAGCCGCACTTAACCTAGCTTGTTGGGAACACAAAGTTCCTTTTCAGTTTCAAACTACACTCCTTACATATATATGGGTAGGTACTAGCTACAACTGTGTTTTACAGGGAAAACTGCAGGAACTTCAAACCGGCACTAGGAAAGAGACTGAGAAACAGAGTAAAATTTTCTCCTGCAACCCGTTTTTTTTTTGCTAGATGAACGAACGTCTCTCCACATGCTCAGTTCTGAGAGATAAGTGTGTGTGAAAGAGGCCCTTCACCTAGCTTGTTGGGAAAATATAGTTCCTTTTCAGTTGCTAACTACACTCCATACATATATATGGGGATGTACTATCTCCAACTCGGTTTTACAGTGAAAACTGCAGGAACTTCAAACCGGCACTAGGAAACAGACTGAGAAACCTGATTAATAGTTTCTCCTGCAACCCGTTCCCATTGTGCTAGATGAACGAAATTCTCTCCACATGCTCAGTTTTGAGAGATAAGTGTGTGTGAAAGGCGTCATTCACCTAGCTTGCTGGGAACACAAAGTTCCTTTCCAGTTGGAAACTACAATCCATACATATATATGGGGATGTACTAGCTCCAAATCGGTTTTACAGGGAAAACTACAGGAACTTCAAACTGGCAGTAGGAAACAGACTGAGAAACCAGAGTAATTTTACTCCTGCAACCAGCTTTATTTTGCTAGATGAACGAACGTCTCTCCACATGCTCAGTTTTGAGAGATAATTGTGTGTGAATGCCGCCCTTCACCTAGCTTGTTGGGAACACAAAGTTCCTTTTCAGTTTCAAACTACACTCCTTACATATATATGGGTAGGTACTAGCTCCAACTCGCTTTTCAGTGAAAACTGCAGGAACTTCAAACTGGCACTAGGAAGCAGACTGAGAACCACAGTAAAAGTTTCTTTCGCAATCCGTTCCCATTGTGCTAGATGAACGAAATTATCTCCACATGCTCAGTTTTGAGAGATAAGTGTGTGTGAAAGGCGTCATTCACCTAGCTTGTTGGGAACACATAGTTCCTTTTCAGTTGCAAACTACACTCCTTACATATATATGGGGAGGTACTAGCTCCAACTCGCTTTTCAGTGAAAACTGCAGGATCTTCAAACTGGCACTAGGAAGCAGACTGAGAAACCAGAGTAAAAGTTTCTCCTTCAAACCTTTCCCATTGTGCTAGGTGAAGGAACGTCTCTCCAGATGCTCAGTTCTGAGAAATAATTGTGTGTGAAAGAGGAACTTCAAATAGCTTGTTGGGAACACAAAGTTCCTTTTCAGTTGCAAACTACACTTCTTACATATATATGGGGAGGTACTAGCTCCAAATCGGATTTACAATAAAAACTGCAGGAACTTCAAACCGGCACTAGGAAACGGACTGAGAAACCACAGTAAAAGTTTCTTCTGCAACCCGTTCCCATTGTGCTAGATGAACAAAATTCTCTCCACATGCTCAGTTTTGAGAGACAAGTGTGTGTGAAAGGCGTCATTCATTAGCTTGTTGTGAACGCATAGTTCCTTTTCAGTTGCAAACTACACTCCATACATTTATATGGGGATGTATTAGCTCCATCTCGGTTTTACAGTGTAAACTGCCGGAACTTCAAACCAGAACTAGGAAACAGACTGAGAAAACAGAGTAAAAGTTTTTCCTGCAACCCGTTTACTTTGTGCTAGATGAACGTACGTCTCTCCACAAGCTAGTTCTCAGAGAAAAGTGTGTGTGGAAGCCGTCCTCCAACTAGCTTTTTGGGAACACAAAGTCCCTTTTAAATTGAAAACTCCACTCCATACTTAAATATGGGGAGGAACTAGCTCCAACACTGTTTTACAGGGAAAACAGCATGAACTTCATACCGGCACTAGGAATCAGACTGAGAAACCCGAGTAAAATTTTCTCCTGCAACCCGTTTAATTTGTGCTAGATGAACAAAAGTCTCTCCACATGCTCAGTTCTGAGAGATAAGTGTGTGTGAAAGCCGGGCTTCAACTAGCTTGCTGGGAACACAAAGTTCCTTTTCAGTTGCAAACTACAATCCATACATATATATGGTGATGTATTAGCTCCAAATCAGTTTTACAGTGAAAACTGCAGGAACTTCAAACCGGCACTAGGAAACAGACTGAGAATCAAGAGTAAAATTTTCTCCTGTAACCCGTTTATTTTGTGGTAGTTGAACGAACGTCTCTCCACATGCACAGTTCTGATAGATAAGTGTGGGTGAAAGCCGTCCTTCAACTAGGTGTTTGGAACACAAAGTTCCTTTCCAGGTGCAAACTACAATCCATACATATATATGGGGTTGTACTAGCTTCAACTCGATTTTACAGTAGAAACTGCAGGAAATTCAAAACGGCACTTGGAAAAAGACTGAGAAATCACAGTAAAAGTTTCTTCTGCAACCCGTTCCCTTTGTGCTACATGAATGAACGTCTCTCCACATGCTCAGTTTTGAGAGATAATTGTGTGTGAAGCCGTCCTTCAACTAGCTTGTTGGGAACACAAATTTCCTTTACAGTTGCAAACTACAATCCATATATTTATATTGTGATGTACTACCTCCAACTCGGTTTTACAGTGAAAACTGCCGGAACTTCAAACCGGCACTAGGAAACTGACTGAGATACCAGAGTGAAATTTTCTCCTGTAACCCGTTTACTTTGTGCTAGATGAATGAACGTCTCTCCACATGCTCAGTTCTGAGAGGTAAGTGTGTGTGAAAGCCGTCCTTCACCTAGCTTGTTGAGAACACGAAGTTCCTTTTAAGTAGCAAACACTGCTCCATACATATATATGGGGAGGTACTAGCTCCAACTCTGTTTTACAGGGAAAACGGCAGGAACTTCACACCGGCACTAGGAAACAGACTTAGAAACCAGAGTAAAATTTTCTCCTGCAAACCGTTTACTTTGTGCTACGTGAACGAACGTCTCTTCACATGCCCAGTTTTGAGATATAATTGTGTGTGAAAGCCGTACTTCACCTAGCTTGTTGGGAACACAAAATTCCTTTCCAGGTGCAAAATACACTCCTTACATATATATGGGGAGGTAGTAGCTCCAACTCGGTTTTACAGTAAAAACTGCAGGAACTTCTAACTGGCACTAGGAAACAGACTGAGAAACCACAGTAAAAGTTTCTTCTGCAACCCGTTCCCAATGTGCTAGATGAACGAAATTCTCTCCACATGCTCAGTTTTGATAGATAAGTGTGTGTGAAAGGCGTCATTCACCTAGCTTGTTGGGAACACAAATTTCCTTTCCAGTTGCAAACTACAATCCATACATATATATGGGGAGGTACTAGCTCCAACTCTGTTTTACGGGGAAAACAGCACGAACTTCACACCGGCACTAGGAAACAGACTGAGAAACCAGAGTAAAGTTTTCCCCTGCAACCCGTTTAATTTGTGCTAGATGAACGAACGTCTCTCCACATGCTCATTTCTGTGAGATAAGTGTGTGTGAAAGCCGGGCTTCAGCTAGCTTGTTTGGAACACAAAGTTCCTTTTCAGTTGCACACTACACTCTTACATATATATGGGGAGGTTCTAGCTCCAACTCGGTTTTACAGTGAATACTGCAGGAACTTCAAACCAGCACTAGGAAGCAGAATGAGAAACCAGAGTAAAAGTTTCTCCTGCAACACTTTCCCTTTGTGCTAAATGAACAAACGTTTGTCTACATGCTCAGTTCTGAGAAATCAGTGTGTGTGAAAGCCGCACTTAACCTAGCTTGTTGGGAACACAAAGTTCCTTTTCAGTTTCAAACTACACTCCTTACATATATATGGGTAGGTACTAGCTACAACTGTGTTTTACAGGGAAAACTGCAGGAACTTCAAACCGGCACTAGGAAAGAGACTGAGAAACAGAGTAAAATTTTCTCCTGCAACCCGTTTTTTTTTTGCTAGATGAACGAACGTCTCTCCACATGCTCAGTTCTGAGAGATAAGTGTGTGTGAAAGAGGCCCTTCACCTAGCTTGTTGGGAAAATATAGTTCCTTTTCAGTTGCTAACTACACTCCATACATATATATGGGGATGTACTATCTCCAACTCGGTTTTACAGTGAAAACTGCAGGAACTTCAAACCGGCACTAGGAAACAGACTGAGAAACCTGATTAATAGTTTCTCCTGCAACCCGTTCCCATTGTGCTAGATGAACGAAATTCTCTCCACATGCTCAGTTTTGAGAGATAAGTGTGTGTGAAAGGCGTCATTCACCTAGCTTGTTGGGAACACAAAGTTCCTTTCCAGTTGGAAACTACAATCCATACATATATATGGGGATGTACTAGCTCCAAATCGGTTTTACAGGGAAAACTACAGGAACTTCAAACTGGCAGTAGGAAACAGACTGAGAAACCAGAGTAATTTTACTCCTGCAACCAGCTTTATTTTGCTAGATGAACGAACGTCTCTCCACATGCTCAGTTTTGAGAGATAATTGTGTGTGAATGCCGCCCTTCACCTAGCTTGTTGGGAACACAAAGTTCCTTTTCAGTTTCAAACTACACTCCTTACATATATATGGGTAGGTACTAGCTCCAACTCGCTTTTCAGTGAAAACTGCAGGAACTTCAAACTGGCACTAGGAAGCAGACTGAGAACCACAGTAAAAGTTTCTTTCGCAATCCGTTCCCATTGTGCTAGATGAACGAAATTATCTCCACATGCTCAGTTTTGAGAGATAAGTGTGTGTGAAAGGCGTCATTCACCTAGCTTGTTGGGAACACATAGTTCCTTTTCAGTTGCAAACTACACTCCTTACATATATATGGGGAGGTACTAGCTCCAACTCGCTTTTCAGTGAAAACTGCAGGATCTTCAAACTGGCACTAGGAAGCAGACTGAGAAACCAGAGTAAAAGTTTCTCCTTCAAACCTTTCCCATTGTGCTAGGTGAAGGAACGTCTCTCCAGATGCTCAGTTCTGAGAAATAATTGTGTGTGAAAGAGGAACTTCAAATAGCTTGTTGGGAACACAAAGTTCCTTTTCAGTTGCAAACTACACTTCTTACATATATATGGGGAGGTACTAGCTCCAAATCGGATTTACAATAAAAACTGCAGGAACTTCAAACCGGCACTAGGAAACAGACTGAGAAACCACAGTAAAAGTTTCTTCTGCAACCCGTTCCCATTGTGCTAGATGAACAAAATTCTCTCCACATGCTCAGTTTTGAGAGACAAGTGTGTGTGAAAGGCGTCATTCATTAGCTTGTTGTGAACGCATAGTTCCTTTTCAGTTGCAAACTACACTCCATACATTTATATGGGGATGTATTAGCTCCATCTCGGTTTTACAGTGTAAACTGCCGGAACTTCAAACCAGAACTAGGAAACAGACTGAGAAAACAGAGTAAAAGTTTTTCCTGCAACCCGTTTACTTTGTGCTAGATGAACGTACGTCTCTCCACAAGCTAGTTCTCAGAGAAAAGTGTGTGTGGAAGCCGTCCTCCAACTAGCTTTTTGGGAACACAAAGTCCCTTTTAAATTGAAAACTCCACTCCATACTTAAATATGGGGAGGAACTAGCTCCAACACTGTTTTACAGGGAAAACAGCATGAACTTCATACCGGCACTAGGAATCAGACTGAGAAACCCGAGTAAAATTTTCTCCTGCAACCCGTTTAATTTGTGCTAGATGAACAAAAGTCTCTCCACATGCTCAGTTCTGAGAGATAAGTGTGTGTGAAAGCCGGGCTTCAACTAGCTTGCTGGGAACACAAAGTTCCTTTTCAGTTGCAAACTACAATCCATACATATATATGGTGATGTATTAGCTCCAAATCAGTTTTACAGTGAAAACTGCAGGAACTTCAAACCGGCACTAGGAAACAGACTGAGAATCAAGAGTAAAATTTTCTCCTGTAACCCGTTTATTTTGTGGTAGTTGAACGAACGTCTCTCCACATGCACAGTTCTGATAGATAAGTGTGGGTGAAAGCCGTCCTTCAACTAGGTGTTTGGAACACAAAGTTCCTTTCCAGGTGCAAACTACAATCCATACATATATATGGGGTTGTACTAGCTTCAACTCGATTTTACAGTAGAAACTGCAGGAAATTCAAAACGGCACTTGGAAAAAGACTGAGAAATCACAGTAAAAGTTTCTTCTGCAACCCGTTCCCTTTGTGCTACATGAATGAACGTCTCTCCACATGCTCAGTTTTGAGAGATAATTGTGTGTGAAGCCGTCCTTCAACTAGCTTGTTGGGAACACAAATTTCCTTTACAGTTGCAAACTACAATCCATATATTTATATTGTGATGTACTACCTCCAACTCGGTTTTACAGTGAAAACTGCCGGAACTTCAAACCGGCACTAGGAAACTGACTGAGATACCAGAGTGAAATTTTCTCCTGTAACCCGTTTACTTTGTGCTAGATGAATGAACGTCTCTCCACATGCTCAGTTCTGAGAGGTAAGTGTGTGTGAAAGCCGTCCTTCACCTAGCTTGTTGAGAACACGAAGTTCCTTTTAAGTAGCAAACTCCGCTCCATACATATATATGGGGAGGTACTAGCTCCAACTCTGTTTTACAGGGAAAACGGCAGGAACTTCACACCGGCACTAGGAAACAGACTTAGAAACCAGAGTAAAATTTTCTCCTGCAAACCGTTTACTTTGTGCTACGTGAACGAACGTCTCTTCACATGCCAAGTTTTGAGATATAATTGTGTGTGAAAGCCGTACTTCACCTAGCTTGTTGGGAACACAAAATTCCTTTCCAGGTGCAAAATACACTCCTTACATATATATGGGGAGGTAGTAGCTCCAACTCGGTTTTACAGTAAAAACTGCAGGAACTTCTAACTGGCACTAGGAAACAGACTGAGAAACCACAGTAAAAGTTTCTTCTGCAACCCGTTCCCAATGTGCTAGATGAACGAAATTCTCTCCACATGCTCAGTTTTGATAGATAAGTGTGTGTGAAAGGCGTCATTCACCTAGCTTGTTGGGAACACAAAGTTCCTTTCCAGTTGCAAACTACAATCCATACATATATATGGGGAGGTACTAGCTCCAACTCTGTTTTACGGGGAAAACGGCAGGAACTTCACACCGGCACTAGGAAACAGACTGAGAAACCAGAGTAAAGTTTTCCCCTGCAACCCGTTTAATTTGTGCTAGATGAACGAACGTCTCTCCACATGCTCATTTCTGTGAGATAAGTGTGTGTGAAAGCCGGGCTTCAGCTAGCTTGTTGGGAACACAAAGTTCCTTTTCAGTTGCACACTACACTCTTACATATATATGGGGAGGTTCTAGCTCCAACTCGGTTTTACAGTGAATACTGCAGGAACTTCAAACCAGCACTAGGAAGCAGACTGAGAAACCAGAGTAAAAGTTTCTCCTGCAACACGTTCCCTTTGTGCTAAATGAACAAACGTTTGTCTACATGCTCAGTTCTGAGAAATCAGTGTGTGTGAAAGCCGCACTTAACCTAGCTTGTTGGGAACACAAAGTTCCTTTTCAGTTTCAAACTACACTCCTTACATATATATGGGTAGGTACTAGCTACAACTGTGTTTTACAGGGAAAACTGCAGGAACTTCAAACCGGCACTAGGAAAGAGACTGAGAAACAGAGTAAAATTTTCTCCTGCAACCCGTTTTTTTTTGCTAGATGAACGAACGTCTCTCCACATGCTCAGTTCTGAGAGATAAGTGTGTGTGAAAGAGGCCCTTCACCTAGCTTGTTGGGAAAATATAGTTCCTTTTCAGTTGCTAACTACACTCCATACATATATATGGGGATGTACTATCTCCAACTCGGTTTTACAGTGAAAACTGCAGGAACTTCAAACCGGCACTAGGAAACAGACTGAGAAACCCGATTAATAGTTTCTCCTGCAACCCGTTCCCATTGTGCTAGATGAACGAATTTCTCTCCACATGCTCAGTTTTGAGAGATAAGTGTGTGTGAAAGGCGTCATTCACCTAGCTTGTTGGGAACACAAAGTTCCTTTCCAGTTGGAAACTACAATCCATACATATATATGGGGATGTACTAGCTCCAAATCGGTTTTACAGGGAAAACTACAGGAACTTCAAACCGGCAGTAGGAAACAGACTGAGAAACCAGAGTAATTTTTATCCTGCAACCAGCTTTATTTTGCTAGATGAACGAACGTCTCTCCACATGCTCAATTCTCAGAGATAAGTGTGTGTGAAAGCCGTACATCACCTAGCATGTTGTGAACACATAGTTCCTTTTCAGTTGCAAACTACTCTCCTTACATATATATGGGGATTTACTAGCTCCAAATCGGTTTTACAGTGAAAACTGCAGGAATTTCAAACCAGCACTAGGAAACAGACTGAGAAACCAGAGTAAAAGTTTCTCCTGTAAACCGTTCCCTTTGTCCTAGATGAACAAACGTCTGTCTACATGCTCAGTTCTGAGAAATCATTGTGTGTGAAAGCCGCCCTTCACCTAGCTTGTTGGGAACACAAAGTTCCTTTTCAGTTTCAAACTACACTCCTTATATATATATATGGGGTGGTAGTAGTTCCAAGTCAGTTTTCAGTGAAAACTGCAGGATCGTCAACCTGGGACTAGGAAGCAGACTGAGAAACCAGAGTAAAAGTTTCTCCTTCAAACATTTCCCATTGTGCAAGATGTAGGAAAGTCCCTCCACCTGCTCAGTTGTGAGAGATAATTTTGTGCGAAAGCCGTCCTTCACCTAGCTTGTTGGGAACCCAAAGTAACTTTTAAGTTGCAAAATACACTCCATACAATATATGGGGAGGTACTAGCTCCAACTCGGTTTTACAGTGAATACTGCAGGAACTTCTAACCGGCACTAGGAAACAGACTGAGAAAACAGAGTAAAAGTTTTTCTTGCAACCCTTTCTCTTTGTGCTAGATGAACAAACGTCTGTCTACATGCTCAGATCTGAGAGATCAGTGTGTGTGAAAGGCGTCCTGAAACTAGCTTGTTGGGAATATAAAGTTCCTTTTAAATTGCAAACTCCACTCCATACATATATATGGGGAGGTATTAGCTCCAACTCTGTTTTACAGGGAAAACGGCATGAACTTCAAACCGGCACTAGGAAACAGACTGATAAACCAGAGTAATATTTTGTCCTGCAACCCGTTTACTTTGTGCTAGATGAACGAACGTCTCTTCAGATGCTCAGTTTTGAGGTATAATTTTGTGTGAAAGCCGTACTTCACCTAGCTTGTTGGGAACACAAAGTTCCTTTTCAGTTGCAAACTACACTCCTTAAATATATATGGGGAGGTTATAGCTCCAAATCGGTTTTACAGTAAAAACTGCAGGAACTTCAAACCGGCACTAGGAAACAGACTGAGAAAACAGAGTAAAATTTTCTCCTGCAACCATTTCCCTTTTTGCTAGCTGAAAGAACGTCTCTCCAAATGATCAGTTCTGAGAAATAAGTGTGTGAATGCCGTCCTTCACATAGTTTGTTGGGAACAGAAATTTCCTTCCCAGTTGCAAACTACAATCCATACATATCTATGCGTAGGGACTAGCTCCAACTAGGTTTTACAGTGAAAACTGCAGGAATTTCAAACTGGCACTAGGAAACAGACTGAGAAAACACAGTAAAAGTTTTTCCTGCAACCCGTTTACTTTGTGTTAGATGAACGAACGTCTCTCCACATGCTTGTTCTCAGAGAAATGTGTGTGTGAAAGCCGTCCTACAACTAGCTTGTTGGGAACACAAAGTTACTTTTAAGTAGCAAACTACACTCCTTACATATATATGGGGAGGTACTAGCTTCAACTCGGTTTTACAGGGAAAATTGCAGGAACTTCAAAACGGCACTAGGAAACAGAGTGAGAAACCAGAGAATAGTTTCCCCTGAAACCCGTTCCCTTTGTGCTAGATGAACAAACGTCTGTCAACATGGTCAGATCTGAGTGATCAGTGTTTGTGAAAGCCGTCCTTCAACTAGCTTGTTGGGAACACAAAGTTCCTTTTAATTTGCAAACTCCACTCCATACATATATATGGGGAGGTACTAGCTCCAACTCTATTTTACAGGGAAACGGCAGGAACTTCACTGCGGCACTAGGAAACAGACTGAGAAACCAGAGTAAAGTTTTCTACTGCAACGCGTTTAATTTGTGCTAGATGAACGAACGTCTCTCCACATGCTCAGTTCTGAGAAATCATTGTGTGTGAAAGCCGCCCTTCACCTAGCTTGTTGGGAACACAAAGTTCCTTTTCAGTTTCAAACTACACTCCTTATATATATATATGGGCTGGTAGTAGTTCCAAGTCGGTTTTCAGTGAAAACTGCAGGATCATCAACCTGGCACTAGGAAGCAGACTGAGAAACCAGAGTAAAAGTTTCTCCTTCAAACATTTCCCATTGTGCAAGATGTAGGAAAGTCTCTCCACATGCTCAGTTGTGAGAGATAATTTTGTGCGAAAGCCGTCCTTCACCTAGCTTGTTGGGAACCCAAAGTAACTTTTAAGTTGCAAAATACACTCCATACAATATATGGGGAGGTACTAGCTCCAACTCGGTTTTACAGTGAATACTGCAGGAACTTCAAACCGGCACTAGGAAACAGACTGAGAAAACAGAGTAAAAGTTTTTCTTGCAACCCTTTCTCTTTGTGCTAGATGAACAAACGTCTGTCTACATGCTCAGATCTGAGAGATCAGTGTGTGTGAAAGGCGTCCTGAAACTAGCTTGTTGGGAACATAAAGTTCCTTTTAAATTGCAAACTCCACTCCATACAAATATATGGGGAGGTATTAGCTCCAACTCTGTTTTACAGGGAAAACGGCATGAACTTCACAGCGGCACTAGGAAACAGACTGAAAAACCAGAGTAATATTTTCTCCTGCAACCCGTTTACTTTGTGCTAGATGAACGAAAGTCTCTTCAGATGCTCAGTTTTGAGAGATAATTTTGTGTGAAAGCCGTACTTCACCTAGCTTTTTGGGAACACAAAGTTCCTTTTCAGTTGCAAACTACACTCCTTAAATATATATGGGGAGGTTATAGCTTAAACTCGGTTTTACAGTAAAAACTGCAGAAACTTCAAACCGGCACTAGGAAACAGACTGAGAAAACACAGTAAAATTTTTTCTGCAACCCGTTTACTTTGTGTTAGATGAACGAAAGACTCTCCACATGCTAGTTCTCAGAGAAATGTGTGTGTGAAAGCCGTCCTTCAACTAGCTTTTTGGGAACACAAAGTTACTTTTAAGTAGCAAACTACACTCCTTATATATATATGGGCAGGTACTAGCTTCAACTCGGTTTTACAGGGAAAATTGCAGGAACTTCAAAACGGCACTAGGAAACAGAGTGAGAAACCAGAGAATAGTTTCCCCTGAAACCCGTTCCGTTTTTGCTAGATGAACAAACGTCTGTCAACATGGTCAGATCTGAGTGATCAGTGTTTGTGAAAGCCGTCCTTCAACTAGCTTGTTGGGAACAGAAATTCCTTTTAATTTGCAAACTCCACTCCATACATATATATGGGGAGGTACTAGCTCCAACTCTGTTTTACAGGGAAACTGCAGGAACTTCACAGCGGCACTAGGAAACAGACTGAGAAACCAGAGTAAAGTTTTTTACTGCAACGCGTTTAATTTGTGCTAGATGAACGAACGTCTCTCCACATGCTCAGTTTTGAGAGATAATTGTGTGTGAATGCCGTCCTTCACCTAGCTTGTTGGGAACACAAAGTTCCTTTTCAGTTGCAAACTACACTCCTTACATATATATGGGGAGGTACTAGCTCCAACTCGCTTTTAAATGAAAATTGCAGGAACTTAAAACCGGCACTAGGAAGCAGACTGAGAAACCAGAGTAAAAGTTTCTCCTTCAATCCGTTCCCATTGTGCTAAATGAAAGAAATTCTCTCCACATGCTCAGTTTTGAGAGATAAGGGTGTGTGAAATGCGTCATTCACCTAGCTTGTTGGGAACACAAAGTCCCTTTCCAGTTGCAAACTACAATCCATACATATATATGGAGATGTACTAGTTCCAAATCGGTTTTACAGTGAAAACTGCAGGAAGTTCAAACCGGCAGTAGGAAACAAACTGAGAAACGAGAGTAAATGTTTCTCTAGCAACCCGTTAATTTGTGCTAGATGAACGAACGTCTCTCCACATGCACAGTACTGATAGATAAGTGTGGGTGAAAGCCGTCCTTCAACTAGGTGTTTGGAACACAAAGTTCCTTTCCAGGTGCAAACTACAATCCATACATATATATGGGGTTGTACTAGCTTCAACTCGATTTTACAGTAGAAACTGCAGGAAATTCAAAACGGCACTTGGAAAAAGACTGAGAAATCACAGTAAAAGTTTCTTCTGCAACCCGTTCCCTTTGTGCTACATGAATGAACGTCTCTCCACATGCTCAGTTTTGAGAGATAATTGTGTGTGAAGCCGTCCTTCAACTAGCTTGTTGGGAACACAAATTTCCTTTACATTTGCAAACTACAATCCATATATTTATATTGTGATGTACTACCTCCAACTCGGTTTTACAGTGAAAACTGCCGGAACTTCAAACCGGCACTAGGAAACTGACTGAGATACCAGAGTAAAATTTTCTCCTGTAACCCGTTTACTTTGTGCTAGATGAACGAACGTCTCTCCACATGCTCAGTTCTGAGAGGTAAGTGTGTGTGAAAGCCGTCCTTCACCTAGCTTGTTGAGAACACGAAGTTCCTTTTAAATAGCAAACTCCACTCCATACATATATATGGGGAGGTACTAGCTCCAACTCTGTTTTACAGGGAAAACGGCAGGAAATTCACACCGGCACTAGGAAACAGACTTAGAAACCAGAGTAAAATTTTCTCCTGCAAACCGTTTAATTTGTGCTACGTGAACGAACGTCTCTTCACATGCTCAGTTTTGAGAGATAATTGTGTGTGAAAGCCGTACTTCACCTAGCTTGTTGGGAACACAAAATTCCTTTCCAGGTGCAAAATACACTCCTTACATATATATGGGGAGGTACTAGCTCCAACTCGGTTTTACAGTAAAAACTGCAGGAACTTCAAACAGGCACTAGGAAACAGACTGAGAAACCACAGTAAAAGTTTCTTCTGCAACCCGTTCCCAATGTGCTAGATGAACGAAATTCTCTCCACATGCTCAGTTTTGATAGATAAGTGTGTGTGAAAGCGTCATTCACCTAGCTTGTTGGGAACACAAAGTTCCTTTCCAGTTGCAAACTACAATCCATACATATATATGGGGAGGTACTAGCTCCAACTCTGTTTTACGGGGAAAACAGCACGAACTTCACACCGGCACTAGGAAACAGACTGAGAAACCAGAGTAAAGTTTTCCCCTGCAACCCGTTTAATTTGTGCTAGATGAACGAACGTCTCTCCACATGCTCATTTCTGTGAGATAAGTGTGTGTGAAAGCCGGGCTTCAGCTAGCTTGTTGGGAACACAAAGTTCCTTTTCAGTTGCACACTACACTCTTACATATATATGGGGAGGTTCTAGCTCCAACTCGGTTTTACAGTGAATACTGCAGGAACTTCAAACCAGCACTAGGAAGCAGAATGAGAAACCAGAGTAAAAGTTTCTCCTGCAACACGTTCCCTTTGTGCTAAATGAACAAACGTTTGTCTACATGCTCAGTTCTGAGAAATCAGTGTGTGTGAAAGCCGCACTTAACCTAGCTTGTTGGGAACACAAAGTTCCTTTTCAGTTTCAATCTACACTCCTTACATATATATGGGTAGGTACTAGCTACAACTGTGTTTTACAGGGAAAACTGCAGGAACTTCAAACCGGCAGTAGGAAACAGACTGAGAAACCAGAGTAATTTTTCTCCTGCAACCAGCTTTATTTTGCTAGATGAACGAACGTCTCTCCACATGCTCAGTTCTCAGAGATAAGTGTGTGTGAAAGCCGTACATCACCTAGCTTGTTGGGAACACATAGTTCCTTTTCAGTTGCAAACTACTCTCCTTACATATATATGGGGATTTACTAGCTCCAAATCGGTTTTACAGTGAAAACTGCAGGAATTTCAAACCAGCACTAGGAAACAGACTGAGAAACCAGAGTAAAAGTTTCTCCTGCAAACCGTTCCCTTTGTGCTATATGAACAAACGTCTGTCTACATGCTCAGTTCTGAGAAATCATTGTGTGTGAAAGCCGCCCTTCACCTAGCTTGTTGGGAACACAAAGTTCCTTTTCAGTTTCAAACTACACTCCTTATATATATATATATGGGGTGGTAGTAGTTCCAAGTCGGTTTTCATTGAAAACTGCAGGATCGTCAACCTGGCACTAGGAAGCAGACTGAGAAACCAGAGTAAAAGTTTCTCCTTCAAACATTTCCCAATGTGCAAGATGTAGGAAAGTCTCTCCACATGCTCAGTTGTGAGAGATAATTTTGTGCGAAAGCCGTCCTTCACCTAGCTTGTTGGGAACACAAAGTAACTTTTAAGTTGCAAAATACACTCCATACAATATATGGGGAGGTACTAGCTCCAACTCGGTTTTACAGTGAATACTGCAGGAACTTCAAACCGGCACTAGGAAACAGACTGAGAAAACAGAGTAAAAGTTTTTCTTGCAACCCTTTCTCTTTGTGCTAGATGAACAAACGTCTGTCTACATGCTCAGATCTGAGAGATCAGTGTGTGTGAAAGGCGTCCTGAAACTAGCTTGTTGGGAACATAAAGTTCCTTTTAAATTGCAAACTCCACTCCATACAAATATATGGGGAGGTATTAGCTCCAACTCTGTTTTACAGGGAAAACGGCATGAACTTCACACCGGCACTAGGAAACAGACTGAGAAACCAGAGTAATATTTTTTCCTGCAACCCGTTTACTTTGTGCTAGATGAACGAACGTCTCTTCAGATGCTCAGTTTTGAGAGATAATTTTGTGTGTAAACCGTACTTCACCTAGCATGTTGGGAACACAAAATTCCTTTTCAGTTGCAAACTACACTCCTTAAATATATATGGGGAGGTTATAGCTCCAACTCGGTTTTACAGTAAAAACTGCAGGAACTTCAAACCGGCACTAGGAAACAGACTGAGAAAACACAGTAAAAGTTTTTCCTGCAAACCGTTTACTTTGTGTTAGATGAACGAACGTCACTCCACATGCTCAGTTCTGAGAAATATTTGTGTGTGAAAGCCGTCCTTCACATATCTTGTTTTGAAAACAAAGTTATTTTTCAGTTGCAAACTACACTCCATTCATATATATGGGGAGGAACTAGCTCCAACTCGGTTTTACAGTGAAAACTGCAGGAACTTCAAACCGGCACTAGGAAACAGACTGAGAATCCAGAGTAAAAGTTATTCCTTCAACCCGTTCCCTTTGTGCTAGATGAACGAACGTCTCTCCAAATGCTCAGTTCTGAGAGATAAGTGTGTGTGAAATCCGAACTTCACCTAGGTGTTTGGAACACAAAGTGCCTTTCCAGTTGCCAACTACACTCCATACAAATATATGGGGATGTACTAGCTCCAACTCGGTTTTACAGTGAAAACTGCAGGAAATTCATACCGGCACAAACAGACTGAGAAACCAGAGTAAAACTTTCTCCTGCAACCGGTTTACTTTGTGCTAGATGAACGAACGTCTCTCCGCGTGCTCACTTCTGAGAGATAAGTGTGTGTGAAAGCCGTCCTTCACCTAGCTTGTTGGGAAAACAAAGTTCCTTTTCAGTTGCAAACTACAATCCTTATATATATATGGGGAGGTACTAGCTCCAACTCGGTTTTACAGTGAAAACTGCAGGAACTTCAAACCGGCACTAGGAAACAGACTGAGAAACCAGAGTAAAATTTTCTCCTGTAACCCGTTTACTTTGTGCTAAATGAACGAACTTCTCTCCACATGCTCATTTCTGAGAGAAATGTGTGTGTGAAAGCTGTCTTCACCTAGCTTGTTGGGAACACAAAGTTCCTTTTCAGTTGCAAACTACACTCCTTACATATATATGGGGAGGTACTAGCTCCAACTCGCTTTTAAGTGAAAATTGCAGGAACTAAAAACCGGCACCATGAAGCAGACTGAGAAACCAGAGTAAAAGTTTCTCCTTCAAACCGTTCCCATTGTTCTAGATAAAGGAACGTCTCTCCACATGCTCAGTTCTCAGAAATAATTGTGTGTGAAAGAGGCACTTCAACTAGCTTGTTGGGAACACATATTTCCTTTTCAGTTGCAAACTACACTCCATACATATATATGGGGATGTATTAGCTCCATCTCGGTTTTACAGTGTAAACTGCCCGAACTTCAAACCAGAAGTAGGAAACATACTGAGAAAACAGATTAAAAGTTTTTCCTGCAACCCGTTAATTTTGTGCTAGATGAACGAACGTCTCTCCACATGCTAGTTGTCAGAGAAATGTGTGTGTGGAAGCCGTCCTCCAACTAGCATTTTGGGAACACAAAGTTACTTTTAAGTAGCAAACTACACTCCTTACATATATATGGGGAGGTACAAGCTCCAATTCGGTTTTACAGGGAAAATTGCAGGAACTTCAAACCGGCACTAGGAAACTGACTGAGATACCAGAGTAAAATTTTCTCCTGTAACCCGTTTACTTTGTGCTAGATGAACGAACGTCTCTCCACATGCTCAGTTCTGAGAGGTAAGTGTGTGTGAAAGCCGTCCTTCACCTAGCTTGTTGAGAACACGAAGTTCCTTTTAAATAGCAAACTCCACTCCATACATATATATGGGGAGGTACTAGCTCCAACTCTGTTTTACAGGGAAAACGGCAGGAAATTCACACCGGCACTAGGAAACAGACTTAGAAACCAGAGTAAAATTTTCTCCTGCAAACCGTTTACTTTGTGCTACGTGAACGAACGTCTCTTCACATGCTCAGTTTTGAGAGATAATTGTGTGTGAAAGCCGTACTTCACCTAGCTTGTTGGGAACACAAAATTCCTTTCCAGGTGCAAAATACACTCCTTACATATATATGGGGAGGTACTAGCTCCAACTCGGTTTTACAGTAAAAACTGCAGGAACTTCAAACAGGCACTAGGAAACAGACTGAGAAACCACAGTAAAAGTTTCTTCTGCAACCCGTTCCCAATGTGCTAGATGAACGAAATTCTCTCCACATGCTCAGTTTTGATAGATAAGTGTGTGTGAAAGCGTCATTCACCTAGCTTGTTGGGAACACAAAGTTCCTTTCCAGTTGCAAACTACAATCCATACATATATATGGGGAGGTACTAGCTCCAACTCTGTTTTACGGGGAAAACAGCACGAACTTCACACCGGCACTAGGAAACAGACTGAGAAACCAGAGTAAAGTTTCCCCTGCAACCCGTTTAATTTGTGCTAGATGAACGAACGTCTCTCCACATGCTCATTTCTGTGAGATAAGTGTGTGTGAAAGCCGGGCTTCAGCTAGCTTGTTGGGAACACAAAGTTCCTTTTCAGTTGCACACTACACTCTTACATATATATGGGGAGGTTCTAGCTCCAACTCGGTTTTACAGTGAATACTGCAGGAACTTCAAACCAGCACTAGGAAGCAGAATGAGAAACCAGAGTAAAAGTTTCTCCTGCAACACGTTCCCTTTGTGCTAAATGAACAAACGTTTGTCTACATGCTCAGTTCTGAGAAATCAGTGTGTGTGAAAGCCGCACTTAACCTAGCTTGTTGGGAACACAAAGTTCCTTTTCAGTTTCAATCTACACTCCTTACATATATATGGGTAGGTACTAGCTACAACTGTGTTTTACAGGGAAAACTGCAGGAACTTCAAACCGGCAGTAGGAAACAGACTGAGAAACCAGAGTAATTTTTCTCCTGCAACCAGCTTTATTTTGCTAGATGAACGAACGTCTCTCCACATGCTCAGTTCTCAGAGATAAGTGTGTGTGAAAGCCGTACATCACCTAGCTTGTTGGGAACACATAGTTCCTTTTCAGTTGCAAACTACTCTCCTTACATATATATGGGGATATACTAGCTCCAAATCGGTTTTACAGTGAAAACTGCAGGAATTTCAAACCAGCACTAGGAAACAGACTGAGAAACCAGAGTAAAAGTTTCTCCTGCAAACCGTTCCCTTTGTGCTATATGAACAAACGTCTGTCTACATGCTCAGTTCTGAGAAATCATTGTGTGTGAAAGCCGCCCTTCACCTAGCTTGTTGGGAACACAAAGTTCCTTTTCAGTTTCAAACTACACTCCTTATATATATATATATGGGGTGGTAGTAGTTCCAAGTCGGTTTTCATTGAAAACTGCAGGATCGTCAACCTGGCACTAGGAAGCAGACTGAGAAACCAGAGTAAAAGTTTCTCCTTCAAACATTTCCCAATGTGCAAGATGTAGGAAAGTCTCTCCACATGCTCAGTTGTGAGAGATAATTTTGTGCGAAAGCCGTCCTTCACCTAGCTTGTTGGGAACACAAAGTAACTTTTAAGTTGCAAAATACACTCCATACAATATATGGGGAGGTACTAGCTCCAACTCGGTTTTACAGTGAATACTGCAGGAACTTCAAACCGGCACTAGGAAACAGACTGAGAAAACAGAGTAAAAGTTTTTCTTGCAACCCTTTCTCTTTGTGCTAGATGAACAAACGTCTGTCTACATGCTCAGATCTGAGAGATCAGTGTGTGTGAAAGGCGTCCTGAAACTAGCTTGTTGGGAACATAAAGTTCCTTTTAAATTGCAAACTCCACTCCATACAAATATATGGGGAGGTATTAGCTCCAACTCTGTTTTACAGGGAAAACGGCATGAACTTCACACCGGCACTAGGAAACAGACTGAGAAACCAGAGTAATATTTTTTCCTGCAACCCGTTTACTTTGTGCTAGATGAACGAACGTCTCTTCAGATGCTCAGTTTTGAGAGATAATTTTTTGTGTAAACCGTACTTCACCTAGCATGTTGGGAACACAAAATTCCTTTTCAGTTGCAAACTACACTCCTTAAATATATATGGGGAGGTTATAGCTCCAACTCGGTTTTACAGTAAAAACTGCAGGAACTTCAAACCGGCACTAGGAAACAGACTGAGAAAACACAGTAAAAGTTTTTCCTGCAAACCGTTTACTTTGTGTTAGATGAACGAACGTCACTCCACATGCTCAGTTCTGAGAAATATTTGTGTGTGAAAGCCGTCCTTCACATATCTTGTTTTGAAAACAAAGTTATTTTTCAGTTGCAAACTACACTCCATTCATATATATGGGGAGGAACTAGCTCCAACTCGGTTTTACAGTGAAAACTGCAGGAACTTCAAACCGGCACTAGGAAACAGACTGAGAATCCAGAGTAAAAGTTATTCCTTCAACCCGTTCCCTTTGTGCTAGATGAACGAACGTCTCTCCAAATGCTCAGTTCTGAGAGATAAGTGTGTGTGAAATCCGAACTTCACCTAGGTGTTTGGAACACAAAGTGCCTTTCCAGTTGCCAACTACACTCCATACAAATATATGGGGATGTACTAGCTCCAACTCGGTTTTACAGTGAAAACTGCAGGAAATTCATACCGGCACAAACAGACTGAGAAACCAGAGTAAAACTTTCTCCTGCAACCGGTTTACTTTGTGCTAGATGAACGAACGTCTCTCCGCGTGCTCACTTCTGAGAGATAAGTGTGTGTGAAAGCCGTCCTTCACCTAGCTTGTTGGGAAAACAAAGTTCCTTTTCAGTTGCAAACTACAATCCTTACATATATATGGGGAGGTACTAGCTCCAACTCGGTTTTACACTGAAAACTGCAGGAACTTCAAACCGGCACTAGGAAACAGACTGAGAAACCAGAGTAAAATTTTCTCCTGTAACCCGTTTACTTTGTGCTAAATGAACGAACTTCTCTCCACATGCTCATTTCTGAGAGAAATGTGTGTGTGAAAGCTGTCTTCACCTAGCTTGTTGGGAACACAAAGTTCCTTTTCAGTTGCAAACTACACTCCTTACATATATATGGGGAGGTACTAGCTCCAACTCGCTTTTAAGTGAAAATTGCAGGAACTAAAAACCGGCACCATGAAGCAGACTGAGAAACCAGAGTAAAAGTTTCTCCTTCAAACCGTTCCCATTGTTCTAGATAAAGGAACGTCTCTCCACATGCTCAGTTCTCAGAAATAATTGTGTGTGAAAGAGGCACTTCAACTAGCTTGTTGGGAACACATATTTCCTTTTCAGTTGCAAACTACACTCCATACATATATATGGGGATGTATTAGCTCCATCTCGGTTTTACAGTGTAAACTGCCCGAACTTCAAACCAGAAGTAGGAAACATACTGAGAAAACAGATTAAAAGTTTTTCCTGCAACCCGTTAATTTTGTGCTAGATGAACGAACGTCTCTCCACATGCTAGTTGTCAGAGAAATGTGTGTGTGGAAGCCGTCCTCCAACTAGCATTTTGGGAACACAAAGTTACTTTTAAGTAGCAAACTACACTCCTTACATATATATGGGGAGGTACAAGCTCCAATTCGGTTTTACAGGGAAAATTGCAGGAACTTCAAACCGGCACTAGGAAACTGACTGAGATACCAGAGTAAAATTTTCTCCTGTAACCCGTTTACTTTGTGCTAGATGAACGAACGTCTCTCCACATGCTCAGTTCTGAGAGGTAAGTGTGTGTGAAAGCCGTCCTTCACCTAGCTTGTTGAGAACACGAAGTTCCTTTTAAATAGCAAACTCCACTCCATACATATATATGGGGAGGTACTAGCTCCAACTCTGTTTTACAGGGAAAACGGCAGGAACTTCACACCGGCACTAGGAAACAGACTTAGAAACCAGAGTAAAATTTTCTCCTGCAAACCGTTTAATTTGTGCTACGTGAACGAACGTCTCTTCACATGCTCAGTTTTGAGAGATAATTGTGTGTGAAAGCCGTACTTCACCTAGCTTGTTGGGAACACAAAATTCCTTTCCAGGTGCAAAATACACTCCTTACATATATATGGGGAGGTACTAGCTCCAACTCGGTTTTACAGTAAAAACTGCAGGAACTTCAAACAGGCACTAGGAAACAGACTGAGAAACCACAGTAAAAGTTTCTTCTGCAACCCGTTCCCAATGTGCTAGATGAACGAAATTCTCTCCACATGCTCAGTTTTGATAGATAAGTGTGTGTGAAAGCGTCATTCACCTAGCTTGTTGGGAACACAAAGTTCCTTTCCAGTTGCAAACTACAATCCATACATATATATGGGGAGGTACTAGCTCCAACTCTGTTTTACGGGGAAAACAGCACGAACTTCACACCGGCACTAGGAAACAGACTGAGAAACCAGAGTAAAGTTTTCCCCTGCAACCCGTTTAATTTGTGCTAGATGAACGAACGTCTCTCCACATGCTCATTTCTGTGAGATAAGTGTGTGTGAAAGCCGGGCTTCAGCTAGCTTGTTGGGAACACAAAGTTCCTTTTCAGTTGCACACTACACTCTTACATATATATGGGGAGGTTCTAGCTCCAACTCGGTTTTACAGTGAATACTGCAGGAACTTCAAACCAGCACTAGGAAGCAGACTGAGAAACCAGAGTAAAAGTTTCTCCTGCAACACGTTCCCTTTGTGCTAAATGAACAAACGTTTGTCTACATGCTCAGTTCTGAGAAATCAGTGTGTGTGAAAGCCGCACTTAACCTAGCTTGTTGGGAACACAAAGTTCCTTTTCAGTTTCAATCTACACTCCTTACATATATATGGGTAGGTACTAGCTACAACTGTGTTTTACAGGGAAAACTGCAGGAACTTCAAACCGGCAGTAGGAAACAGACTGAGAAATCAGAGTAATTTTTCTCCTGCAACCAGCTTTATTTTGCTAGATGAACGAACGTCTCTCCACATGCTCAGTTCTCAGAGATAAGTGTGTGTGAAAGCCGTACATCACCTAGCTTGTTGGGAACACATAGTTCCTTTTCAGTTGCAAACTACTCTCCTTACATATATATGGGGATTTACTAGCTCCAAATCGGTTTTACAGTGAAAACTGCAGGAATTTCAAACCAGCACTAGGAAACAGACTGAGAAACCAGAGTAAAAGTTTCTCCTGTAAACCGTTCCCTTTGTCCAAGATGAACAAACGTCTGTCTACATGCTCAGTTCTGAGAAATCATTGTGTGTGAAAGCCGCCCTTCACCTAGCTTGTTGGGAACACAAAGTTCCTTTTCAGTTTCAAACTACACTCCTTATATATATATATATGGGGTGGTAGTAGTTCCAAGTCGGTTTTCATTGAAAACTGCAGGATCGTCAACCTGGCACTAGGAAGCAGACTGAGAAACCAGAGTAAAAGTTTCTCCTTCAAACATTTCCCAATGTGCAAGATGTAGGAAAGTCTCTCCACATGCTCAGTTGTGAGAGATAATTTTGTGCGAAAGCCGTCCTTCACCTAGCTTGTTGGGAACACAAAGTAACTTTTAAGTTGCAAAATACACTCCATACAATATATGGGGAGGTACTAGCTCCAACTCGGTTTTACAGTGAATACTTCAGGAACTTCAAACCGGCACTAGGAAACAGACTGAGAAAACAGAGTAAAAGTTTTTCTTGCAACCTTTTCTCTTTGTGCTAGATGAACAAACGTCTGTCTACATGCTCAGATCTGAGAGATCAGTGTGTGTGAAAGGCGTCCTGAAACTAGCTTGTTGGGAACATAAAGTTCCTTTTAAATTGCAAACTCCACTCCATACATATATATGGGGAGGTATTAGCTCCAACTCTGTTTTACAGGGAAAACGGCATGAACTTCACACCGGCACTAGGAAACAGACTGAGAAACCAGAGTAATATTTTTTCCTGCAACCCGTTTACTTTGTGCTAGATGAACGAACGTCTCTTCAGATGCTCAGTTTTGAGAGATAATTTTGTGTGAAAACCGTACTTCACCTAGCATGTTGGGAACACAAAATTCCTTTTCAGTTGCAAACTACACTCCTTAAATATATATGGGGAGGTTATAGCTCCAACTCGGTTTTACAGTAAAAACTGCAGGAACTTCAAACCGGCACTAGGAAACAGACTGAGAAAACACAGTAAAAGTTTTTCCTGCAAACCGTTTACTTTGTGTTAGATGAACGAACGTCACTCCACATGCTCAGTTCTGAGAAATATTTGTGTGTGAAAGCCGTCCTTCACATATCTTGTTTTGAAAACAAAGTTATTTTTCAGTTGCAAACTACACTCCATTCATATATATGGGGAGGAACTAGCTCCAACTCGGTTTTACAGTGAAAACTGCAGGAACTTCAAACCGGCACTAGGAAACAGACTGAGAATCCAGAGTAAAAGTTATTCCTTCAACCCGTTCCCTTTGTGCTAGATGCACGAACGTCTCTCCAAATGCTCAGTTCTGAGAGATAAGTGTGTGTGAAATCCGAACTTCACCTAGCTTGTTGGGAAAACAAAGTTCCTTTTCAGTTGCAAACTACAATCCTTATATATATATGGGGAGGTACTAGCTCCAACTCGGTTTTACAGTGAAAACTGCAGGAACTTCAAACCGGCACTAGGAAACAGACTGAGAAACCAGAGTAAAATTTTCTCCTGTAACCCGTTTACTTTGTGCTAAATGAACGAACTTCTCTCCACATGCTCATTTCTGAGAGAAATGTGTGTGTGAAAGCTGTCTTCACCTAGCTTGTTGGGAACACAAAGTTCCTTTTCAGTTGCAAACTACACTCCTTACATATATATGGGGAGGTACTAGCTCCAACTTGCTTTTAAGTGAATATTGCAGGAACTAAAAACCGGCACCATGAAGCAGACTGAGAAACCAGAGTAAAAGTTTCTCCTTCAAACCGTTCCCATTGTTCTAGATAAAGGAACGTCTCTCCACATGCTCAGTTCTCAGAAATAATTGTGTGTGAAAGAGGCACTTCAACTAGCTTGTTGGGAACACATATTTCCTTTTCAGTTGCAAACTACACTCCATACATATATATGGGGATGTATTAGCTCCATCTCGGTTTTACAGTGTAAACTGCCCGAACTTCAAACCAGAACTAGGAAACATACTGAGAAAACAGATTAAAAGTTTTTCCGGCAACCCGTTAATTTTGTGCTAGATGAACGAACGTCTCTCCACACGCTAGTTGTCAGAGAAATGTGTGTGTGGAAGCCGTCCTCTAACTAGCATTTTGGGAACACAAAGTTACTTTTAAGTAGCAAACTACACTCCTTACATATATATGGGGAGGTACAAGCTCCAATTCGGTTTTACAGGGAAAATTGCAGGAACTTCAAACCGGCACTAGGAAACAGACTGAGAAACTAGAGTAAAAGTTTCCCCTGCAACCCGTTCCCTTTGTGCTAAATGAACAAACGTCTGTCAACATGCCCAGATCTGAGAGATCAGTGTGTGTGAAAGCCGTCCTTCAACTAGCTTTTTGGGAACACAAAGTTCCTTTTAAATTGCAAACTCCACTCCATAGTTAAATATGGGGAGGAACTAGCTCCAACTCTGTTTTACAGGGAAAACGGCATGAACTTCATACCGGCACTAGGAAACAGACTGATAAACCGGAGTAAAATTTTCTCCTGCTACCCGTTTAATTAGTGCTAGATGAACGAAAGTCTCTCCACATGCTCAGTTCTGTGAGATAAGTGTGTGTGAAAGCCGTACTTCACCTAGCTTGTTGGGAACACAAAGTTCCATTACAGTTGCAAACTACAATCCACACATATATAAGGTGATGTATTAGCTCCAACTCGGTTTTACAGTGAAAACTGCAGGAACTTCAAACCGGCACTAGGAAACAGACTGAGAATCAAGAGTAAAATTTTCTCATGTTACCCGTTTACTTTGTGCTAGTTGAACGAACGTCTCTCCACATTCTCAGTTCTGAGAGATATGTGTGTGTGAAAGCCGTGCTTCACCTAGCTTGTTGGGAACACAAAGTCCCTTTCCAGTTGCAAACTACACTCCTTACATATATATGGGGAGGTACTAGCTGCAACTCGCTTTTCAGTGAAAACTGCAGGAACTTCAACCCAGCACTAGGAAGCAGACTGAGAACCACAGTAATAGTTTCTTCTGCAATCCGTTCCCATTGTGCTAGATGAACGAAATTCTCTCCACATGCTCAGTTTTGAGAGATAAGTGTGTGTGAAAGGCGTCATTCACCTAGCTTGTTGGGAACACAAGTCCCTTTCCAGTTGCAAACTACAATCCATACATATATATGGTGATGTACTAGTTCCAAATCGGTTTTACAGTGAAAACTGCAGGAACTTCAAACCGGCAGTAGGAAACAAACTGAGAAACCAGAGTAAATGTTTCTCTAGCAACCCGTTAAATTTGTGCTAGATTAACGAACGTCTCTCCACAGGCACAGTTCTGATAGATAAGTGTGTGTGAAAGCCGTCCTTCACCTAGGTGTTTGGAACAAAAAGTTCCTTTTTTAGTTGTAAACTACAATCCTTACATATATATGGGGAGGTACTAGCTCCAAATCGGTTTTACAGTGAAAACTGCAGGAACTTCAAACCGGCACTAGGAAACAGACTGAGAAACCAGAGTAAATTTTCTCCTGCAACCGATTCCATTTGAGCTAGATGAACGAACGTCTTCCACATGCTCCCTTCTAAGAGATTAGTGTTTGTGAAAGCCATAATTCAACTAGCTTTTTGGGAACGCAAAATTAATTTTCATTTGCGAACTACACTCCATACATATATATGGGGAAGTGCTAGCTCCAACCCTGTTTTACAGGGAAAACTGCAGGAACTTCAAACCGGCACTAGGAAACAGACTGAGAAACCAGAGTAAATGCTTCTCCTGCAACACGTTCCCTTTGTGCTATATGAACGAACGTCTGACAACATGCTCATTTCGGAGAGATAATTGTGTGTGAAAGCCGTCCTTCACCAAGCTTGTTGGGAACACAAAGATCCTTTCCAATTGCAGTCTACACTCCATATATTTATATAGGTAAGTACTAGCTCCAACTCGGTTTTACAGTGAAAACTGCAGGAAATTCAAACCAGCACTAGGAAGCAGACTGAGAATCCAGAGTAATAGTTTCTCCTGCAAACCGTTCCCATTGTGCTAGATGAAGGAACGTCACTCCACATGCTCAGTTCTGAGAAATATTTGTGTGTGAAAGCCGTCCTTCACATATCTTGTTTTGAAAACAAAGTTATTTTTCAGTTACAAACTACACTCCATTCATATATATGGGGAGGTACTAGCTCCAACTCGGTTTTACAGTGAAAACTGCAGGAACTTCAAACCGGCACTAGGAAACAGACTGAGAATCCAGAGTAAAAGTTACTCCTTCAACCCGTTCCCTTTGTGCTAGATGAACGAACGTCTCTCCAAATGCTCAGTTCTGAGAGATAAGTGTGTGTGAAAGCCGACCTTCACCTAGGTGTTTGGAACACAAAGTTCCTTTCCAGTTGCCAACTACACTCCATACAAATATATGGGGATGTACTAGCTCCAACTCGGTTTTATAGTAAAAACTGCAGGAACTTCAAACCGGCATTAGGAAACAGACTGAGAAACCACAGTAAAAGTTTCTTCTGCAAACCGTTCCCTTTGTGATAGATGAACGAACGTCTCTCCACATGCTCAATTTTGAGAGCTAAGTGTGTGTGAACGCCGTCATTCACCTAGCTTGTTGGGAACACCAAGTTCCTTTCCAGTTGCAAACTACATTCCACAAATATATATGCGTGGTATTAGCTCCAACTCGGTTTTACAGTGAAAACTGCAGGAAATTCATACCGGCACTAACAGACTGAGAAACCAGAGTAAAACTTTCTCCTGCAACCGGTTTACTTTGTGCTAGATGAACGAACGTCTCTCCACGTGCTCACTTCTGAGAGATAAGTGTGTGCGAAAGCGGTCCTTCACCTAGGTTGTTGGGAATACAAAGTTCCTTTTCAGTCGCAAACTACATTCCACAAATATATATGCGTGGTATTAGCTCCAACTCGGTTTTACAGAGAAAACTGCAGGAGCTTCAAACCGGCAGTAGGAAACAGACTGAAAAACCAGAGAAAAAGTTTCTCCTGCAACCCGTTAAATTTGTGCTAGATGAACGAACTTCTCTCCATATGCGCAGTTCTGATAGATAAGTGTGTGTGAAAGCCGTCCTTCAACTAGGTGTTTGGAACACAAAGATCCTTTACAGTTGCAAACTACACTCCATACATATATATGGGGATGTACTAGCTCCAACTCGGTTTTACAGTGAAAACTGCAGGAACTTCATAACTGCACTAGGAAACAGACTGAGAAAACAGAGTAAAAGTTTCTCCTGCAACCATTTCCCTTTTTGCTAGATGAAAGAACGTCTCTCCAAAAGATCAGTTCTGAGAAATAAGTGTGTGAATGCCGTCCTTCACATAGTTTGTTGGGAACAGAAATTTCCTTTCCAGTTGCAAACTACAATCCATACATATATATGGGGAGGTACTAGCTCCACCTAAGTTTTAGAGTGAAAACTGCAGGAATTTCAAACCGACACTAGGAAACAGACTGAGAAAACCCAGTAAAAGTTTTTCCTGCAACCCGTTTATTTTGTGCTAGATGAACGAACGTGTCTCCACATGCTAGTTCTCAGAGAAATGTGTGTGTTAAAGCCGTCCTTCAACTAGGTTGTTGGGAACACAAAGTTACTTTTAAGTAGCAAACTACACTCCTTACATATATATGGGGAGGTACTAGTTTCAACTCGGTTTTACAGGGATAATTGCAGGAACTTCAAACCGGCACTAGGAAACAGAGTGAGAAACCAGAGAATAGTTTCCCCTGAAACCCGTTCCCTTTGTGCTAGATGAACAAACGTCTGTCAACATGGTCTGATCTGAGTGATCCGTGTGTGTGAAAGCCGTCCTTAAACTAGCTTGTTGGGAACACAAAGTTCCTTTTAATTTGCAAACTCCACTCCATACATATATATGGGGTTGTACTAGCTCCAACTCTGTTTTACAGGGAAAACGGCAGGAACTTCACACCGTCACTAGGAAACAGACTGAGAAAACAGAGTAAAATTTTCTCCTGTAACCCGTTTACTTTTTGCTAAATGAACGAACTTCTCTCCACATGCTCATTTCTGAGAGAAATGTGTGTGTTAAAGCCGTCTTCACCTAGCTTGTTGGGAACACAAAGTTCCTATTTAGTTGCAAACTACACTCCTTACATATATATGGGGAGGTACTAGCTCCAACTCGCTTTTAAGTGAAAATTGCAGGAACTTAAAACCGGCACCAAGAAGCAGACTGATAAACCAGAGTAAAAGTTTCTCCTTCTAACCGTTCCCATTGTTCTAGATAAAGGAACGTCTCTCAACATGCTCAGTTCTGAGAAATAATTGTGTGTGAAAGAGGCTCTTCACCTAGCTTGTTGGGAACACATAGTTCCTTTTCAGTTGCAAACTACACTGCATACATATATATGGGGATGTATTAGCTCCATCTCGGTTTTACAGTGTAAACTGCCGGAACTTCAAACCAGAACTAGGAAACAGACTGAGAAAACAGATTAAAAGTTTTTCCTGCAACCCGTTAATTTTGTGCTAGATGAAAGAACGTCTCTCCACATGCTAGTTTTCAGAGAAAAGTGTGTGTGGAAGCCGTCCTCCAACTAGCTTTTTGGGAACACAAAGTTACTTTTTAGTAGCAAACTACACTCCTTACATATATATGGGGAGGTACTAGCTTCAACTCGGTTTTACAGGGAAAATTGCAGGAACTTCAAACCGGCACTAGGAAACAGAGTGAGAAACCAGAGAATATTTTCCCCTGAAACCCGTTCCCTTTGTGCTAGATGAACAAACGTCTGTCAACATGGTCTGATCTGAGCAATCAGTGTTTGTGAAAGCCGTCCTTCAACTAGCTTGTTGGGAACACAAAGTTCCTTTTAATTTGCAAACTCCACTCCATACATATATATGGGGAAGTACTAGCTCCAACTCTATTTTACAGGGAAAACGGCAGGAACTTCACACCGTCACTAGGAAACAGACTGAGAAAACAGAGTAAAGTTTCTCCTGCAACGCGTTTAATTTGTGCTAGATGAACGAACATCTCTGCACATGCTAAGTTCTGAGAGATAAGTGTGTGTGAAATCCGTACATCACCTAGTTTTTGGGAACACATAGTTCCTTTTCAGGTGCAAACTACAATCCTTACATATATATGGGGAGGTATTAGCTCCAACTCGGTTTTACAGTGAAAACTGCAGGAACTTCAAACCAGCACTAGGAAAGAGACTGAGAAACCAGAGTAAAAGTTTCTCCTGTAACCCGTTCCCTTTGTGATAGATGAACAAACGTTTGTCTACATGCTCAGTTCTGAGAAATCTGTGTGTGTGAAAGCCGTCCTTCACCTAGCTTGTTGGGAACAGAAAGTTCCTTTTCAGTTTCAAACTACACTCCTTACATATATATGGGGAGGTACTAGCTCCAAATCGGTTTTACAGGGAAAACTGCAGGAACTTCAAACCGGCACTAGGAAAGAGACTGAGAAACCAGAGTATAATTTCTCCTGCTACCAGTTTACTTTTTGCTAGATGAACGAACGTCTCTCCACATGCTCTGTTCTGAGAGATAAGTGTGTGTGAATGCCGTACATCACCTAGCTTGTTTGGAACACATAGTTCCTTTTCAGTTGCAAACTACAATCCTTACATATATATGGGGAGGTTCTAGTTCCAACACGGTTTTCAGTGAAAATTGCAGGATCTTCAAACTGGCACTAGGAAGCAGACTGAGAAACCAGAGTAAAAGTTTCTCCTTCAACCCTTTCCCATTGTGCTAGGTGAAGGAACTTCTCTCCAGATGCTCAGTTCTGAGAAATATTTTTGTGTGAAAGAGGAACTTCAAATAGCTTGTTGGGAACACAAAGTTCCTTTTCAGTTGCAAACTACACTTCTTACATATATATGGGGAGGTACTAGCTCCAAATCGGATTTACAGTAAAAAATGCAGGAACTTCAAACCGGCACTAGGAAACAGACTGAGAAACCAGAGTAAAAGTTTCTTCTGCAACCCGTTCCCATTGTGCTAGGTGAACAAAATTCTCTCCACATGCTCAGTTTTGAGAGATAAGTGTGTGTGAAAGGCGTCATTCATTAGCTTGTTGGGAACACAAAGTTCCTTTCCAGTTGCAAACTACAGTCCATATATATATATGGTGATGTATTAGCTCCAACTCGGTTTTACAGTGAAAACTGCAGGAACTTCAAACCGGCACTAGGAAACAGACTGAGAAACCAGAGTAAAATTTTCTCCTGTAACCCGTTTACTTTGTGCTAAATGAACGAACTTCTCTCCACATGCTCATTTCTGAGAGAAATGTGTGTGTGAAAGCCGCCTTCACCTAGCTTGTTGGGAACACAAAGTTCCTTTTCAGTTGCAAACTACACTCCTTACGTATATATGGGGAGGTACTAACTCCAACTCGCTTTTAAGTGAAAATTGCAGGAATTTAAAACCGGCACCAAGAAGCAGACTGAGAAACCAGAGTAAAAGTTTCTCCTTCAAACCGTTCCAATTTTTCTAGATAAAGGAACGTCTCTCAACATGCTCACTTCTGAGAGATAAGTGTGTGTGAAAGCTGGGCTTCAACTAGCTTATTGGGAACACAAAGTTCCTTTCCAGTTGCAAACTACACTCCTTACATTTATATGGGTAGGTACTAGCTCCAACTCGGTTTTACAGTGAAAACTGCAGGAACTTCAAACAGGCCATAGGAAACAGACTGAGAAACCAGAGAAAAAGTTTCTCCAGCAAACCGTTCCCTTTGTGCTATATGAACAATCGTTTGTCTACATGCTCAGTTCTGAGCAATCAGTGTTTGTGAAAGCCGTCCTTCAACTAGCTTGTTGGGAACACAAAGTTCCTTTTAATTTGCAAACTCCACTCCATACATATATATGGGGAAGTACTAGCTCCAACTCTGTTTTACAGGGAAAACGGCAGGAACTTCACACCGTCACTAGGAAACAGACTGAGAAAACAGAGTAAAGTTTCTCCTGCAACGCGTTTAATTTGTGCTAGATGAACGAACATCTCTGCACATGCTAAGTTCTGAGAGATAAGTGTGTGTGAAATCCGTACATCACCTAGTTTTTGGGAACACATAGTTCCTTTTCAGGTGCAAACTACAATCCTTACATATATATGGGGAGGTATTAGCTCCAACTCGGTTTTACAGTGAAAACTGCAGGAACTTCAAACCAGCACTAGGAAAGAGACTGAGAAACCAGAGTAAAAGTTTCTCCTGTAACCCGTTCCCTTTGTGATAGATGAACAAACGTTTGTCTACATGCTCAGTTCTGAGAAATCTGTGTGTGTGAAAGCCGTCCTTCACCTAGCTTGTTGGGAACAGAAAGTTCCTTTTCAGTTTCAAACTACACTCCTTACATATATATGGGGAGGTACTAGCTCCAAATCGGTTTTACAGGGAAAACTGCAGGAACTTCAAACCGGCACTAGGAAAGAGACTGAGAAACCAGAGTATAATTTCTCCTGCTACCAGTTTACTTTTTGCTAGATGAACGAACGTCTCTCCACATGCTCTGTTCTGAGAGATAAGTGTGTGTGAATGCCGTACATCACCTAGCTTGTTTGGAACACATAGTTCCTTTTCAGTTGCAAACTACAATCCTTACATATATATGGGGAGGTTCTAGTTCCAACACGGTTTTCAGTGAAAATTGCAGGATCTTCAAACTGGCACTAGGAAGCAGACTGAGAAACCAGAGTAAAAGTTTCTCCTTCAACCCTTTCCCATTGTGCTAGGTGAAGGAACTTCTCTCCAGATGCTCAGTTCTGAGAAATATTTTTGTGTGAAAGAGGAACTTCAAATAGCTTGTTGGGAACACAAAGTTCCTTTTCAGTTGCAAACTACACTTCTTACATATATATGGGGAGGTACTAGCTCCAAATCGGATTTACAGTAAAAAATGCAGGAACTTCAAACCGGCACTAGGAAACAGACTGAGAAACCAGAGTAAAAGTTTCTTCTGCAACCCGTTCCCATTGTGCTAGGTGAACAAAATTCTCTCCACATGCTCAGTTTTGAGAGATAAGTGTGTGTGAAAGGCGTCATTCATTAGCTTGTTGGGAACACAAAGTTCCTTTCCAGTTGCAAACTACAGTCCATATATATATATGGTGATGTATTAGCTCCAACTCGGTTTTACAGTGAAAACTGCAGGAACTTCAAACCGGCACTAGGAAACAGACTGAGAAACCAGAGTAAAATTTTCTCCTGTAACCCGTTTACTTTGTGCTAAATGAACGAACTTCTCTCCACATGCTCATTTCTGAGAGAAATGTGTGTGTGAAAGCCGCCTTCACCTAGCTTGTTGGGAACACAAAGTTCCTTTTCAGTTGCAAACTACACTCCTTACGTATATATGGGGAGGTACTAACTCCAACTCGCTTTTAAGTGAAAATTGCAGGAATTTAAAACCGGCACCAAGAAGCAGACTGAGAAACCAGAGTAAAAGTTTCTCCTTCAAACCGTTCCAATTTTTCTAGATAAAGGAACGTCTCTCAACATGCTCACTTCTGAGAGATAAGTGTGTGTGAAAGCTGGGCTTCAACTAGCTTATTGGGAACACAAAGTTCCTTTCCAGTTGCAAACTACACTCCTTACATTTATATGGGTAGGTACTAGCTCCAACTCGGTTTTACAGTGAAAACTGCAGGAACTTCAAACAGGCCATAGGAAACAGACTGAGAAACCAGAGAAAAAGTTTCTCCAGCAAACCGTTCCCTTTGTGCTATATGAACAATCGTTTGTCTACATGCTCAGTTCTGAGAAATCAGTGTGTGTGAAAGCCGCCCTTCACCTAGCTTGTTGGGAACACAAAGTTCCTTTTCAGTTGCAAACAACACTCCTTAAATATATATGGGGAGTTACTAGCTCTAACTCGATTTTACAGTGAAAACTGCAGGATCTTCAAACCGGCACTAGGAAAGAGACTGAGAAACCAGAGTAAAAGTTTCCCTTGCTAACCGTTAAATTTGTATTAGATGAACGAACGTCTCTCCACATGCTCAGATCTGAGAAATAATTGTGTGTGAAAGTGGTCCTACACCAAGGTTGTTGGGAACACAAAGTCCCTTTTCATTTGCAAACTACACTCCATACATATATATGGGGAGGTACTATCTCCAACTCGGGTTTACAGTGAAAACTGCAGGAAATTCAAACCGGCACTAGGAAACACACTGAGAAACCAGAGTAAAAGTTTCTACTGGAAACAATTCCGATTTAGCTAGATGAAAGAACGTCTCTCCACATGCTCATTTCTGAGTGATAATTGTGTGTGAAAGCCATGCTTCACCTAGCTTGTTGGGAACACAAAGTTCCTTCCCAGGTGAAAACTAAACTCCATACATATATATGAGGAGGTACAAGCTCCAACTCGGTTTTAAAGTGAAAACTGCAGGAACTTCAAACAGGCACTAGGAAACAGACTGAGAAACCAGAGTAAAAGTTTTTCCTGCAACACGTTCCTTTGTGCTAGATGAACGAACGTCTCCCGTCATGCTCAGTTCTGAGAGAAAAGTTTGTGTGAAAGCCGTCCTTCACCTAGCTTGTTGGGAATACAAAGTACCTTTTAAGTTGTAAACTACAATCCTTACATATATATCGGGAGATACTAGCTCCAAATCGGTTTTACAGTGAAAACTGCAGGAACTTCAAACCTGCACTATGAAATATACTGAGAAACCAGAGTAAAAGTTTCTCCTGTAACCGGTTCCCTTTGTGATAGATGAACAAACGTCTGTCTTCATGCTTAGTTCTGAGAAATCAGTGTGTGTGAAAGCCGTCCTTCACCTAGCTTGTTGGGAACACAAAGTTCCTTTTCAGTTGCAAACTACACTCCTTACATATATATGGGGAGGTACTAGCTCCAACTCGGTTTTACAGGGAAAACTGCAGGAACTTCAAACCGGCAGTAGGAAAGAGACTGAGAAACCAGAGTATAATTTCCCCTGCTAACCGTTTACTTTTTGCTAGATGAACGAACGTCTCTCCACATGCTCAATTCTGAGAGATAAGTGTGTGTGAATGCCGTACATCACCTAGCTTGTTTGGAACACATAGTTCCTTTTCAGTTGCAAACTACAATCCTTACATATATATGGGGAGGTACTAGTTCCAAGTCGGTTTTCAGTGAAAACTGCAGGATCTTCAAACTGGCACTAGGAAGCCGACTGATAAACCAGAGTAAAAGTTTCTCCTTCAAACCTTTCCCATTGTGCTAGGTGAAGGAACGTCTCTCCAGATGCTCAGTTCTAAGAAATAATTGTGTGTGAAAGAAGAACTTCAAATAGCTTGTTGGGAACACAAAGTTCCTTTTCAGTTGCAAACTACACTTCTTACATATATATGGGGAGGTACTAGCTCCAACTCGGTTTTACAGTGAAAAGTGCAGGATCTTCAAACTGGCAGTAGGAAACAGACTGAGAAAGCAGAGTAAAAATTTCCCTTGCTACCCGTTAAATTTGTCCTAGATGAATGAACGTCTCTCCACATGCTCAGATCTGAGAAATAATTCTGTGTGAATGTGGTCCTACACCTAGATTGTTGGGAACACAAAGTCCCTTTTCATTTGCAGACTACACTCCATACATATATATGGGGAGGTACTATCTCCAGCTCGGGTTTACAGTGAAAACTACAGGAACTTCAAACCGGCACTAGGAAACAGACTGAGAAACCAGTGTAAAAGTTTCTAGTGCAAACCATTCTGATTTAGCTAGTTGAACGAACGTCTCTCCACATGCTGATTTCTGAGTGATAATTGTGTGTGAAAGCCATGATTCACCTAGCTTGTTGGGAACACCAAGTTCCTTTCCAGTTGCAAATTACACTCCATACATATATATGGGGAGGTACAAGCTCCAAGTCGGTTTTACAGTGAAAACTGCAGGAACTTCAAACAGGCACTAGGAAACAGACTGAGAAACCAGAGTAAAATTTTTCCTGCAACACGTTCCTTTGTGCTAGATGAACGAACGTCTCCCTTCATGCTCAGTTGTGAGAGAAAAGTGTGTGTGAAAGCCGTCCTTCACCTAGCTTGTTGGGAACACAAAGTTCCTTTCCAGTTGCAAACTACACTCCTTACATATATATGGGTAGGTACTAGCTCCAACTCGGTTTCACAGTGAAAACTGCAGGAACTTCAAACAGGCCCTAGGAAACAGACTGAGATACCAGAGAAAAAGTTTCTCCTGCAAACCGTTCCCTTTGTGCTATATGAACAATCGTTTGTCTACATGCTCAGTTCTGAGAAATCAGTGTGTGTGAAAGCCGCCCTTCACCTAGCTTGTTGGGAACACAAAGTTCCTTTTCAGTTGCAAACAACACTCCTTAAATATATATGGGGAGTTACTAGCTCTAACTCGATTTTACAGTGAAAACTGCAGGATCTTCAAACCGGCAGTAGGAAACAGACTGAGAAACCAGAGTAAAAGTTTCCCTTGCTACCCGTTTAATTTGTATTAGATGAACGAACGTCTCTCCACATGCTGAGATCTGAGAAATAATTGTGTGTGAAAGTGGTCCTACACCAAGTTTGTTGGGAACACAAAGTCCCTTTTCATTTGCAAACTTCACTCCTTACATATATATGGGGAGGTACTAGCTCCAACTCGGTTTTACAGGGAAAACTGCAGGAACTTCAAACCGGCAGTAGGAAAGAGACTGAGAAACCAGAGTATAATTTCCCCTGCTAACCGTTTACTTTTTGCTAGATGAACGAACGTCTCTCCACATGCTCAATTCTGAGAGATAAGTGTGTGTGAATGCCGTACATCACCTAGCTTGTTTGGAACACATAGTTCCTTTTCAGTTGCAAACTACAATCCTTACATATATATGGGGAGGTACTAGTTCCAACTCGGTTTTCAGTGAAAACTGCAGGATCTTCAAACTGGCCCTAGGAAGCCGACTGATAAACCAGAGTAAAAGTTTCTCCTTCAAACCTTTCCCATTGTGCTAGGTGAAGGAACATCTCTCCAGATGCTCAGTTCTAAGAAATAATTGTGTGTGAAAGAAAAACTTCAAATAGCTTGTTGGGAACACAAAGTTCCTTTTCAGTTGCAAACAACACTTCTTACATATATATGGGGAGGTACTAGCCCCTAATCAGATTTACAGTAAAAACTGCAGGAACTTCAAACCGGCACTAGGAAACAGACTGAGAAACCACAGTAAAAGTTTCTTCTGCAACCCGTTCCCATTGTGCTAGATGAACAAAATTCTCTCCACATGCTCAGTTTTGAGAGATAAGTGTGTGTGAAAGGAGTCATTCATTAGCTTGTTGGGAACACATAGTTCCTTTCCAGTTGAAAACTACAATCCATACATATATATGGGGATGTAATAGCTCGAACTCGGTTTTACAGGGAAAACTGCAGGAACTTCAAACCGGCACTAGGAAACAGACTGAGATACCAGAGTAAAAGTTTCTCCTGCAAACCGTTCCCTTTGTGCCATATGAACAAACGTCTGTCTACATGCTCAGTTCTGAGAAATCAGTGTGTGTGAAAGCCGTCCTTCACCTAGCTTGTTGGGAACACAAAGTTCCTTTTCAGTTGCAAACAACACTCCTTAAATATATATGGGGAGTTACTAGCTCCAACTCGGTTTTACAGTGAAAACTGCAGGATCTTCAAACCGGCAGTAGGAAACAGACTGAGAAACCAGAGTAAAAATTTCCCTTGCTACCCGTTAAATTTGTCCTAGATGAACGAACGTCTCTCCACATGCTCAGATCTGAGAAATAATTGTGTGTGAATGTGGTCCTACACCTAGATTGTTGGGAACACAAAGCCCTTTTAATTTGCAGACTACACTCCATACATATATATGGGGAGGTACTAGCTCCAACTCGGGTTTACAGTGAAAACTGCAGGAAATTCAAACCGGCATTAGGAAACAGACTGAGAAACCAGTGTAAAAGTTTCTAGTGCAAACCATTCTGATTTAGCTAGTTGAACGAACGTCTCTCCACATGCTGATTTCTGAGTGATAATTGTGTGTGAAAGCCATGATTCACCTAGCTTGTTGGGAACACCAAGTTCCTTTCCAGTTGCAAATTACAGTCCATACATATATATGGGGAGGTACAAGCTCCAACTCGGTTTTACAGTGAAAACTGCAGGAACTTCAAACAGGCACTAGGAAACAGACTGAGAAACCAGAGTAAAATTTTTCCTGCAACACGTTCCTTTGTGCTAGATGAACGAACGTCTCCCCTCATGCTCAGTTCTGAGAGAAAAGTTTGTGTGAAAGCCTTCCTTCACCTAGCTTGTTGGGAACACAAAGTACCTTTTAAGTTTTAAACTACAATGCTTACATATATATGGGGAGGTTCTAGCTCCAAATCGTTTTTACAGTGAAAACTGCAGGAACTTCAAACCGACACTAGGAAACAGACTGAGAAACCAGAGTAAAAGTTTCTCCTGCAACCCATTCCATTTGAGCTAGATGAACGAAGTTCTCTCCACATGCTCCCTTCTGAGAGAGTAGTGTGTGTGAAAGCCGTAATTCCCCTAGCTTGTTGGGAACACAAAATTAATTCTGAGATGCAAACTACACTCCATACATATATATGGGGAAGTACTAGCTCCAACCCAGTTTTGCAGGGAAAACTGCAGGAACTTCAAAGCGGCACTAGGAAACAGACTGAGAAACCAGAGAAAATGTTTCTCCTGCAACCCGTTCCATTTGTGCTAGATGAAAAAACGTCTGTCAACATGCTCAGATCTGAGAGATCAGTGTGTGTGAAAGCCGTCCTTCATCTTGCTTGTTGGGAACACAAAGATCCTTTTAAATTGCAAAATCCACTCCATACATACATATGGGGAGGTACTAGCTCCAACTCGGTTTTATAGTGAAAACTGCAGGAACTTCAATCCGGCCCTAGGAAATAGATTGAGAAACCAGAGTAAAAGTTTGTCCTGAAACCATTCTCATTGTGCTAGATGAAGGAAAGTCTCTCCAAATGCTCACTTCTGAGAAATATTTGTGTGTGAAAGAGGGCCTTCAACTATCTTGTTGGGAAAACAAAGTTCCTTTTCATTTGCAAACTTCACTCCATAAATATATATGGGGAGGTACTAGCTCCAACTCGGTTTTAAGTGAAAACTGCAGGAAATTCAAACCGGCACTAGGACACAGACTGAGAAACCAGAGTAAAATTTACTCCTGTAACCCGATTATTTTGTGCTAAATCAACAAAATTCTCTCCACATGCTCAGTTCTGAGAGATAAGTGTGTGTGAAAGCCGTCCTTCACCTAGCTTGTTGGGAACACAAATTTCTTTTTAAGTTGCATATTACACTCCATACATATATATGTGGTGGTACTAGCTCCAACTCGGTTTTACAGTGAAAACTGCAGGAACTTCAAACCGGCACTAGGAAAGAGATTGAGAAACCAGATAAAAGTTTTTCCTGCAACCCGTTCCTTTGTTCAAGATGAACGAAAGTCTCTCCTCATGCTCAGTTCTGAGAGAAAAGTGTGTGTGAAAGCCGTACTTCACCTAGCTTGTTGGGAACACAAAGTACATTTTAAGTTGTAAACTACAATCCTTACATATATATGGGGAGGTACTAGCTCCAAATCGGTTTTACAGAGAAAACTGCAGGAACTTCAAACCGGCACTAGGAAACAGACTGAGAAACCAGAGTAAAAGTTTCTCCTGCAACCCGTTCCCTTTGTGCCATATGAACAAACGTCTGTCTACATGCTCAGTTCTGAGAAATCAGTGTGTGTGAAAGCCGTCCTTCACCTAGCTTGTTGGGAACACAAAGTTCCTTCTCAGTTGCATATTACATTCCATACATATATATGGGGAGGTACTAGCTCCAACACGGTTTTACAGTAAAAACTTCAGGAACTTCATACCGGCAGTATGAAGCAGACTGAGAATCCAGAGTAAAAGTTTCTCCTGCAAAACATTCCCAATTTGCTAGATGAAGGAAAGTCTCTCCACATGCTAAGATCTGAGAAATAATTGTGTGTGAAAGTGGTCCTACACCTAGCTTGTTGGGAACACAAAGTTCCTTTTCAGTTGCATATTACATTCCATACATATATATGGGGAAGTACTAGCACCAACTCGGATTTACAGTGAAAACTGCAGGAACTTCAAACCGGCACTAAGAAACAGACTGAGAAATCAGAGTAAAAATTTCTACTGCAAACCATTCCCATTTTGCAAGATGAACGAAAGTCTCTCAACATGCTCATTTCTGAGTGAAAAGTGTGTGTGAAAGCCGTCCTTCACCTAGCTTGTTGGGAACACAAAGTTCCTTTTTGAGTTGTAAACTACAATCCTTACATATATATGGGGAGGTACTAGCTCCAAATCGGTTTTACAGTGAAAACTGCAGGAACTTCAAACCGGCACTAGGAAACAGACTGAGAAACCAGAGTAAATTTTCTCCTGCAACCGATTCCATTTGAGCTAGATGAACGAACGTCTTCCACATGCTCCCTTCTAAGAGATTAGTGTGTGTGAAAGCCATAATTCAACTAGCTTTTTGGGAACGCAAAATTAATTTTCAGTTGCCAACTACACTCCATACATATATATGGGGAAGTACTAGCTCCAACCCAGTTTTACAGGGAAAACTGCAGGAACTTCAAACCGGCACTAGGAAACAGTCTGAGAAACCAGAGTAAATGTTTCTCCTGCAACACGTTCCCTTTGTGCTAGATGAACGAACGTCTGTTAACATGCTCAGTTCTGAGAAATCAGTGTGTGTGTAAGCAGTCCTTCACATAGCTTGTTGGGAACACAAAGTTCCTTTTAAATTGCAAACTACACTCCATACATATATATGGGGATGTAGTAGCTCCAACTCGGTTTTAAAGGGAAAACTGCAGGAACTTCAAACCGGCACTAGGAAACAGACTGAGAAACCAGAGTAAAAGTTTCTTCTGCAACCCGTTCAATTTGCGCTATATGAACGAACGTCTGACAACATGCTCATTTCTGAGAGATAATTGTGTGTGAAAGCCGTCCTTCTCCTAGCTTGTTGGGAACACAAAGATCCTTTTCAATTGCAGTCTACACTCCATATATTTATATAGGTAAGTACTAGCTCCAACTCGGTTTTACAGTGAAAACTACAGGAAATTCAAACCAGCACTAGGAAGCAGACTGAGAATCCAGAGTAATAGTTTCTCCTGCAAACCGTTCCCATTGTGCTAGATGAAGGAACGTCACTCCACATGCTCAGTTCTGAGAAATATTTGTGTGTGAAAGCCGTCCTTCACATATCTTGTTTTGAAAACAAAGTTACTTTTCAGATGCAAACTACACTCCATTCATATATATGGGGAGGTACTAGCTCCAACTCGGTTTTTCAGTGAAAACTGCAGGAACTTCAAACCGGCACTAGGAAACAGACTGAGAATCCAGAGTAAAAGTTACTCCTTCAACCCGTTCCCTTTGTGCTAGATGAACGAACGTCTCTCCAAATGCTCAGTTCTGAAAGATAAGTGTGTGTGAAAGCCGACCTTCACCTAGGTGTTTGGAACACAAAGTTCCTTTTCAGTTGCAAACTACATTCCACACATATATATGCGTGGTATTAGCTCCAAATCGGTTTTACAGTGAAAACTGCAGGAACTTCAAACCGGCAGTAGGAAACAGACTGAGAAACCAGAGAAAAAGTTTCTCCTACAACCCGTTAATTTTGTGCTAGATGAACGAACGTCTCTGCACATGCACAGTTCTGATAAATAAGTGTGTGTGAAAGCCGTCCTTCAACTAGGTGTTTGGAACACAAAGATCCTTTACAGTTGCAAACTACACTCCATACATATATATGGGGATGTACTAGCTCCAACTCGGTTTTACAGTGAAAACTGCAGGAACTTCAAACCGGCACTAGGAAACAGACTGAGAAAACAGAGTAAAAGTTTCTCCTGCAACCATTTCCATTTTTACTAGATGAAAGAACGTCTCTCCAAATGATCAGTTCTGAGAAATAATTGTGTGAATGCCGTCCTTCACATAGTTTGTTGGGAACAGAAATTTCCTTTCCAGTTGCAAACTACAATCCATACATATATAAGGGGAGGTACTAGCTCCAACTAAGTTTTACAGTGAAAACTGCAGGAATTTCAAACCGGCACTAGGAAACAGACTGAGAAAACACAGTAAAAGTTTTTCCTGCAACCCGTTTTCTTTGTGCTAGATGAACGAATGTCTCTCCACATGCTAGTTCTCAGAGAAATGTGTGTGAAAGCCGTCCTTCAACTAGCTTGTTGGGAACACAAAGTTACTTTTAAGTAGCAAACTACACTCCTTACGTATATATGGGGAGGTACTAGCTTCAACTCGGTTTTACAGGGAAAATTGCAGGAACTTCAAACCGGCACTGGGAAACAGAGTGAGAAACCAGAGAATAGTTTCCCCTGAAACCCGTTCCCTTTGTGCTAGATGAACAAACGTCTGTCAACACGGTCTGATCTGAGTGATCAGTGTGTGTGAAAGCCGTCCTTCAACTAGCTTGTTGTGAACACAAAGTTACTTTTAATTTGCAAACTCCACTCCATACATATATATGGGGAGGTACTAGCTCCAACTCTGTTTTACAGGGAAAACGGCAGGAAATTCACACCGGCACTAGGAAACAGACTGAGAAACCAGAGTAAAGTTTTCTCCTGCAACGCGTTTAATTTGTGCCAGATGAACGAACGTCTCTGCACATGCTCAGTTCTGAGAGATAAGTGTGTGTGAAAGCCATACATCACCTAGTTTTTGGGAACACATAGATCCTTTTCAGGTGCCAACTACAATCCTTACATATATATGGGGAGGTATTAGCTCCAACTCGGTTTTACAGTGAAAACTGCAGGGAATTCAAACCAGCACTAGGAAAGAGACTGAGAAACCAGAGTAAAAGTTTCTCCTGTAACCCGTTCCATTTTTGATAGATGAACAAACGTCTGTCTACATGCTCAGTTCTGAGAAATCAGTGTGTGTGAAAGCCGACCTTCAACCAAGCTGGTTGGGAACACAAAGTTCCTTTTCAGTTTCAAACTACACTCCTTACATATATATGGGGAGGTACTAGCTCCAACTCGGTTTTACAGGGAAAACTGCAGGAACTTCAAACCGGCACTATTAAAGAAACTGAGAAATCAGAGTATAATTTCTCCTGCTACCCGTTTACTTTTTGCTAGATGAACGAACGTCTCTCCACATGCTCAGTTCTGAGAGATAAGTGTGTGTGAATGCCGTACATCACCTAGCTTGTTTGGAACACATAGTTCCTTTTCAGTTGCAAACTACAATCCTTACATATATATGGGGAGGTACTAGTTCCGACTCGGTTTTCAGTGAAAATTGCAGGATCTTCAAACTGGCACTAGGAAGCAGACTGAGAAACCAGAGTAAAATTTTCTCCTTCAAATCTTTCCCATTGTGCTAGGTGAAGGAACGTGTCTCCACATGCTCAGTTCTGAGAGATAAGTGTGTGTGAAAGCCGTCCTTCACATAGATTGTTGGGAACACAAAGTTCCTTTTCAGTTGCAAACTACAATCCATACATATATATGGGGATGTAATAGCTCGAACTCGGTTTTACAGGGAAAACGGCAGGAACTTCATACAGGCACTAGGAATCAGACTGAGATTCCAGAGTAAAATTTTCTCCGGCAACACGTTTACTTTGTGCTAGATGAATGAACGTCTCTCCACATGCTCACTTCTGAGAGATAAGTGTGTGGGAAAGCCGGGCTTCACCTAGCTTGTTGGGAACACAAAGGTCTTTTTCAGTTGCAAACTACACTCCTTACATATATATGGGTAGGTACTAGCTCCAACTCAGTTTTACAGTGAAAACCGCCGGAACTTCAAACCGGCCCTAGGAAACAGACTGAGATACCAGAGTAAAAGTTTCTCCTGCAAACCGTTCCCTTTGTGCTATATGAACAAACGTCTGTCTACATGCTCAGTTCTGAGAAATCAGTGTGTGTGAAAGCCGTCCTTCACCTAGCTTGTTGGGAACACAAAGTTCCTTTTCAGTTGCAAACAACACTCCTTAAATATATATGGGGAGTTACTAGCTCCAACTCGGTTTAACAGTGACAACTGCCATATCTTCAAACCGGCAGTAGGAAACAGACTGAGAAACCAGAGTAAAAGTTTCTCTTGCTACCAGTTAAATTTGTGCTAGATGAACGAACGTCTCTCCACATGCCCAGTTCTGATAGGTAAGTGTGTGTGAAAGCCGTCCTTCACCTAGGTGTTTGGAACACAAAGTTCCTTTCCAGGTGCAAACTATACTCCATACATATATATGGGATTGTACTAGCTTCAACTCGGTTTTACAGTAAAAATAGCAGGAACTTCAAACCGGCACCATGAAGCAGACTGAGAAACCAGAGTAAAAGTTTCTCCTGTAACCCGTTTACTTTGTGCTAAATGAACGAACTTCTCTCCACATGCTCATTTCTGAGAGAAATGTGTGTGTGAAAGCTGTCTTCACCTAGCTTGTTGGGAACACAAAGTTCCTTTTCAGTTGCAAACTACACTCCTTACATATATATGGGGAGGTACTAGCTCCAACTCGCTTTTAAGTGAAAATTTCAGGAACTTAAATCCGGCACCATGAAGCAGACTGGGAAACCAGAGTAAAAGTTTCTCCTTCAAACCGTTCCCATTGTTCTAGATAAAGGAACGTCTCTCCACATGCTCAGTTCTCAGAAATAATTGTGTGTGAAAGAGGCTGTTCAACTAGCTTGTTGGGAACACATAGATCCTTTTCAGTTGCAAACTACACTCCATACATATATATGGGGATGTATTAGCTCCATCTCGTTTTTACAGTGTAAACTGCCGGAACTTCAAACCAGAACTAGGAAACAGACTGAGAAAACAGATTAAAAGTTTTTCCTGCAATCCGTTAATTTTGTGCTAGATGAACGAACGTCTCTCCACATGCTAGTTGTCAGAGAAAAGTGTGTGTGGAAGCCTTCCTCCAACTAGCATTTTGGGAACACAAAGTTACTTTTAAGTAGCAAACTACACTCCTTACATATATATGGGGAGGTACTAGCTCCAACTCGGTTTTACAGGGAAAATTGCAGGAACTTCAATCCAGCTCTAGGAAACAGACTGAGAAACCAGAGTAAAAGTTTCCCCTGCAACCCGTTCCCTTTGTGCTCAATGAACAAACGTCTGTCAACATGCTCAGATCTGAGAGATCAGTGTGTGTGAAAGCCGTCCTTCAACTAGCTTTTTGGGAACACAAAGTTCCTTTTAAATTGCAAACTCCACTCCATAGTTAAATATGGGGAGGAACTAGCTCCAACTCTGTTTTACAGGGAAAACGGCATGAACTTCATACCGGCACTAGGAAACAGACTGAAAAACCAGAGTAAAATTTTCTCCTGCTACCCGTTTAATTAGTGCTAGATGAACGAAAGTCTCCCCACATGCTCAGTTCTGTGAGATAAGTGTGTGTGAAAGCCGTACTTCACCTAGCTTGTTGGGAACACAAAGTTCCTTTACAGTTGCAAACTACAATCCATACATATATAAGGTGATGTATTAGCTCCAACTCGGTTTTACAGTGAAAACTGCAGGAACTTCAAACCGGCACTAGGAAACAGACTGAGAATCAAGAGTAAAATTTTCTCCTGTTACCCGTTTACTTTGTGCTATTTGAACGAACGTCTCTTCACATTCTCAGTTCTGAGAGATATGTGTGTGTGAAAGCCGTGCTTCACCTAGCTTGTTGGGAACACAAAGTTCCTTTCCAGTTGCAAACTACACTCCTTACATATATATGGGGAGATACTAGCCCCAACTCGCTTTTCAGTGAAAACTGCAGGAACTTCAACCCGGCACTAGGAAGCAGACTGAGAACCACAGTAAAAGTTTCTTCTGCAATCCGTTCCCATTGTGCTAGATGAACGAAATTCTCTCCACATGCTCAGTTTTGAGAGATAAGTGTGTGTGAAAGGCGTCATTCACCTAGCTTGTTGGGAACACAAGTCCCTTTCCAGTTGCAAACTACAATCCATACATATATATGGTGATGTACTAGTTCCAAATCGGTTTTACAGTGAAAACTGCAGGAACTTCAAACCGGCAGTAGGAAACAAACTGAGAAACCAGAGTAAATGTTTCTCTAGCAACCCGTTAAATTTGTGCTAGATTAACGAACGTCTCTCCACAGGCACAGTTCTGATAGATAAGTGTGTGTGAAAGCCGTCCTTCACCTAGGTGTTTGGAACAAAAAGTTCCTTTTTTAGTTGTAAACTACAATCCTTACATATATATGGGGAGGTACTAGCTCCAAATCGGTTTTACAGTGAAAACTGCAGGAACTTCAAACCGGCACTAGGAAACAGACTGAGAAACCAGAGTAAATTTTCTCCTGCAACCGATTCCATTTGAGCTAGATGAACGAACGTCTTCCACATGCTCCCTTCTAAGAGATTAGTGTGTGTGAAAGCCATAATTCAACTAGCTTTTTGGGAACGCAAAATTAATTTTCAGTTGCGAACTACACTCCATACATATATATGGGGAAGTACTAGCTCCAACCCAGTGTTACAGGGAAAACTGCAGGAACTTCAAACCGGCACTAGGAAACAGACTGAGAAACCAGAGTAAATGTTTCTCCTGCAACACGTTCCCTTTGTGCTATATGAACGAACGTCTGACAACATGCTCATTTCTGAGAGATAATTGTGTGTGAAAGCCGTCCTTCACCTAGCTTGTTGGGAACACAAAGATCCTTTTCAATTGCAGTCTACACTCCATATATTTATATAGGTAAGTACTAGCTCCAACTCGGTTTTACAGTGAAAACTGCAGGAAATTCAAACCAGCACTAGGAAGCAGACTGAGAATCCAGAGTAATAGTTTCTCCTGCAAACCGTTCCCATTGTGCTAGATGAAGGAACGTCACTCCACATGCTCAGTTCTGAGAAATATTTGTGTGTGAAAGCCGTCCTTCACATATCTTGTTTTGAAAACAAAGTTACTTTTCAGTTGCAAACTACACTCCATTCATATATATGGGGAGGTACTAGCTCCAACTCGGTTTTACAGTGAAAACTGCAGGAACTTCAAACCGGCACTAGGAAACAGACTGAGAATCCAGAGTAAAAGTTACCCCTTCAACCCGTTCCCTTTGTGCTAGATGAACGAACGTCTCTCCAAATGCTCAGTTCTGAGAGATAAGTGTGTGTGAAAGCCGACCTTCACCTAGGTGTTTGGAACACAAAGTTCCTTTTCAGTTGCAAACTACACTCCTTAAATATATATGGGGATGTACTAGCTCCAACTCGGTTTTACAGTAAAAACTGCAGGAACTTCAAACCGGCACTAGGAAACAGACTGAGAAACCACAGTAAAAGTTTCTTCTGCTACCCATTCCCATTGTGCTAGATGAACGAAATTCTCTCCACATGCTCAGTTTTGAGAGATAAGTGGGTGTGAAAGGCGTCATTCACCTAGCTTGTTGGGAACACCAAGTTCCTTTCCAGTTGCAAACTACAATGCATACATATATATGGGGATGTACTAGCTCCAAATCGGTTTTACAGTGAAAACTGCAGGAAATTCATACCGGCACTAACAGACTGAGAAACCAGAGTAAAACTTTCTCCTGCATCCAGTTTACTTTGTGCTAGATGAACGAACGTCTCACAAAGTGCTCACTTCTGAGAGATAAGTGTGTGTGAAAGCCGCCATTCACCTAGCTTGTTGGGAAAACAAAGTTCCTTTTCAGTTGCAAACTACAATCCTTACATATATATGTGGAGGTACTAGCTCCAACTCGGTTTTATAGTGAAAACTGCAGGAACTTCAAACCGGCACTAGGAAACAGACTGAGAAACCAGAGTAAAAGTTTTTCCTTCAACCCGTTCCCTTTGTGCTAGATGTACGAACGTCTCTCCACATGCTCAGTTCTGAGAGATATGTGTGTGTGAAAGCCGTCCTTCACCTAGGTTGTTGGGAATACAAAGTTCCTTTTCAGTCGCAAACTATATTCCACAAATATATATGCGTGGTATTAGCTCCAACTCGGTTTTACAGTGAAAACTGCAGGAGCTTCAAACCAGCAGTAGGAAACAGACTGAGAAACCAGAGAAAAAGTTTCTCCTGCAACCCGTTAACTTTGTGCTAGATGAACGAACTTCTCTCCACATGCGCAGTTCTGATAGATAAGTGTGTGTGAAAGCCTTCCTTCAACTAGGTGTTTGGAACACATAGATCCTTTACAGTTGCAAACTACACTCCATACATATATATGGGGATGTACTAGCTCCAACTCGGTTTTACAGTGAAAACTGCAGGAACTTCAAAACTGCACTAGGAAACAGACTGAGAAAACAGAGTAAATGTTTCTCCTGCAACCATTTCCCTTTTTGCTAGATGAAAGAACGTCTCTCCAAATGATCAGTTCTGAGAAATAAGTGTGTGAATGCCGTCCTTCACATAGTTTGTTGGGAACAGAAATTTCCTTTCCAGTTGCAAACTACAATCCATACATGTATGTGGGGTGGTACTAGCTCCAACTAAGTTTTACAGTGAAAACTGCAGGAATTTCAAACCGACACTAGGAAACAGACTGAGAAAACCCAGTAAAATTTTTTCCTGCAACCCGTTTATTTTGTGCTAGATGAACGAACCTCTCTCCACATGCTAGTTCCCAGAGAAATGTGTGTGTTAAAGCCGTCCTTCAACTAGGTTGTTGGGAACACAAAGTTACTTTTAAGTTGCAAACTACACTCCTTACATATATATGGGGAGGTACTAGCTTCAACTCGCTTTTACAGGGAAAATTGCAGGAACTTCAAACCGGCACTAGGAAACAGAGTGAGAAACCAGAGAATAGATTCCCCTGAAAGCCGTTCCCTTCGTGCTAGATGAACAAACGTCTGTCAACATGGTCTGATCTGAGTGATCAGTGTGTGTGAAAGCCGTCCTTCAACTAGCTTGTTGGGAACACAAAGTTCCTTTTAATTTGCAAACTCCACTCCATACATATATATGGGGAGGTACTAGCTCCAACTCTGTTTTACAGGGAAAACGGCAGGAACTTCACACCGTCACTAGGAAACAGACTGAGAAAACAGAGTAAAGTTTTCTCCTGCAACGCGTTTAATTTGTGCTAGATGAACGAACGTCTCTGCACATGCTCAGTTCTGAGAGATAAGTGTGTGTGAAAGCCGTACATCACATAGTTTTTGGGAACACATAGTTCCTTTTCAGGTGCAAACTACAATTCTTACATATATATGGGGAGGTATTAGCTCCAACTCGGTTTTACAGTGAAAACTGCAGGAACTTCAAACAATCACTAGGAAACAGACTGAGAAACCAGACAAAAAGTTTCTCCTGTAAACCGTTCCCTTTGTGATAGATGAACAAACGTCTGTCTACATGCTCAGTTCTGAGAAATCTGTGTGTGTGAAAGACGTCCTTCACCTAGCTTGTTGGGAACACAAAGTTCCTTTTCAGTTTCAAACTACACTCCTTACATATATACGGGGAGGTACTAGCTCCAACTCGGTTTTACAGGGAAAACTGCAGGAACTTCAAACCGGCACTAGGAAAGAGACTGAGAAACCAGAGTATAATTTCTCCTGCTACCCGTTTACTTTTTGCTAGCTGAACGAACGTCTCTCCACATGCTCAGTTCTGAGAGATAAGTGTGTGTGAATGCCGTACATCATCTAGCTTGTTTGGAACACATAGTTCCTTTTCAGTTGCAAACTACAATCCTTACATATATATGGGGAGGTACTAGTTCCAACTCGGTTTTCAGTGAAAATTGCAGGATCTTCAAACTGGCACTAGGAAGGAGACTGAGAAACCAGAGTAAAAGTTTCTCCTTCAAACCTTTCCCATTGTGCTAGGTGAAGGAACGTCTCTCCAGATGCTCAGTTCTGAGAAATAATTGTGTGTGAAATAGGAACTTCAAATAACTTGTTGGGAACACAAAGTTCCTTTTCAGTTGCAAACTACACTTCTTACATATATATGGGGATGTACTAGCTCCAAATCGGATTTATAGTAAAAACTGCAGGAACTTCAAACCGGCACTAGGAAACAGACTGAGAAACCAGAGTAAAAGTTTCTTCTGCAACCCGTTCCCATTGTGCTAGGTGAACAAAATTCTCTCCACATGCTCAGTTCTGAGAGATAAGTGTGTGTGAAAGCCGTCCTTCAACTAGATTGTTGGGAACACAAAGTTCCTTTTAAATTGCAAACTCCACTCCATACATATATATGGGGAGGTACTAGCTCCAACTCGGTTTTCAGTGAAAACTGCAGGAACTTCAACCCGGCACTAGGAAGCAGACTGAGAAACCACAGTAAAATTTGTCCTCAAACCATTCCCATTGTGCTAGATGAAGGAACGTCTCTCCAAATGCTCATTTCTGAGAAATATTTGTGTGTGAAAGAGGGCCTTCAAATAGCTTGTTGGGAACACAAAGTTCCTTTTCATTTGCAAACTTCACTCCATACATATATATGGGGAGGTACTAGCTCCAACTCGGTTTTCAGTGAAAACTGAAGGAACTTCATCCCGGCACTAGGAATCAGACTGAGAAACCAGAGAAAAAGTTTGTCATTCAAACCGTTCCCATTGTGCTACATGAACGAAAGTCTCACAACATGCTCAGTTCTGAGAGATAAGTGTGTGTGAAAGCCGTCCTTCACCTAGATTGTTGGGAACACAAAGTTCCTTTTCAGTTGCAAACTACACTCCATACATATATATGGGGTGGTACTAGCTCCAACTCGGTTTTACAGTGAAAACAGCAGGAACTTCAACCCGGCACTAGGAAACAGACTGAGAAACCAGAGTAAAATTTTCTCCTGTATAACATTTACTTTGTGTTAGATGAACGAAAGTCTCTCCACATGCTCAGTTCTGAAAGATAAGTGTGTGTGAAAGCCGACCTTCACCTAGGTGTTGGGAACACAAAGTTCCTTCTCAGTTGCATATTACATTCCATATATATATATGGGGAGGTACTAGCTCCAACACGGTTTTACAGTGAAAACTTCAGGAACTTCATACCGGCAGTATGAAGCAGAATGAGAATGCAGAGTAAAAGTTTCTCCTGCAAAACATTCCCAATTTGCTAGATGAAGGAAAGTCTCTCCACATGCTAAGATCTGAGAAATAATTGTGTGTGAAAGTGGTCCTACACCTAGCTTGTTGGGAACACAAAGTTCCTTTTCAGTTGCATATTACATTCCATACATATATATGGGGAAGTACTAGCACCAACTCGGATTTACAGTGAAAACTGCAGGAACTTCAAACCGGCACTAAGAAACAGACTGAGAAATTAGAGTAAAAATTTCTACTGCAAACCATTCCCATTTTGCAAGATGAACGAACGTCTCTCAACATGCTCATTTCTGAGTGAAAAGTGTGTGTGAAAGCCGTCCTTCACCTAGCTTGTTGGGAACACAAAGTTCCTTTTTGAGTTGTAAACTACAATCCTTACATATATATGGGGAGGTACTAGCTCCAAATCGGTTTTACAGTGAAAACTGCAGGAACTTCAAACCGGCACTAGGAAACAGACTGAGAAACCAGAGTAAATTTTCTCCTGCAACCGATTCCATTTGAGCTAGATGAACGAACGTCTTCCACATGCTCCCTTCTAAGAGATTAGTGTGTGTGAAAGCCATAATTCAACTAGCTTTTTGGGAACGCAAAATTAATTTTCAGTTGCCAACTACACTCCATACATATATATGGGGAAGTACTAGCTCCAACCCAGTTTTACAGGGAAAACTGCAGGAACTTCAAACCGGCACTAGGAAACAGTCTGAGAAACCAGAGTAAACGTTTCTCCTGCAACACGTTCCCTTTGTGCTAGATGAACGAACGTCTGTTAACATGCTCAGTTCTGAGAAATCAGTGTGTGTGTAAGCAGTCCTTCACATAGCTTGTTGGGAACACAAAGTTCCTTTTAAATTGCAAACTACACTCCATACATATATATGGGGATGTAGTAGCTCCAACTCGGTTTTAAAGGGAAAACTGCAGGAACTTCAAACCGGCACTAGGAAACAGACTGAGAAACCAGAGTAAAAGTTTCTTCTGCAACCCGTTCAATTTGCGCTATATGAACGAACGTCTGACAACATGCTCATTTCTGAGAGATAATTGTGTGTGAAAGCCGTCCTTCTCCTAGCTTGTTGGGAACACAAAGATCCTTTTCAATTGCAGTCTACACTCCATATATTTATATAGGTAAGTACTAGCTCCAACTCGGTTTTACAGTGAAAACTACAGGAAATTCAAACCAGCACTAGGAAGCAGACTGAGAATCCAGAGTAATAGTTTCTCCTGCAAACCGTTCCCATTGTGCTAGATGAAGGAACGTCACTCCACATGCTCAGTTCTGAGAAATATTTGTGTGTGAAAGCCGTCCTTCACATATCTTGTTTTGAAAACAAAGTTACTTTTCAGATGCAAACTACACTCCATTCATATATATGGGGAGGTACTAGCTCCAACTCGGTTTTTCAGTGAAAACTGCAGGAACTTCAAACCGGCACTAGGAAACAGACTGAGAATCCAGAGTAAAAGTTACTCCTTCAACCCGTTCCCTTTGTGCTAGATGAACGAACGTCTCTCCAAATGCTCAGTTCTGAAAGATAAGTGTGTGTGAAAGCCGACCTTCACCTAGGTGTTTGGAACACAAAGTTCCTTTTCAGTTGCAAACTACATTCCACACATATATATGCGTGGTATTAGCTCCAAATCGGTTTTACAGTGAAAACTGCAGGAACTTCAAACCGGCAGTAGGAAACAGACTGAGAAACCAGAGAAAAAGTTTCTCCTACAACCCGTTAATTTTGTGCTAGATGAACGAACGTCTCTGCACATGCACAGTTCTGATAAATAAGTGTGTGTGAAAGCCGTCCTTCAACTAGGTGTTTGGAACACAAAGATCCTTTACAGTTGCAAACTACACTCCATACATATATATGGGGATGTACTAGCTCCAACTCGGTTTTACAGTGAAAACTGCAGGAACTTCAAACCGGCACTAGGAAACAGACTGAGAAAACAGAGTAAAAGTTTCTCCTGCAACCATTTCCATTTTTACTAGATGAAAGAACGTCTCTCCAAATGATCAGTTCTGAGAAATAATTGTGTGAATGCCGTCCTTCACATAGTTTGTTGGGAACAGAAATTTCCTTTCCAGTTGCAAACTACAATCCATACATATATAAGGGGAGGTACTAGCTCCAACTAAGTTTTACAGTGAAAACTGCAGGAATTTCAAACCGGCACTAGGAAACAGACTGAGAAAACACAGTAAAAGTTTTTCCTGCAACCCGTTTTCTTTGTGCTAGATGAACGAATGTCTCTCCACATGCTAGTTCTCAGAGAAATGTGTGTGAAAGCCGTCCTTCAACTAGCTTGTTGGGAACACAAAGTTACTTTTAAGTAGCAAACTACACTCCTTACGTATATATGGGGAGGTACTAGCTTCAACTCGGTTTTACAGGGAAAATTGCAGGAACTTCAAACCGGCACTGGGAAACAGAGTGAGAAACCAGAGAATAGTTTCCCCTGAAACCCGTTCCCTTTGTGCTAGATGAACAAACGTCTGTCAACACGGTCTGATCTGAGTGATCAGTGTGTGTGAAAGCCGTCCTTCAACTAGCTTGTTGTGAACACAAAGTTACTTTTAATTTGCAAACTCCACTCCATACATATATATGGGGAGGTACTAGCTCCAACTCTGTTTTACAGGGAAAACGGCAGGAAATTCACACCGGCACTAGGAAACAGACTGAGAAACCAGAGTAAAGTTTTCTCCTGCAACGCGTTTAATTTGTGCCAGATGAACGAACGTCTCTGCACATGCTCAGTTCTGAGAGATAAGTGTGTGTGAAAGCCATACATCACCTAGTTTTTGGGAACACATAGATCCTTTTCAGGTGCCAACTACAATCCTTACATATATATGGGGAGGTATTAGCTCCAACTCGGTTTTACAGTGAAAACTGCAGGGAATTCAAACCAGCACTAGGAAAGAGACTGAGAAACCAGAGTAAAAGTTTCTCCTGTAACCCGTTCCATTTTTGATAGATGAACAAACGTCTGTCTACATGCTCAGTTCTGAGAAATCAGTGTGTGTGAAAGCCGACCTTCAACCAAGCTGGTTGGGAACACAAAGTTCCTTTTCAGTTTCAAACTACACTCCTTACATATATATGGGGAGGTACTAGCTCCAACTCGGTTTTACAGGGAAAACTGCAGGAACTTCAAACCGGCACTATTAAAGAAACTGAGAAATCAGAGTATAATTTCTCCTGCTACCCGTTTACTTTTTGCTAGATGAACGAACGTCTCTCCACATGCTCAGTTCTGAGAGATAAGTGTGTGTGAATGCCGTACATCACCTAGCTTGTTTGGAACACATAGTTCCTTTTCAGTTGCAAACTACAATCCTTACATATATATGGGGAGGTACTAGTTCCGACTCGGTTTTCAGTGAAAATTGCAGGATCTTCAAACTGGCACTAGGAAGCAGACTGAGAAACCAGAGTAAAATTTTCTCCTTCAAACCTTTCCCATTGTGCTAGGTGAAGGAACGTGTCTCCACATGCTCAGTTCTGAGAGATAAGTGTGTGTGAAAGCCGTCCTTCACATAGATTGTTGGGAACACAAAGTTCCTTTTCAGTTGCAAACTACACTTCTTACATATATATGGGGAGGTAGTAGCTCCAAATCGGATTTACAGTAAAAACTGCAGGAACTTCAAACCGGCACTAGGAAACAGACTGAGAAACCACAGTAAAAGTTTCTTCTGCAACCCGTTCCCATTGTGCTAGATGAACAAAATTCTCTCCACATGATCAGTTTTGAGAGATAAGTGTGTGTGAAAGGCGTCATACATTAGCTTGTTGGGAACACAAAGTTCCTTTCCAGTTGCAAACTACAATCCATACATATATATGGGGATGTAATAGCTCGAACTCGGTTTTACAGGGAAAACGGCAGGAACTTCATACAGGCACTAGGAATCAGACTGAGATTCCAGAGTAAAATTTTCTCCGGCAACACGTTTACTTTGTGCTAGATGAATGAACGTCTCTCCACATGCTCACTTCTGAGAGATAAGTGTGTGGGAAAGCCGGGCTTCACCTAGCTTGTTGGGAACACAAAGGTCTTTTTCAGTTGCAAACTACACTCCTTACATATATATGGGTAGGTACTAGCTCCAACTCAGTTTTACAGTGAAAACTGCCGGAACTTCAAACCGGCCCTAGGAAACAGACTGAGATACCAGAGTAAAAGTTTCTCCTGCAAACCGTTCCCTTTGTGCTATATGAACAAACGTCTGTCTACATGCTCAGTTCTGAGAAATCAGTGTGTGTGAAAGCCGTCCTTCACCTAGCTTGTTGGGAACACAAAGTTCCTTTTCAGTTGCAAACAACACTCCTTAAATATATATGGGGAGTTACTAGCTCCAACTCGGTTTTACAGTGACAACTGCCATATCTTCAAACCGGCAGTAGGAAACAGACTGAGAAACCAGAGTAAAAGTTTCTCTTGCTACCAGTTAAATTTGTGCTAGATGAACGAACGTCTCTCCACATGCCCAGTTCTGATAGGTAAGTGTGTGTGAAAGCCGTCCTTCACCTAGGTGTTTGGAACACAAAGTTCCTTTCCAGGTGCAAACTATACTCCATACATATATATGGGATTGTACTAGCTTCAACTCGGTTTTACAGTAAAAATAGCAGGAACTTCAAACCGGCACCATGAAGCAGACTGAGAAACCAGAGTAAAAGTTTCTCCTGTAACCCGTTTACTTTGTGCTAAATGAACGAACTTCTCTCCACATGCTCATTTCTGAGAGAAATGTGTGTGTGAAAGCTGTCTTCACCTAGCTTGTTGGGAACACAAAGTTCCTTTTCAGTTGCAAACTACACTCCTTACATATATATGGGGAGGTACTAGCTCCAACTCGCTTTTAAGTGAAAACTTCAGGAACTTAAATCCGGCACCATGAAGCAGACTGGGAAACCAGAGTAAAAGTTTCTCCTTCAAACCGTTCCCATTGTTCTAGATAAAGGAACGTCTCTCCACATGCTCAGTTCTCAGAAATAATTGTGTGTGAAAGAGGCTCTTCAAATAGCTTGTTGGGAACACATAGATCCTTTTCAGTTGCAAACTACACTCCATACATATATATGGGGATGTATTAGCTCCATCTCGGTTTTACAGTGTAAACTGCCGGAACTTCAAACCAGAACTAGGAAACAGACTGAGAAAACAGATTAAAAGTTTTTCCTGCAATCCGTTAATTTTGTGCTAGATGAACGAACGTCTCTCCACATGCTAGTTGTCAGAGAAAAGTGTGTGTGGAAGCCTTCCTCCAACTAGCATTTTGGGAACACAAAGTTACTTTTAAGTAGCAAACTACACTCCTTACATATATATGGGGAGGTACTAGCTCCAACTCGGTTTTACAGGGAAAATTGCAGGAACTTCAATCCAGCTCTAGGAAACAGACTGAGAAACCAGAGTAAAAGTTTCCCCTGCAACCCGTTCCCTTTGTGCTCAATGAACAAACGTCTGTCAACATGCTCAGATCTGAGAGATCAGTGTGTGTGAAAGCCGTCCTTCAACTAGCTTTTTGGGAACACAAAGTTCCTTTTAAATTGCAAACTCCACTCCATAGTTAAATATGGGGAGGAACTAGCTCCAACTCTGTTTTACAGGGAAAACGGCATGAACTTCATACCGGCACTAGGAAACAGACTGAAAAACCAGAGTAAAATTTTCTCCTGCTACCCGTTTAATTAGTGCTAGATGAACGAAAGTCTCCCCACATGCTCAGTTCTGTGAGATAAGTGTGTGTGAAAGCCGTACTTCACCTAGCTTGTTGGGAACACAAAGTTCCTTTACAGTTGCAAACTACAATCCATACATATATAAGGTGATGTATTAGCTCCAACTCGGTTTTACAGTGAAAACTGCAGGAACTTCAAACCGGCACTAGGAAACAGACTGAGAATCAAGAGTAAAATTTTCTCCTGTTACCCGTTTACTTTGTGCTATTTGAACGAACGTCTCTTCACATTCTCAGTTCTGAGAGATATGTGTGTGTGAAAGCCGTGCTTCACCTAGCTTGTTGGGAACACAAAGTTCCTTTCCAGTTGCAAACTACACTCCTTACATATATATGGGGAGATACTAGCCCCAACTCGCTTTTCAGTGAAAACTGCAGGAACTTCAACCCGGCACTAGGAAGCAGACTGAGAACCACAGTAAAAGTTTCTTCTGCAATCCGTTCCCATTGTTCTAGATGAACGAAATTCTCTCCACATGCTCAGTTTTGAGAGATAAGTGTGTGTGAAAGGCGTCATTCACCTAGCTTGTTGGGAACACAAGTCCCTTTCCAGTTGCAAACTACAATCCATACATATATATGGTGATGTACTAGTTCCAAATCGGTTTTACAGTGAAAACTGCAGGAACTTCAAACCGGCAGTAGGAAACAAACTGAGAAACCAGAGTAAATGTTTCTCTAGCAACCCGTTAAATTTGTGCTAGATTAACGAACGTCTCTCCACAGGCACAGTTCTGATAGATAAGTGTGTGTGAAAGCCGTCCTTCACCTAGGTGTTTGGAACAAAAAGTTCCTTTTTTAGTTGTAAACTACAATCCTTACATATATATGGGGAGGTACTAGCTCCAAATCGGTTTTACAGTGAAAACTGCAGGAACTTCAAACCGGCACTAGGAAACAGACTGAGAAACCAGAGTAAATTTTCTCCTGCAACCGATTCCATTTGAGCTAGATGAACGAACGTCTTCCACATGCTCCCTTCTAAGAGATTAGTGTGTGTGAAAGCCATAATTCAACTAGCTTTTTGGGAACGCAAAATTAATTTTCAGTTGCGAACTACACTCCATACATATATATGGGGAAGTACTAGCTCCAACCCAGTGTTACAGGGAAAACTGCAGGAACTTCAAACCGGCACTAGGAAACAGACTGAGAAACCAGAGTAAATGTTTCTCCTGCAACACGTTCCCTTTTGTGCTATATGAACGAACGTCTGACAACATGCTCATTTCTGAGAGATAATTGTGTGTGAAAGCCGTCCTTCACCTAGCTTGTTGGGAACACAAAGATCCTTTTCAATTGCAGTCTACACTCCATATATTTATATAGGTAAGTACTAGCTCCAACTCGGTTTTACAGTGAAAACTGCAGGAAATTCAAACCAGCACTAGGAAGCAGACTGAGAATCCAGAGTAATAGTTTCTCCTGCAAACCGTTCCCATTGTGCTAGATGAAGGAACGTCACTCCACATGCTCAGTTCTGAGAAATATTTGTGTGTGAAAGCCGTCCTTCACATATCTTGTTTTGAAAACAAAGTTACTTTTCAGATGCAAACTACACTCCATTCATATATATGGGGAGGTACTAGCTCCAACTCGGTTTTTCAGTGAAAACTGCAGGAACTTCAAACCGGCACTAGGAAACAGACTGAGAATCCAGAGTAAAAGTTACTCCTTCAACCCGTTCCCTTTGTGCTAGATGAACGAACGTCTCTCCAAATGCTCAGTTCTGAAAGATAAGTGTGTGTGAAAGCCGACCTTCACCTAGGTGTTTGGAACACAAAGTTCCTTTTCAGTTGCAAACTACATTCCACACATATATATGCGTGGTATTAGCTCCAAATCGGTTTTACAGTGAAAACTGCAGGAACTTCAAACCGGCAGTAGGAAACAGACTGAGAAACCAGAGAAAAAGTTTCTCCTACAACCCGTTAATTTTGTGCTAGATGAACGAACGTCTCTGCACATGCACAGTTCTGATAAATAAGTGTGTGTGAAAGCCGTCCTTCAACTAGGTGTTTGGAACACAAAGATCCTTTACAGTTGCAAATTACACTCCATACATATATATGGGGATGTACTAGCTCCAACTCGGTTTTACAGTGAAAACTGCAGGAACTTCAAACCGGCACTAGGAAACAGACTGAGAAAACAGAGTAAAAGTTTCTCCTGCAACCATTTCCATTTTTACTAGATGAAAGAACGTCTCTCCAAATGATCAGTTCTGAGAAATAATTGTGTGAATGCCGTCCTTCACATAGTTTGTTGGGAACAGAAATTTCCTTTCCAGTTGCAAACTACAATCCATACATATATAAGGGGAGGTACTAGCTCCAACTAAGTTTTACAGTGAAAACTGCAGGAATTTCAAACCGGCACTAGGAAACAGACTGAGAAAACACAGTAAAAGTTTTTCCTGCAACCCGTTTTCTTTGTGCTAGATGAACGAATGTCTCTCCACATGCTAGTTCTCAGAGAAATGTGTGTGAAAGCCGTCCTTCAACTAGCTTGTTGGGAACACAAAGTTACTTTTAAGTAGCAAACTACACTCCTTACGTATATATGGGGAGGTACTAGCTTCAACTCGGTTTTACAGGGAAAATTGCAGGAACTTCAAACCGGCACTGGGAAACAGAGTGAGAAACCAGAGAATAGTTTCCCCTGAAACCCGTTCCCTTTGTGCTAGATGAACAAACGTCTGTCAACACGGTCTGATCTGAGTGATCAGTGTGTGTGAAAGCCGTCCTTCAACTAGCTTGTTGTGAACACAAAGTTACTTTTAATTTGCAAACTCCACTCCATACATATATATGGGGAGGTACTAGCTCCAACTCTGTTTTACAGGGAAAACGGCAGGAAATTCACACCGGCACTAGGAAACAGACTGAGAAACCAGAGTAAAGTTTTCTCCTGCAACGCGTTTAATTTGTGCCAGATGAACGAACGTCTCTGCACATGCTCAGTTCTGAGAGATAAGTGTGTGTGAAAGCCATACATCACCTAGTTTTTGGGAACACATAGATCCTTTTCAGGTGCCAACTACAATCCTTACATATATATGGGGAGGTATTAGCTCCAACTCGGTTTTACAGTGAAAACTGCAGGGAATTCAAACCAGCACTAGGAAAGAGACTGAGAAACCAGAGTAAAAGTTTCTCCTGTAACCCGTTCCATTTTTGATAGATGAACAAACGTCTGTCTACATGCTCAGTTCTGAGAAATCAGTGTGTGTGAAAGCCGACCTTCAACCAAGCTGGTTGGGAACACAAAGTTCCTTTTCAGTTTCAAACTACACTCCTTACATATATATGGGGAGGTACTAGCTCCAACTCGGTTTTACAGGGAAAACTGCAGGAACTTCAAACCGGCACTATTAAAGAAACTGAGAAATCAGAGTATAATTTCTCCTGCTACCCGTTTACTTTTTGCTAGATGAACGAACGTCTCTCCACATGCTCAGTTCTGAGAGATAAGTGTGTGTGAATGCCGTACATCACCTAGCTTGTTTGGAACACATAGTTCCTTTTCAGTTGCAAACTACAATCCTTACATATATATGGGGAGGTACTAGTTCCGACTCGGTTTTCAGTGAAAATTGCAGGATCTTCAAACTGGCACTAGGAAGCAGACTGAGAAACCAGAGTAAAATTTTCTCCTTCAAACCTTTCCCATTGTGCTAGGTGAAGGAACGTGTCTCCACATGCTCAGTTCTGAGAGATAAGTGTGTGTGAAAGCCGTCCTTCACATAGATTGTTGGGAACACAAAGTTCCTTTTCAGTTGCAAACTACACTTCTTACATATATATGGGGAGGTAGTAGCTCCAAATCGGATTTACAGTAAAAACTGCAGGAACTTCAAACCGGCACTAGGAAACAGACTGAGAAACCACAGTAAAAGTTTCTTCTGCAACCCGTTCCCATTGTGCTAGATGAACAAAATTCTCTCCACATGATCAGTTTTGAGAGATAAGTGTGTGTGAAAGGCGTCATACATTAGCTTGTTGGGAACACAAAGTTCCTTTCCAGTTGCAAACTACAATCCATACATATATATGGGGATGTAATAGCTCGAACTCGGTTTTACAGGGAAAACGGCAGGAACTTCATACAGGCACTAGGAATCAGACTGAGATTCCAGAGTAAAATTTTCTCCGGCAACACGTTTACTTTGTGCTAGATGAATGAACGTCTCTCCACATGCTCACTTCTGAGAGATAAGTGTGTGGGAAAGCCGGGCTTCACCTAGCTTGTTGGGAACACAAAGGTCTTTTTCAGTTGCAAACTACACTCCTTACATATATATGGGTAGGTACTAGCTCCAACTCAGTTTTACAGTGAAAACTGCCGGAACTTCAAACCGGCCCTAGGAAACAGACTGAGATACCAGAGTAAAAGTTTCTCCTGCAAACCGTTCCCTTTGTGCTATATGAACAAACGTCTGTCTACATGCTCAGTTCTGAGAAATCAGTGTGTGTGAAAGCCGTCCTTCACCTAGCTTGTTGGGAACACAAAGTTCCTTTTCAGTTGCAAACAACACTCCTTAAATATATATGGGGAGTTACTAGCTCCAACTCGGTTTTACAGTGACAACTGCCATATCTTCAAACCGGCAGTAGGAAACAGACTGAGAAACCAGAGTAAAAGTTTCTCTTGCTACCAGTTAAATTTGTGCTAGATGAACGAACGTCTCTCCACATGCCCAGTTCTGATAGGTAAGTGTGTGTGAAAGCCGTCCTTCACCTAGGTGTTTGGAACACAAAGTTCCTTTCCAGGTGCAAACTATACTCCATACATATATATGGGATTGTACTAGCTTCAACTCGGTTTTACAGTAAAAATAGCAGGAACTTCAAACCGGCACCATGAAGCAGACTGAGAAACCAGAGTAAAAGTTTCTCCTGTAACCCGTTTACTTTGTGCTAAATGAACGAACTTCTCTCCACATGCTCATTTCTGAGAGAAATGTGTGTGTGAAAGCTGTCTTCACCTAGCTTGTTGGGAACACAAAGTTCCTTTTCAGTTGCAAACTACACTCCTTACATATATATGGGGAGGTACTAGCTCCAACTCGCTTTTAAGTGAAAATTTCAGGAACTTAAATCCGGCACCATGAAGCAGACTGGGAAACCAGAGTAAAAGTTTCTCCTTCAAACCGTTCCCATTGTTCTAGATAAAGGAACGTCTCTCCACATGCTCAGTTCTCAGAAATAATTGTGTGTGAAAGAGGCTCTTCAACTAGCTTGTTGGGAACACATAGATCCTTTTCAGTTGCAAACTACACTCCATACATATATATGGGGATGTATTAGCTCCATCTCGGTTTTACAGTGTAAACTGCCGGAACTTCAAACCAGAACTAGGAAACAGACTGAGAAAACAGATTAAAAGTTTTTCCTGCAATCCGTTAATTTTGTGCTAGATGAACGAACGTCTCTCCACATGCTAGTTGTCAGAGAAAAGTGTGTGTGGAAGCCTTCCTCCAACTAGCATTTTGGGAACACAAAGTTACTTTTAAGTAGCAAACTACACTCCTTACATATATATGGGGAGGTACTAGCTCCAACTCGGTTTTACAGGGAAAATTGCAGGAACTTCAATCCAGCTCTAGGAAACAGACTGAGAAACCAGAGTAAAAGTTTCCCCTGCAACCCGTTCCCTTTGTGCTCAATGAACAAACGTCTGTCAACATGCTCAGATCTGAGAGATCAGTGTGTGTGAAAGCCGTCCTTCAACTAGCTTTTTGGGAACACAAAGTTCCTTTTAAATTGCAAACTCCACTCCATAGTTAAATATGGGGAGGAACTAGCTCCAACTCTGTTTTACAGGGAAAACGGCATGAACTTCATACCGGCACTAGGAAACAGACTGAAAAACCAGAGTAAAATTTTCTCCTGCTACCCGTTTAATTAGTGCTAGATGAACGAAAGTCTCCCCACATGCTCAGTTCTGTGAGATAAGTGTGTGTGAAAGCCGTACTTCACCTAGCTTGTTGGGAACACAAAGTTCCTTTACAGTTGCAAACTACAATCCATACATATATAAGGTGATGTATAAGCTCCAACTCGGTTTTACAGTGAAAACTGCAGGAACTTCAAACCGGCACTAGGAAACAGACTGAGAATCAAGAGTAAAATTTTCTCCTGTTACCCGTTTACTTTGTGCTATTTGAACGAACGTCTCTTCACATTCTCAGTTCTGAGAGATATGTGTGTGTGAAAGCCGTGCTTCACCTAGCTTGTTGGGAACACAAAGTTCCTTTCCAGTTGCAAACTACACTCCTTACATATATATGGGGAGATACTAGCCCCAACTCGCTTTTCAGTGAAAACTGCAGGAACTTCAACCCGGCACTAGGAAGCAGACTGAGAACCACAGTAAAAGTTTCTTCTGCAATCCGTTCCCATTGTGCTAGATGAACGAAATTCTCTCCACATGCTCAGTTTTGAGAGATAAGTGTGTGTGAAAGGCGTCATTCACCTAGCTTGTTGGGAACACAAGTCCCTTTCCAGTTGCAAACTACAATCCATACATATATATGGTGATGTACTAGTTCCAAATCGGTTTTACAGTGAAAACTGCAGGAACTTCAAACCGGCAGTAGGAAACAAACTGAGAAACCAGAGTAAATGTTTCTCTAGCAACCCGTTAAATTTGTGCTAGATTAACGAACGTCTCTCCACAGGCACAGTTCTGATAGATAAGTGTGTGTGAAAGCCGTCCTTCACCTAGGTGTTTGGAACAAAAAGTTCCTTTTTTAGTTGTAAACTACAATCCTTACATATATATGGGGAGGTACTAGCTCCAAATCGGTTTTACAGTGAAAACTGCAGGAACTTCAAACCGGCACTAGGAAACAGACTGAGAAACCAGAGTAAATTTTCTCCTGCAACCGATTCCATTTGAGCTAGATGAACGAACGTCTTCCACATGCTCCCTTCTAAGAGATTAGTGTGTGTGAAAGCCATAATTCAACTAGCTTTTTGGGAACGCAAAATTAATTTTCAGTTGCGAACGACACTCCATACATATATATGGGGAAGTACTAGCTCCAACCCAGTGTTACAGGGAAAACTGCAGGAACTTCAAACCGGCACTAGGAAACAGACTGAGAAACCAGAGTAAATGTTTCTCCTGCAACACGTTCCCTTTGTGCTATATGAACGAACGTCTGACAACATGCTCATTTCTGAGAGATAATTGTGTGTGAAAGCCGTCCTTCACCTAGCTTGTTGGGAACACAAAGATCCTTTTCAATTGCAGTCTACACTCCATATATTTATATAGGTAAGTACTAGCTCCAACTCGGTTTTACAGTGAAAACTGCAGGAAATTCAAACCAGCACTAGGAAGCAGACTGAGAATCCAGAGTAATAGTTTCTCCTGCAAACCGTTCCCATTGTGCTAGATGAAGGAACGTCACTCCACATGCTCAGTTCTGAGAAATATTTGTGTGTGAAAGCCGTCCTTCACATATCTTGTTTTGAAAACAAAGTTACTTTTCAGTTGCAAACTACACTCCATTCATATATATGGGGAGGTACTAGCTCCAACTCGGTTTTACAGTGAAAACTGCAGGAACTTCAAACCGGCACTAGGAAACAGACTGAGAATCCAGAGTAAAAGTTACCCCTTCAACCCGTTCCCTTTGTGCTAGATGAACGAACGTCTCTCCAAATGCTCAGTTCTGAGAGATAAGTGTGTGTGAAAGCCGACCTTCACCTAGGTGTTTGGAACACAAAGTTCCTTTTCAGTTGCAAACTACACTCCTTAAATATATATGGGGATGTACTAGCTCCAACTCGGTTTTACAGTAAAAACTGCAGGAACTTCAAACCGGCACTAGGAAACAGACTGAGAAACCACAGTAAAAGTTTCTTCTGCTACCCATTCCCATTGTGCTAGATGAACGAAATTCTCTCCACATGCTCAGTTTTGAGAGATAAGTGGGTGTGAAAGGCGTCATTCACCTAGCTTGTTGGGAACACCAAGTTCCTTTCCAGTTGCAAACTACAATGCATACATATATATGGGGATGTACTAGCTCCAAATCGGTTTTACAGTGAAAACTGCAGGAAATTCATACCGGCACTAACAGACTGAGAAACCAGAGTAAAACTTTCTCCTGCATCCAGTTTACTTTGTGCTAGATGAACGAACGTCTCACAAAGTGCTCACTTCTGAGAGATAAGTGTGTGTGAAAGCCGCCATTCACCTAGCTTGTTGGGAAAACAAAGTTCCTTTTCAGTTGCAAACTACAATCCTTACATATATATGGGGAGGTACTAGCTCCAACTCGGTTTTATAGTGAAAACTGCAGGAACTTCAAACCGGCACTAGGAAACAGACTGAGAAACAAGAGTAAAAGTTTTTCCTTCAACCCGTTCCCTTTGTGCTAGATGTACGAACGTCTCTCCACATGCTCAGTTCTGAGAGATATGTGTGTGTGAAAGCCGTCCTTCACCTAGGTTGTTGGGAATACAAAGTTCCTTTTCAGTCGCAAACTATATTCCACAAATATATATGCGTGGTATTAGCTCCAACTCGGTTTTACAGTGAAAACTGCAGGAGCTTCAAACCGGCAGTAGGAAACAGACTGAGAAACCAGAGAAAAAGTTTCTCCTGCAACCCGTTAACTTTGTGCTAGATGAACGAACTTCTCTCCACATGCGCAGTTCTGATAGATAAGTGTGTGTGAAAGCCTTCCTTCAACTAGGTGTTTGGAACACATAGATCCTTTACAGTTGCAAACTACACTCCATACATATATATGGGGATGTACTAGCTCCAACTCGGTTTTACAGTGAAAACTGCAGGAACTTCAAAACTGCACTAGGAAACAGACTGAGAAAACAGAGTAAATGTTTCTCCTGCAACCATTTCCCTTTTTGCTAGATGAAAGAACGTCTCTCCAAATGATCAGTTCTGAGAAATAAGTGTGTGAATGCCGTCCTTCACATAGTTTGTTGGGAACAGAAATTTCCTTTCCAGTTGCAAACTACAATCCATACATGTATGTGGGGTGGTACTAGCTCCAACTAAGTTTTACAGTGAAAACTGCAGGAATTTCAAACCGACACTAGGAAACAGACTGAGAAAACCCAGTAAAATTTTTTCCTGCAACCCGTTTATTTTGTGCTAGATGAACGAACCTCTCTCCACATGCTAGTTCCCAGAGAAATGTGTGTGTTAAAGCCGTCCTTCAACTAGGTTGTTGGGAACACAAAGTTACTTTTAAGTTGCAAACTACACTCCTTACATATATATGGGGAGGTACTAGCTTCAACTCGCTTTTACAGGGAAAATTGCAGGAACTTCAAACCGGCACTAGGAAACAGAGTGAGAAACCAGAGAATAGATTCCCCTGAAAGCCGTTCCCTTTGTGCTAGATGAACAAACGTCTGTCAACATGGTCTGATCTGAGTGATCAGTGTGTGTGAAAGCCGTCCTTCAACTAGCTTGTTGGGAACACAAAGTTCCTTTTAATTTGCAAACTCCACTCCATACATATATATGGGGAGGTACTAGCTCCAACTCTGTTTTACAGGGAAAACGGCAGGAACTTCACACCGTCACTAGGAAACAGACTGAGAAAACAGAGTAAAGTTTTCTCCTGCAACGCGTTTAATTTGTGCTAGATGAACGAACGTCTCTGCACATGCTCAGTTCTGAGAGATAAGTGTGTGTGAAAGCCGTACATCACATAGTTTTTGGGAACACATAGTTCCTTTTCAGGTGCAAACTACAATTCTTACATATATATGGGGAGGTATTAGCTCCAACTCGGTTTTACAGTGAAAACTGCAGGAACTTCAAACAATCACTAGGAAACAGACTGAGAAACCAGACTAAAAGTTTCTCCTGTAAACCGTTCCCTTTGTGATAGATGAACAAACGTCTGTCTACATGCTCAGTTCTGAGAAATCTGTGTGTGTGAAAGACGTCCTTCACCTAGCTTGTTGGGAACACAAAGTTCCTTTTCAGTTTCAAACTACACTCCTTACATATATACGGGGAGGTACTAGCTCCAACTCGGTTTTACAGGGAAAACTGCAGGAACTTCAAACCGGCACTAGGAAAGAGACTGAGAAACCAGAGTATAATTTCTCCTGCTACCCGTTTACTTTTTGCTAGCTGAACGAACGTCTCTCCACATGCTCAGTTCTGAGAGATAAGTGTGTGTGAATGCCGTACATCATCTAGCTTGTTTGGAACACATAGTTCCTTTTCAGTTGCAAACTACAATCCTTACATATATATGGGGAGGTACTAGTTCCAACTCGGTTTTCAGTGAAAATTGCAGGATCTTCAAACTGGCACTAGGAAGCAGACTGAGAAACCAGAGTAAAAGTTTCTCCTTCAAACCTTTCCCATTGTGCTAGGTGAAGGAACGTCTCTCCAGATGCTCAGTTCTGAGAAATAATTGTGTGTGAAATAGGAACTTCAAATAACTTGTTGGGAACACAAAGTTCCTTTTCAGTTGCAAACTACACTTCTTACATATATATGGGGAGGTACTAGCTCCAAATCGGATTTATAGTAAAAACTGCAGGAACTTCAAACCGGCACTAGGAAACAGACTGAGAAACCAGAGTAAAAGTTTCTTCTGCAACCCGTTCCCATTGTGCTAGGTGAACAAAATTCTCTCCACATGCTCAGTTCTGAGAGATAAGTGTGTGTGAAAGCCGTCCTTCAACTAGATTGTTGGGAACACAAAGTTCCTTTTAAATTGCAAACTCCACTCCATACATATATATGGGGAGGTACTAGCTCCAACTCGGTTTTCAGTGAAAACTGCAGGAACTTCAACCCGGCACTAGGAAGCAGACTGAGAAACCACAGTAAAATTTGTCCTCAAACCATTCCCATTGTGCTAGATGAAGGAACGTCTCTCCAAATGCTCATTTCTGAGAAATATTTGTGTGTGAAAGAGGGCCTTCAAATAGCTTGTTGGGAACACAAAGTTCCTTTTCATTTGCAAACTTCACTCCATACATATATATGGGGAGGTACTAGCTCCAACTCGGTTTTCAGTGAAAACTGAAGGAACTTCATCCCGGCACTAGGAATCAGACTGAGAAACCAGAGAAAAAGTTTGTCATTCAAACCGTTCCCATTGTGCTACATGAACGAAAGTCTCACAACATGCTCAGTTCTGAGAGATAAGTGTGTGTGAAAGCCGTACTTCACCTATCTTGTTGGGAACACAAAGTTCCTTTTCAGTTGCAAACTACACTCCATACATATATATGGGGTGGTACTAGCTCCAACTCGGTTTTACAGTGAAAACAGCAGGAACTTCAACCCGGCACTAGGAAACAGACTGAGAAACCAGAGTAAAATTTTCTCCTGTATAACATTTACTTTGTGTTAGATGAACGAAAGTCTCTCCACATGCTCAGTTCTGAGAGATAAGTGTGTGTGAAAGCCGTCCTTCACCTAGCTTGTTGGGAACACAAAGTTCCTTCTCAGTTGCATATTACATTCCATACATATATATGGGGAGGTACTAGCTCCAACACGGTTTTACAGTGAAAACTTCAGGAACTTCATACCGGCAGTATGAAGCAGAATGAGAATGCAGAGTAAAAGTTTCTCCTGCAAAACATTCCCAATTTGCTAGATGAAGGAAAGTCTCTCCACATGCTAAGATCTGAGAAATAATTGTGTGTGAAAGTGGTCCTACTCCTAGCTTGTTGGGAACACAAAGTTCCTTTTCAGTTGCATATAACATTCCATACATATATATGGGGAAGTACTAGCACCAACTCGGATTTACAGTGAAAACTGCAGGAACTTCAAACCGGCACTAAGAAACAGACTGAGAAATTAGAGTAAAAATTTCTACTGCAAACCATTCCCATTTTGCAAGATGAACGAACGTCTCTCAACATGCTCATTTCTGAGTGAAAAGTGTGTGTGAAAGCCGTCCTTCACCTAGCTTGTTGGGAACACAAAGTTCCTTTTTGAGTTGTAAACTACAATCCTTACATATATATGGGGAGGTACTAGCTCCAAATCGGTTTTACAGTGAAAACTGCAGGAACTTCAAACCGGCACTAGGAAACAGACTGAGAAACCAGAGTAAATTTTCTCCTGCAACCGATTCCATTTGAGCTAGATGAACGAACGTCTTCCACATGCTCCCTTCTAAGAGATTAGTGTGTGTGAAAGCCATAATTCAACTAGCTTTTTGGGAACGCAAAATTAATTTTCAGTTGCCAACTACACTCCATACATATATATGGGGAAGTACTAGCTCCAACCCAGTTTTACAGGGAAAACTGCAGGAACTTCAAACCGGCACTAGGAAACAGTCTGAGAAACCAGAGTAAACGTTTCTCCTGCAACACGTTCCCTTTGTGCTAGATGAACGAACGTCTGTTAACATGCTCAGTTCTGAGAAATCAGTGTGTGTGTAAGCAGTCCTTCACATAGCTTGTTGGGAACACAAAGTTCCTTTTAAATTGCAAACTACACTCCATACATATATATGGGGATGTAGTAGCTCCAACTCGGTTTTAAAGGGAAAACTGCAGGAACTTCAAACCGGCACTAGGAAACAGACTGAGAAACCAGAGTAAAAGTTTCTTCTGCAACCCGTTCAATTTGCGCTATATGAACGAACGTCTGACAACATGCTCATTTCTGAGAGATAATTGTGTGTGAAAGCCGTCCTTCTCCTAGCTTGTTGGGAACACAAAGATCCTTTTCAATTGCAGTCTACACTCCATATATTTATATAGGTAAGTACTAGCTCCAACTCGGTTTTACAGTGAAAACTACAGGAAATTCAAACCAGCACTAGGAAGCAGACTGAGAATCCAGAGTAATAGTTTCTCCTGCAAACCGTTCCCATTGTGCTAGATGAAGGAACGTCACTCCACATGCTCAGTTCTGAGAAATATTTGTGTGTGAAAGCCGTCCTTCACATATCTTGTTTTGAAAACAAAGTTACTTTTCAGATGCAAACTACACTCCATTCATATATATGGGGAGGTACTAGCTCCAACTCGGTTTTTCAGTGAAAAATGCAGGAACTTCAAACCGGCACTAGGAAACAGACTGAGAATCCAGAGTAAAAGTTACTCCTTCAACCCGTTCCCTTTGTGCTAGATGAACGAACGTCTCTCCAAATGCTCAGTTCTGAAAGATAAGTGTGTGTGAAAGCCGACCTTCACCTAGGTGTTTGGAACACAAAGTTCCTTTTCAGTTGCAAACTACATTCCACACATATATATGCGTGGTATTAGCTCCAAATCGGTTTTACAGTGAAAACTGCAGGAACTTCAAACCGGCAGTAGGAAACAGACTGAGAAACCAGAGAAAAAGTTTCTCCTACAACCCGTTAATTTTGTGCTAGATGAACGAACGTCTCTGCACATGCACAGTTCTGATAAATAAGTGTGTGTGAAAGCCGTCCTTCAACTAGGTGTTTGGAACACAAAGATCCTTTACAGTTGCAAACTACACTCCATACATATATATGGGGATGTACTAGCTCCAACTCGGTTTTACAGTGAAAACTGCAGGAACTTCAAACCGGCACTAGGAAACAGACTGAGAAAACAGAGTAAAAGTTTCTCCTGCAACCATTTCCATTTTTACTAGATGAAAGAACGTCTCTCCAAATGATCAGTTCTGAGAAATAATTGTGTGAATGCCGTCCTTCACATAGTTTGTTGGGAACAGAAATTTCCTTTCCAGTTGCAAACTACAATCCATACATATATAAGGGGAGGTACTAGCTCCAACTAAGTTTTACAGTGAAAACTGCAGGAATTTCAAACCGGCACTAGGAAACAGACTGAGAAAACACAGTAAAAGTTTTTCCTGCAACCCGTTTTCTTTGTGCTAGATGAACGAATGTCTCTCCACATGCTAGTTCTCAGAGAAATGTGTGTGAAAGCCGTCCTTCAACTAGCTTGTTGGGAACACAAAGTTACTTTTAAGTAGCAAACTACACTCCTTACGTATATATGGGGAGGTACTAGCTTCAACTCGGTTTTACAGGGAAAATTGCAGGAACTTCAAACCGGCACTGGGAAACAAAGTGAGAAAGCAGAGAATAGTTTCCCCTGAAACCCGTTCCCTTTGTGCTAGATGAACAAACGTCTGTCAACACGGTCTGATCTGAGTGATCAGTGTGTGTGAAAGCCGTCCTTCAACTAGCTTGTTGTGAACACAAAGTTACTTTTAATATGCAAACTCCACTCCATACATATATATGGGGAGGTACTAGCTCCAACTCTGTTTTACAGGGAAAACGGCAGGAAATTCACACCGGCACTAGGAAACAGACTGAGAAACCAGAGTAAAGTTTTCTCCTGCAACGCGTTTAATTTGTGCCAGATGAACGAACGTCTCTGCACATGCTCAGTTCTGAGAGATAAGTGTGTGTGAAAGCCATACATCACCTAGTTTTTGGGAACACATAGATCCTTTTCAGGTGCCAACTACAATCCTTACATATATATGGGGAGGTATTAGCTCCAACTCGGTTTTACAGTGAAAACTGCAGGGACTTCAAACCAGCACTAGGAAAGAGACTGAGAAACCAGAGTAAAAGTTTCTCCTGTAACCCGTTCCATTTTTGATAGATGAACAAACGTCTGTCTACATGCTCAGTTCTGAGAAATCAGTGTGTGTGAAAGCCGACCTTCAACCAAGCTGGTTGGGAACACAAAGTTCCTTTTCAGTTTCAAACTACACTCCTTACATATATATGGGGAGGTACTAGCTCCAACTCGGATTTACAGTGAAAACTGCAGGAACTTCAAACCGGCACTAAGAAACAGACTGAGAAATTAGAGTAAAAATTTCTACTGCAAACCATTCCCATTTTGCAAGATGAACGAACGTCTCTCAACATGCTCATTTCTGAGTGAAAAGTGTGTGTGAAAGCCGTCCTTCACCTAGCTTGTTGGGAACACAAAGTTCCTTTTTGAGTTGTAAACTACAATCCTTACATATATATGGGGAGGTACTAGCTCCAAATCGGTTTTACAGTGAAAACTGCAGGAACTTCAAACCGGCACTAGGAAACAGACTGAGAAACCAGAGTAAATTTTCTCCTGCAACCGATTCCATTTGAGCTAGATGAACGAACGTCTTCCACATGCTCCCTTCTAAGAGATTAGTGTGTGTGAAAGCCATAATTCAACTAGCTTTTTGGGAACGCAAAATTAATTTTCAGTTGCCAACTACACTCCATACATATATATGGGGAAGTACTAGCTCCAACCCAGTTTTACAGGGAAAACTGCAGGAACTTCAAACCGGCACTAGGAAACAGTCTGAGAAACCAGAGTAAACGTTTCTCCTGCAACACGTTCCCTTTGTGCTAGATGAACGAACGTCTGTTAACATGCTCAGTTCTGAGAAATCAGTGTGTGTGTAAGCAGTCCTTCACATAGCTTGTTGGGAACACAAAGTTCCTTTTAAATTGCAAACTACACTCCATACATATATATGGGGATGTAGTAGCTCCAACTCGGTTTTAAAGGGAAAACTGCAGGAACTTCAAACCGGCACTAGGAAACAGACTGAGAAACCAGAGTAAAAGTTTCTTCTGCAACCCGTTCAATTTGCGCTATATGAACGAACGTCTGACAACATGCTCATTTCTGAGAGATAATTGTGTGTGAAAGCCGTCCTTCTCCTAGCTTGTTGGGAACACAAAGATCCTTTTCAATTGCAGTCTACACTCCATATATTTATATAGGTAAGTACTAGCTCCAACTCGGTTTTACAGTGAAAACTACAGGAAATTCAAACCAGCACTAGGAAGCAGACTGAGAATCCAGAGTAATAGTTTCTCCTGCAAACCGTTCCCATTGTGCTAGATGAAGGAACGTCACTCCACATGCTCAGTTCTGAGAAATATTTGTGTGTGAAAGCCGTCCTTCACATATCTTGTTTTGAAAACAAAGTTACTTTTCAGATGCAAACTACACTCCATTCATATATATGGGGAGGTACTAGCTCCAACTCGGTTTTTCAGTGAAAACTGCAGGAACTTCAAACCGGCACTAGGAAACAGACTGAGAATCCAGAGTAAAAGTTACTCCTTCAACCCGTTCCCTTTGTGCTAGATGAACGAACGTCTCTCCAAATGCTCAGTTCTGAAAGATAAGTGTGTGTGAAAGCCGACCTTCACCTAGGTGTTTGGAACACAAAGTTCCTTTTCAGTTGCAAACTACATTCCACACATATATATGCGTGGTATTAGCTCCAAATCGGTTTTACAGTGAAAACTGCAGGAACTTCAAACCGGCAGTAGGAAACAGACTGAGAAACCAGAGAAAAAGTTTCTCCTACAACCCGTTAATTTTGTGCTAGATGAACGAACGTCTCTGCACATGCACAGTTCTGATAAATAAGTGTGTGTGAAAGCCGTCCTTCAACTAGGTGTTTGGAACACAAAGATCCTTTACAGTTGCAAACTACACTCCATACATATATATGGGGATGTACTAGCTCCAACTCGGTTTTACAGTGAAAACTGCAGGAACTTCAAACCGGCACTAGGAAACAGACTGAGAAAACAGAGTAAAAGTTTCTCCTGCAACCATTTCCATTTTTACTAGATGAAAGAACGTCTCTCCAAATGATCAGTTCTGAGAAATAATTGTGTGAATGCCGTCCTTCACATAGTTTGTTGGGAACAGAAATTTCCTTTCCAGTTGCAAACTACAATCCATACATATATAAGGGGAGGTACTAGCTCCAACTAAGTTTTACAGTGAAAACTGCAGGAATTTCAAACCGGCACTAGGAAACAGACTGAGAAAACACAGTAAAAGTTTTTCCTGCAACCCGTTTTCTTTGTGCTAGATGAACGAATGTCTCTCCACATGCTAGTTCTCAGAGAAATGTGTGTGAAAGCCGTCCTTCAACTAGCTTGTTGGGAACACAAAGTTACTTTTAAGTAGCAAACTACACTCCTTACGTATATATGGGGAGGTACTAGCTTCAACTCGGTTTTACAGGGAAAATTGCAGGAACTTCAAACCGGCACTGGGAAACAGAGTGAGAAACCAGAGAATAGTTTCCCCTGAAACCCGTTCCCTTTGTGCTAGATGAACAAACGTCTGTCAACACGGTCTGATCTGAGTGATCAGTGTGTGTGAAAGCCGTCCTTCAACTAGCTTGTTGTGAACACAAAGTTACTTTTAATTTGCAAACTCCACTCCATACATATATATGGGGAGGTACTAGCTCCAACTCTGTTTTACAGGGAAAACGGCAGGAACTTCACACCGGCACTAGGAAACAGACTGAGAAACCAGAGTAAAGTTTTCTCCTGCAACGCGTTTAATTTGTGCCAGATGAACGAACGTCTCTGCACATGCTCAGTTCTGAGAGATAAGTGTGTGTGAAAGCCATACATCACCTAGTTTTTGGGAACACATAGATCCTTTTCAGGTGCCAACTACAATCCTTACATATATATGGGGAGGTATTAGCTCCAACTCGGTTTTACAGTGAAAACTGCAGGGACTTCAAACCAGCACTAGGAAAGAGACTGAGAAACCAGAGTAAAAGTTTCTCCTGTAACCCGTTCCATTTTTGATAGATGAACAAACGTCTGTCTACATGCTCAGTTCTGAGAAATCAGTGTGTGTGAAAGCCGACCTTCAACCAAGCTGGTTGGGAACACAAAGTTCCTTTTCAGTTTCAAACTACACTCCTTACATATATATGGGGAGGTACTAGCTCCAACTGGGTTTTACAGGGAAAACTGCAGGAACTTCAAACCGGCACTAGGAAAGAAACTGAGAAATCAGAGTATAATTTCTCCTGCTACCCGTTTACTTTTTGCTAGATGAACGAACGTCTCTCCACATGCTCAGTTCTGAGAGATAAGTGTGTGTGAATGCCGTACATCACCTAGCTTGTTTGGAACACATAGTTCCTTTTCAGTTGCAAACTACAATCCTTACATATATATGGGGAGGTACTAGTTCCGACTCGGTTTTCAGTGAAAATTGCAGGATCTTCAAACTGGCACTAGGAAGCAGACTGAGAAACCAGAGTAAAATTTTCTCCTTCAAATCTTTCCCATTGTGCTAGGTGAAGGAACGTGTCTCCACATGCTCAGTTCTCAGAGATAAGTGTGTGTGAAAGCCGTCCTTCACATAGATTGTTGGGAACACAAAGTTCCTTTTCAGTTGCAAGCTACCCTTCTTACATATATATGGGGAGGTACTAGCTCCAAATCGGATTTACAGTAAAAACTGCAGGAACTTCAAACCGGCACTAGGAAACAGACTGAGAAACCACAGTAAAAGTTTCTTCTGCAACCCGTTCCCATTGTGCTAGATGAACAAAATTCTCTCCACATGATCAGTTTTGAGAGATAAGTGTGTGTGAAAGGCGTCATACATTAGCTTGTTGGGAACACAAAGTTCCTTTCCAGTTGCAAACTACAATCCATACATATATATGGGGATGTAATAGCTCGAACTCGGTTTTACAGGGAAAACGGCAGGAACTTCATACAGGCACTAGGAATCAGACTGAGATTCCAGAGTAAAATTTTCTCCGGCAACACGTTTACTTTGTGCTAGATGAATGAACGTCTCTCCACATGCTCACTTCTGAGAGATAAGTGTGTGGGAAAGCCGGGCTTCACCTAGCTTGTTGGGAACACAAAGGTCTTTTTCAGTTGCAAACTACACTCCTTACATATATATGGGTAGGTACTAGCTCCAACTCAGTTTTACAGTGAAAACTGCCATATCTTCAAACCGGCAGTAGGAAACAGACTGAGAAACCAGAGTAAAAATTTCTCTTGCTACCAGTTAAATTTGTGCTAGATGAACGAACGTCTCTCCACATGCCCAGTTCTGATAGGTAAGTGTGTGTGAAAGCCGTCCTTCACCTAGGTGTTTGGAACACAAAGTTCCTTTCCAGGTGCAAACTATACTCCATACATATATATGGGATTGTACTAGCTTCAACTCGGTTTTACAGTAAAAATAGCAGGAACTTCAAACCGGCACCATGAAGCAGACTGAGAAACCAGAGTAAAAGTTTCTCCTGTAACCCGTTTACTTTGTGCTAAATGAACGAACTTCTCTCCACATGCTCATTTCTGAGAGAAATGTGTGTGTGAAAGCTGTCTTCACCTAGCTTGTTGGGAACACAAAGTTCCTTTTCAGTTGCAAACTACACTCCTTACATATATATGGGGAGGTACTAGCTCCAACTCGCTTTTAAGTGAAAATTGCAGGAACTTAAATCCGGCACCATGAAGCAGACTGGGAAACCAGAGTAAAAGTTTCTCCTTCAAACCGTTCCCATTGTTCTAGATAAAGGAACGTCTCTCCACATGCTCAGTTCTCAGAAATAATTGTGTGTGAAAGAGGCTCTTCAACTAGCTTGTTGGGAACACATAGATCCTTTTCAGTTGCAAACTACACTCCATACATATATATGGGGATGTATTAGCTCCATCTCGTTTTTACAGTGTAAACTGCCGGAACTTCAAACCAGAACTAGGAAACAGACTGAGAAAACAGATTAAAAGTTTTTCCTGCAATCCGTTAATTTTGTGCTAGATGAACGAACGTCTCTCCACATGCTAGTTGTCAGAGAAAAGTGTGTGTGGAAGCCTTCCTCCAAGTAGCATTTTGGGAACACAAAGTTACTTTTAAGTAGCAAACTACACTCCTTACATATATATGGGGAGGTACTAGCTCCAACTCGGTTTTACAGGGAAAATTGCAGGAACTTCAATCCAGCTCTAGGAAACAGACTGAGAAACCAGAGTAAATGTTTCCCCTGCAACCCGTTCCCTTTGTGCTCAATGAACAAACGTCTGTCAACATGCTCAGATCTGAGAGATCAGTGTGTGTGAAAGCCGTCCTTCAACTAGCTTTTTGGGAACACAAAGTTCCTTTTAAATTGCAAACTCCACTCCATAGTTAAATATGGGGAGGAACTAGCTCCAACTCTGTTTTACAGGGAAAACGGCATGAACTTCATACCGGCACTAGGAAACAGACTGAAAAACCAGAGTAAAATTTTCTCCTGCTACCCATTTAATTAGTGCTAGATGAACGAAAGTCTCCCCACATGCTCAGTTCTGTGAGATAAGTGTGTGTGAAAGCCGTACTTCACCTAGCTTGTTGGGAACACAAAGTTCCTTTACAGTTGCAAACTACAATCCATACATATATAAGGTGATGTATTAGCTCCAACTCGGTTTTACAGTGAAAACTGCAGGAACTTCAAACCGGCACTAGGAAACAGACTGAGAATCAAGAGTAAAATTTTCTCCTGTTACCCGTTTACTTTGTGCTATTTGAACGAACGTCTCTTCACATTCTCAGTTCTGAGAGATATGTGTGTGTGAAACCCGTGCTTCACCTAGCTTGTTGGGAACACAAAGTTCCTTTCCAGTTGCAAACTACACTCCTTACATATATATGGGGAGATACTAGCCCCAACTCGCTTTTCAGTGAAAACTGCAGGAACTTCAACCCGGCACTAGGAAGCAGACTGAGAACCACAGTAAAAGTTTCTTCTTCAATCCGTTCCCATTGTGCTAGATGAACGAAATTCTCTCCACATGCTCAGTTTTGAGAGATAAGTATGTGTGAAAGGCGTCATTCACCTAGCTTGTTGGGAACACAAGTCCCTTTCCAGTTGCAAACTACAATCCATACATATATATGGTGATGTACTAGTTCCAAATCGGTTTTAAAGTGAAAACTGCAGGAACTTCAAACCGGCAGTAGGAAACAAACTGAGAAACCAGAGTAAATGTTTCTCTAGCAACCCGTTAAATTTGTGCTAGATTAACGAACGTCTCTCCACAGGCACAGTTCTGATAGATAAGTGTGTGTGAAAGCCGTCCTTCACCTAGGTGTTTGGAACAAAAAGTTCCTTTTTTAGTTGTAAACTACAATCCTTACATATATATGGGGAGGTACTAGCTCCAAATCGGTTTTACAGTGAAAACTGCAGGAACTTCAAACCGGCACTAGGAAACAGACTGAGAAACCAGAGTAAATTTTCTCCTGCAACCGATTCCATTTGAGCTAGATGAACGAACGTCTTCCACATGCTCCCTTCTAAGAGATTAGTGTGTGTGAAAGCCATAATTCAACTAGCTTTTTGGGAACGCAAAATTAATTTTCAGTTGCGAACTACACTCCATACATATATATGGGGAAGTACTAGCTCCAACCCAGTGTTACAGGGAAAACTGCAGGAACTTCAAACCGGCACTAGGAAACAGACTGAGAAACCAGAGTAAATGTTTCTCCTGCAACACGTTCCCATTGTGCTATATGAACGAACGTCTGACAACATGCTCATTTCTGAGAGATAATTGTGTGTGAAAGCCGTCCTTCACCTAGCTTGTTGGGAACACAAAGATCCTTTTCAATTGCAGTCTACACTCCATATATTTATATAGGTAAGTACTAGCTCCAACTCGGTTTTACAGTGAAAACTGCAGGAAATTCAAACCAGCACTAGGAAGCAGACTGAGAATCCAGAGTAATAGTTTCTCCTGCAAACCGTTCCCATTGTGCTAGATGAAGGAACGTCACTCCACATGCTCAGTTCTGAGAAATATTTGTGTGTGAAAGCCGTCCTTCACATATCTTGTTTTGAAAACAAAGTTACTTTTCAGTTGCAAACTACACTCCATTCATATATATGGGGAGGTACTAGCTCCAACTCGGTTTTACAGTGAAAACTGCAGGAACTTCAAACCGGCACTAGGAAACAGACTGAGAATCCAGAGTAAAAGTTTCTTCTGCTACACATTCCCATTGTGCTAGATGAACGAAATTCTCTCCACATGCTCAGTTTTGAGAGATAAGTGGGTGTGAAAGGCGTCATTCACCTAGGTTGTTGGGAACACCAAGTTCCTTTCCAGTTGCAAACTACAATGCATACATATATATGGGGATGTACTAGCTCCAAATCGGTTTTACAGTGAAAACTGCAGGAAATTCATACCGGCACTAACAGACTGAGAAACCAGAGTAAAACTTTCTCCTGCATCCGGTTTACTTTGTGCTAGATGAACGAACGTCTCACAAAGTGCTCACTTCTGAGAGATAAGTGTGTGTGAAAGCCGCCATTCACCTAGCTTGTTGGGAAAACAAAGTTCCTTTTCAGTTGCAAACTACAATCCTTACATATATATGGGGAGGTACTAGCTCCAACTCGGTTTTATAGTGAAAACTGCAGGAACTTCAAACCGGCACTAGGAAACCGACTGAGAAACCAGAGTAAAAGTTTTTCCTTCAACCTGTTCCCTTTGTGCTAGATGTACGAACGTCTCTCCACATGCTCAGTTCTGAGAGATATGTGTGTGTGAAAGCCGTCCTTCACCTAGGTTGTTGGGAATACAAAGTTCCTTTTCAGTCGCAAACTACATTCCACAAATATATATGCGTGGTATTAGCTCCAACTCGGTTTTACAGTGAAAACTGCAGGAGCTTCAAACCAGCAGTAGGAAACAGACTGAGAAACCAGAGAAAAAGTTTCTCCTGCAACCCGTTAACTTTGTGCTAGATGAACGAACTTCTCTCCACATGCGCAGTTCTGATAGATAAGTGTGTGTGAAAGCCTTCCTTCAACTAGGTGTTTGGAACACATAGATCCTTTACAGTTGCAAACTACACTCCATACATATATATGGGGATGTACTAGCTCCAACTCGGTTTTACAGTGAAAACTGCAGGAACTTCAAAACTGCACTAGGAAACAGACTGAGAAAACAGAGTAAATGTTCCTCCTGCAACCATTTCCCTTTTTGCTAGATGAAAGAACGTCTCTCCAAATGATCAGTTCTGAGAAATAAGTGTGTGAATGCCGTCCTTCACATAGTTTGTTGGGAACAGAAATTTCCTTTCCAGTTGCAAACTACAATCCATACATGTATGTGGGGTGGTACTAGCTCCAACTAAGTTTTACAGTGAAAACTGCAGGAATTTCAAACCGACACTAGGAAACAGACTGAGAAAACCCAGTAAAATTTTTTCCTGCAACCCGTTTATTTTGTGCTAGATGAACGAACCTCTCTCCACATGCTAGTTCCCAGAGAAATGTGTGTGTTAAAGCCGTCCTTCAACTAGGTTGTTGGGAACACAAAGTTACTTTTAAGTTGCAAACTACACTCCTTACATATATATGGGGAGGTACTAGCTTCAACTCGCTTTTACAGCGAAAATTGCAGGAACTTCAAACCGGCACTAGGAAACAGAGTGAGAAACCAGAGAATAGATTCCCCTGAAAGCCGTTCCCTTTGTGCTAGAAGAACAAACGTCTGTCAACATGGTCTGATCTGAGTGATCAGTGTGTGTGAAAGCCGTCCTTCAACAAGCTTGTTGGGAACACAAAGTTCCTTTTAATTTGCAAACTCCACTCCATACATATATATGGGGAGGTACTAGCTCCAACTCTGTTTTACAGGGAAAACGGCAGGAACTTCACACCGTCACTAGGAAACAGACTGAGAAAACAGAGTAAAGTTTTCTCCTGCAACGCGTTTAATTTGTGCTAGATGAACGAACGTCTCTGCACATGCTCAGTTCTGAGAGATAAGTGTGTGTGAAAGCCGTACATCACATAGTTTTTGGGAACACATAGTTCCTTTTCAGGTGCAAACTACAATTCTTACATATATATGGGGAGGTATTAGCTCCAACTCGGTTTTACAGTGAAAACTGCAGGAACTTCAAACAATCACTAGGAAACAGACTGAGAAACCAGACTAAAAGTTTCTCCTGTAACCCGTTCCCTTTGTGATAGATGAACAAACGTCTGTCTACATGCTCAGTTCTGAGAAATCTGTGTGTGTGAAAGACGTCCTTCACCTAGCTTGTTGGGAACACAAAGTTCCTTTTCAGTTTCAAACTACACTCCTTACATATATACGGGGAGGTACTAGCTCCAACTCGGTTTTACAGGGAAAACTGCAGGAACTTCAAACCGGCACTAGGAAAGAGACTGAGAAACCAGAGTATAATTTCTCCTGCTACCCGTTTACTTTTTGCTAGCTGAACGAACGTCTCTCCACATGCTCAGTTCTGAGAGATAAGTGTGTGTGAATGCCGTACATCATCTAGCTTGTTTGGAACACATAGTTCCTTTTCAGTTGCAAACTACAATCCTTACATATATATGGGGAGGTACTAGTTCCAACTCGGTTTTCAGTGAAAATTGCAGGATCTTCAAACTGGCACTAGGAAGCAGACTGAGAAACCAGAGTAAAAGTTTCTCCTTCAAACCTTTCCCATTGTGCTACGTGAAGGAACGTCTCTCCAGATGCTCAGTTCTGAGAAATAATTGTGTGTGAAATAGGAACTTCAAATAACTTGTTGGGAACACAAAGTTCCTTTTCAGTTGCAAACTACACTTCTTACATATATATGGGGTGGTACTAGCTCCAAATCGGATTTATAGTAAAAACTGCAGGAACTTCAAACCGGCACTAGGAAACAGACTGAGAAACCAGAGTAAAAGTTTCTTCTGCAACCCGTTCCCATTGTGCTAGGTGAACAAAATTCTCTCCACATGCTCAGTTTTGAGAGATAAGTGTGTGTGAAAGGCGTCATTCATTAGCTTGTTGGGAACACAAAGTTCCTTTCCAGTTGCAAACTACAGTCCATACATATATATGGTGATGTATTAGCTCCAACTCGGTTTTACAGTGAAAACTGCAGGAACTTCAAACCGGCACTAGGAAACAGACTGAGAAACCAGAGTAAAATTTTCTCCTGTAACCCGTTTACTTTGTGCTAAATGAACGAACTTCTCTCCACATGCTCATTTCTGAGAGAAATGTGTGTGTGAAAGCCGGCTTCACCTAGCTTGTTGGGAACACAAAGTTCCTTTTCAGTTGCAAACTACACTCCTTACATATATATGGGGAGGTACTAGCTCCAACTCGCTTTTAAGTGAAAATTGCAGGAACTTAAAACCGGCACCAAGAAGCAGACTGATAAACCAGAGTAAAAGTTTCTCCTTCAAACCGTTCCCATTGTTCTAGATAAAGGAACGTCTCTCAACATTCTCAGTTCTGAGAAATAATTGTGTGTGAAAGAGGCTCTTCACCTAGCTTGTTGGGAACACATAGTTCCTTTTCAGTTGCAAACTACACTCCATAAATATATATGGTGATGTATTAGCTCCATCCCGGTTTTACAGTGTAAACTGCCGGAACTTCAAACCAGAACTAGGAAACAGACTGAGAAAACAGATTAAAAGTTTTTCATGCAACCCGTTAATTTTGTGCTAGATGAACGAACGTCTCTCCACATGCTAGTTGTCAGAGAAAAGTGTGTGTGGAAGCCGTCCTCCAACTAGCTTTTTGGGAACACAAAGTTACTTTTAAGTAGCAAACTACACTCCTTACATATATATGGGAAGTTACTAGCTTCAACTCGGTTTTACAGGGAAAATTGCAGGAACTTCAAACCGGCACTAGGAAACAGAGTGAGAAACCAGAGAATAGTTTCCCCTGCAACCCGTTCCCTTTGTGCTAGATGAACAAACGTCTGTCAACATGGTCTGATCTGAGTGATCAGTGTGTGTGAAAGCCGTCCTTAAACTAGCTTGTTGGGAACACAAAGTTCCTTTTAATTTGCAAACTCCACTCCATACATATATATGGGGAGGTACTAGATCCAACTCTGTTTTACAGGGAAAACGGCAGGAACTTCACACCGTCACTAGGAAACAGACTGAGAAAACAGAGTAAAGTTTTCTCATGCAACGCGTTTAATTTGTGCTAGATGAACGAACATCTCTGCACATGCTCAGTTCTGAGAGATAAGTGTGTGTGAAAGCCGTACATCACCTAGTTTTTGGGAACACATAGTTCCTTTTCAGGTGCAAACTACAATCCTTACATATATATGGGGAGGTATTAGCTCCAACTCGGTTTTACAGTGAAAACTGCAGGAACTTCAAACCATCACTAGGAAACAGACTGAGAAACCAGAGTAAAATTTCTCCTGTAACCCGTTCCCTTTGTGATAGATGAACAAACGTCTGTCTACATGCTCAGTTCTGAGAAATCTGTGTGTGTGAAAGACGTCCTTCACCTAGCTTGTTGGGAACACAAAGTTCCTTTTCAGTTTCAAACTACACTCCTTACATATATATGGGGAGGTACTAGCTCCAACTCGGTTTTACAGGGAAAACTGCAGGAACTTCAAACCGGCACTAGGAAAGAGACTGAGAAACCAGAGTATAATTTCTCCTGCTACCCGTTTACTTTTTGCTAGCTGAACGAACGTCTCTCCACATGCTCAGTTCTGAGAGATATGTGTGTGTGAAAGCCGTCCTTCAGCTAGGTTGTTGGGAATACAAAGTTCCTTTTCAGTCGCAAACTACATTCCACAAATATATATGCGTGGTATTAGCTCCAACTCGGTTTTACAGTGAAAACTGCAGGAACTTCAAACCGGCACTAGGAAACAGACTGAGAAACCAGAGTAAAAGTTTTCCCTGCAACCCGTTCCCTTTGTGCTAGATGAACGAACGTCTCTCCACATGCTCAGTTCTGAGAAATATGTGTGTGTGAAAGCCGTCCTTCACCTAGGTTGTTGGGAATACAAAGTTCCTTTTCAGTCGCAAACTACATTCCACAAATATATATGCGTGGTATTAGCTCCAACTCGGTTTTACAGTGAAAACTGCAGGAACTTCATACCGGCACTAGGAAACAGACTGAGAAACCAGAGTAAAAGTTTTCCCTGCAACCCGTTAACTTTGTGCTAGATGAACGAAATTCTCTCCACGTGCTCAGTTCTGAGAGATAAGTGTGTGTGAAAGCCGTCCTTCACATAGATTGTTGGGAACACAAAGTTCCTTTTCAGTTGCAAACTACACTTCTTACATATATATGGGGAGGTACTAGCTCCAAATCGGATTTACAGTGAAAACTGCAGGAACTTCAACCCGGCACTAGGAAGCAGACTGAGAACCACAGTAAAAGTTTCTTCTGCAATCCGTTCCCATTGTGCTAGATGAACGAAATTCTCTCCACATGCTCAGTTTTGAGAGATAAGTGTGTGTGAAAGGCGTCATTCACCTAGCTTGTTGGGAACACAAGTCCCTTTCCAGTTGCAAACTACAATCCATACATATATATGGTGATGTACTAGTTCCAAATCGGTTTTACAGTGAAAACTGCAGGAACTTCAAACCGGCAGTAGGAAACAAACTGAGAAACCAGAGTAAATGTTTCTCTAGCAACCCGTTAAATTTGTGCTAGATTAACGAACGTCTCTCCACAGGCACAGTTCTGATAGATAAGTGTGTGTGAAAGCCGTCCTTCACCTAGGTGTTTGGAACAAAAAGTTCCTTTTTTAGTTGTAAACTACAATCCTTACATATATATGGGGAGGTACTAGCTCCAAATCGGTTTTACAGTGAAAACTGCAGGAACTTCAAACCGGCACTAGGAAACAGACTGAGAAACCAGAGTAAATTTTCTCCTGCAACCCATTCCATTTGAGCTAGATGAACGAACGTCTTCCACATGCTCCCTTCTAAGAGATTAGTGTGTGTGAAAGCCATAATTCAACTAGCTTTTTGGGAACGCAAAATTAATTTTCAGTTGCGAACTACACTCCATACATATATATGGGGAAGTACTAGCTCCAACCCAGTGTTACAGGGAAAACTGCAGGAACTTCAAACCGGCACTAGGAAACAGACTGAGAAACCAGAGTAAATGTTTCTCCTGCAACACGTTCCCTTTGTGCTATATGAACGAACGTCTGACAACATGCTCATTTCTGAGAGATAATTGTGTGTGAAAGCCGTCCTTCACCTAGCTTGTTGGGAACACAAAGATCCTTTTCAATTGCAGTCTACACTCCATATATTTATATAGGTAAGTACTAGCTCCAACTCGGTTTTACAGTGAAAACTACAGGAAATTCAAACCAGCACTAGGAAGCAGACTGAGAATCCAGAGTAATAGTTTCTCCTGCAAACCGTTCCCATTGTGCTAGATGAACGAAATTCCCTCCACATGCTCAGTTTTGAGAGATAAGTGGGTGTGAAAGGCGTCATTCACCTAGCTTGTTGGGAACACCAAGTTCCTTTCCAGTTGCAAACTACAATGCATACATATATATGGGGATGTACTAGCTCCAAATCGGTTTTACAGTGAAAACTGCAGGAAATTCATACCGGCACTAACAGACTGAGAAACCAGAGTAAAACTTTCTCCTGCATCCGGTTTACTTTGTGCTAGATGAACGAACGTCTCACAAAGTGCTCACTTCTGAGAGATAAGTGTGTGTGAAAGCCGCCATTCACCTAGCTTGTTGGGAAAACAAAGTTCCTTTTCAGTTGCAAACTACAATCCTTACATATATATGGGGAGGTACTAGCTCCAACTCGGTTTTATAGTGAAAACTGCAGGAACTTCAAACCGGCACTAGGAAACAGACTGAGAAACCAGAGTAAAAGTTTTTCCTTCAACCCGTTCCCTTTGTGCTAGATGTACGAACGTCTCTCCACATGCTCAGTTCTGAGAGATATGTGTGTGTGAAAGCCGTCCTTCACCTAGGTTGTTGGGAATACAAAGTTCCTTTTCAGTCGCAAACTACATTCCACAAATATATATGCGTGGTATTAGCTCCAACTCGGTTTTACAGTGAAAACTGCAGGAGCTTCAAACCGGCAGTAGGAAACAGACTGAGAAACCAGAGAAAAAGTTTCTCCTGCAACCCGTTAACTTTGTGCTAGATGAACGAACTTCTCTCCAGATGCGCAGTTCTGATAGATAAGTGTGTGTGAAAGCCTTCCTTCAACTAGGTGTTTGGAACACATAGATCCTTTACAGTTGCAAACTACACTCCATACATATATATGGGGATGTACTAGCTCCAACTCGGTTTTACAGTGAAAACTGCAGGAACTTCAAAACTGCACTAGGAAACAGACTGAGAAAACAGAGTAAATGTTTCTCCTGCAACCATTTCCCTTTTTGCTAGATGAAAGAACGTCTCTCCAAATGATCAGTTCTGAGAAATAAGTGTGTGAATGCCGTCCTTCACATAGTTTGTTGGGAACAGAAATTTCCTTTCCATTTGCAAACTACAATCCATACATGTATGTGGGGTGGTACTAGCTCCAACTAAGTTTTACAGTGAAAACTGCAGGAATTTCAAACCGACACTAGGAAACAGACTGAGAAAACCCAGTAAAATTTTTTCCTGCAACCCGTTTATTTTGTGCTAGATGAACGAACCTCTCTCCACATGCTAGTTCCCAGAGAAATGTGTGTGTTAAAGCCGTCCTTCAACTAGGTTGTTGGGAACACAAAGCTACTTTTAAGTTGCAAACTACACTCCTTACATATATATGGGGAGGTACTAGCTTCAACTCGCTTTTACAGGGAAAATTGCAGGAACTTCAAACCGGCACTAGGAAACAGAGTGAGAAACCAGAGAATAGATTCCCCTGAAAGCCGTTCCCTTTGTGCTAGATGAACAAACGTCTGTCAACATGGTCTGATCTGAGTGATCAGTGTGTGTGAAAGCCGTCCTTCAACTAGCTTGTTGGGAACACAAAGTTCCTTTTAATTTGCAAACTCCACTCCATACATATATATGGGGAGGTACTAGCTCCAACTCTGTTTTACAGGGAAAACGGCAGGAACTTCACACCGTCACTAGGAAACAGACTGAGAAAACAGAGTAAAGTTTTCTCCTGCAACGCGTTTAATTTGTGCTAGATGAACGAACGTCTCTGCACATGCTCAGTTCTGAGAGATAAGTGTGTGTGAAAGCCGTACATCACCTAGTTTTTGGGAACACATAGTTCCTTTTCAGGTGCAAACTACAATCCTTACATATATATGGGGAGGTATTAGCTCCAACTCGGTTTTACAGTGAAAACTGCAGGAACTTCAAACCATCACTAGGAAACAGACTGAGAAACCAGAGTAAAATTTCTCCTGTAACCCGTTCCCTTTGTGATAGATGAACAAACGTCTGTCTACATGCTCAGTTCTGAGAAATCTGTGTGTGTGAAAGACGTCCTTCACCTAGCTTGTTGGGAACACAAAGTTCCTTTTCAGTTTCAAACTACACTCCTTACATATATATGGGGAGGTACTAGCTCCAACTCGGTTTTACAGGGAAAACTGCAGGAACTTCAAACCGGCACTAGGAAAGAGACTGAGAAACCAGAGTATAATTTCTCCTGCTACCCGTTTACTTTTTGCTAGCTGAACGAACGTCTCTCCACATGCTCAGTTCTGAGAGATAAGTGTGTGTGAATGCCGTACATCACCTAGCTTGTTTGGAACACATAGTTCCTTTTCAGATGCAAACTAAAATCCTTACATATATATGGGGAGGTACTAGTTGCAACTCGGTTTTCAGTGAAAATTGCAGGATCTTCAAACTGGCACTAGGAAGCAGACTGAGAAACCAGAGTAAAAGTTTCTCCTTCAAACCTTTCCCATTGTGCTAGGTGAAGGAACGTCTCTCCAGATGCTCAGTTCTGAGAAATAATTGTGTGTGAAAGAGGAACTTCAAATAGCTTGTTGGGAACACAAAGTTCCTTTTCAGTTGCAAACTACACTTCTTACATATATATTGGGAGGTACTAGCTCCAAATCGGATTTACAGTAAAAACTGCAGGAACTTCAAACCGGCACTAGGAAACAGACTGAGAAACCAGAGTAAAAGTTTCTTCTGCAACCCGTTCCCATTGTGCTAGATGAACAAAATTCTCTCCACATGCTCAGTTTTGAGAGATAAGTGTGTGTGAAAGGCGTCATTCATTAGCTTGTAGGGAACACAAAGTTCCTTTCCAGTTGCAAACTACAGTCCATACATATATATGGTGATGTTTTAGCTCCAACTCGGTTTTACAGTGAAAACTGCAGGAACTTCAAACCGGCACTAGGAAACAGACTGAGAAACCAGACTAAAATTTTCTCCTGTAACCCGTTTACTTTGTGCTAAATGAACGAACTTCTCTCCACATGCTCATTTCTGAGAGAAATGTGTGTGTGAAAGCCGACTTCACCTAGCTTGTTGGGAACACAAAGTTCCTTTTCAGTTGCAAACTACACTGCTTACATATATATGGGGAGGTACTAGCTCCAACTCGCTTTTAAGTGAAAATTGCAGGAACTTAAAACCGGCACCAAGAAGCAGACTGATAAACCAGAGTAAAAGTTTCTCCTTCAAACCGTTCCCATTGTTCTAGATAAAGGAACGTCTCTCAACATGCTCAGTTCTGAGAAATAATTGTGTGTGAAAGAGGCTCTTCACCTAGCTTGTTGGGAACACATAGATCCTTTTCAGTTGCAAACTACACTCCATACATATATATGGGGATGTATTAGCTCCATCTCGGTTTTACAGTGTAAACTGCCGGAACTTCAAACCAGAACTAGGAAACAGACTGAGAAAACAGATTAAAAGTTTTTCCAGCAACCCATTAATTTTGTGCTAGATGAACGAACGTCTCTCCACATGCTAGTTGTCAGAGAAAGGTGTGTGTGGAAGCCGTCCTCCAACTAGCTTTTTGGGAACACAAAGTTACTTTTAAGTAGCAAACTACACTCCTTACATATATATGGGGAGGTACTAGCTCCAACTCGGTTTTACAGGGAAAATTGCATGAACTTCAATCCGGCACTAGGAAACAGACTGAGAAACCAGAGTAAAAGTTTCCCCTGCAACCCGTTCCCTTTGTGCTAAATGAACAAACGTCTGTCAACATGCTCAGATCTGAGAGATCAGTGTGTGTGAAAGCCGTCCTTCAACTAGCTTTTTGGGAACACAAAGTTCCTTTTAAATTGCCAACTCCACTCCATAGTTAAATATGGGGAGGAACTAGCTCCAACTCTGTTTTACATGGAAAACTGCATGAACTTCATACCGGTACTAGGAAACAGACTGAGAAACCAGAGTCAAATTTTCTCCTGCTACCCGTTTAATTAGTGCTAGATGAACGAAAGTCTCTCCACATGCTCAGTTCTCAGAGATAAGTGTGTGTGAAAGCCGTCATTCACCTAGCTTGTTGGGAACACCAAGTTCCTTTCCAGTTGCAAACTACAATGCATACAAATATATGGGGATATACTAGCTCCAACTCGGTTTTACAGTGAAAACTGCAGGAAATTCATACCGGCACTAACAGACTGAGAAACCAGAGTAAAACTTTCTCCTGCAACCGGTTTACTTTGTGCTAGATGAAAGAACGTCTCTCCACGTGCTCACTTCTGAGAGATAAGTGTGTGTGAAAGCCGCCCTTCACCTAGCTTGTTGGGAAAACAAAGTTCCTTTTCAGTTGCAAACTACTATCCTTACATATATATGGGGAGGTACTAGCTCCAACTCGGTTTTACATTGAAAACTGCAGGAACTTCAAACCGGCACTAGGAAACAGACTGAGAAACCAGAGTAAAAGTTTTCCCTGCAACCCGTTCCATTTGTGCTAGATGAACGAACGTCTCTCCACATGCTCAGTTCTGAGAGATATGTGTGTGTGAAAGCCGTCCTTCAGCTAGGTTGTTGGGAATACAAAGTTCCTTTTCAGTCGCAAACTACATTCCACAAATATATATGCGTGGTATTAGCTCCAACTCAGTTTTACAGTGAAAACTGCAGGAACTTCAAACCGGCACTAGGAAACAGACTGAGAAACCAGAGTAAAAGTTTTCCCTGCAACCCGTTCCCTTTGTGCTAGATGAACGAACGTCTCTCCACATGCTCAGTTCTGAGAAATATGTGTGTGTGAAAGCCGTCCTTCACCTAGGTTGTTGGGAATACAAAGTTCCTTTTCAGTCGCAAACTACATTCCACAAATATATATGCGTGGTATTAGCTCCAACTCGGTTTTACAGTGAAAACTGCAGGAACTTCATACCGGCACTAGGAAACAGACTGAGAAACCAGAGTAAAAGTTTTCCCTGCAACCCGTTAACTTTGTGCTAGATGAACGAAATTCTCTCCACGTGCTCAGTTCTGAGAGATAAATGTGTGTGAAAGCCGTCCTTCACATAGATTGTTGGGAACACAAAGTTCCTTTTCAGTTGCAAACTACACTTCTTACATATATATGGGGAGGTACTAGCTCCAAATCGGATTTACAGTGAAAACTGCAGGAACTTCAACCCGGCACTAGGAAGCAGACTGAGAACCACAGTAAAAGTTTCTTCTGCAATCCGTTCCCATTGTGCTAGATGAACGAAATTCTCTCCACATGCTCAGTTTTGAGAGATAAGTGTGTGTGAAAGGCGTCATTCACCTAGCTTGTTGGGAACACAAGTCCCTTTCCAGTTGCAAACTACAATCCATACATATATATGGTGATGTACTAGTTCCAAATCGGTTTTACAGTGAAAACTGCAGGAACTTCAAACCGGCAGTAGGAAACAAACTGAGAAACCAGAGTAAATGTTTCTCTAGCAACCCGTTAAATTTGTGCTAGATTAACGAACGTCTCTCCACAGGCACAGTTCTGATAGATAAGTGTGTGTGAAAGCCGTCCTTCACCTAGGTGTTTGGAACAAAAAGTTCCTTTTTTAGTTGTAAACTACAATCCTTACATATATATGGGGAGGTACTAGCTCCAAATCGGTTTTACAGTGAAAACTGCAGGAACTTCAAACCGGCACTAGGAAACAGACTGAGAAACCAGAGTAAATTTTCTCCTGCAACCCATTCCATTTGAGCTAGATGAACGAACGTCTTCCACATGCTCCCTTCTAAGAGATTAGTGTGTGTGAAAGCCATAATTCAACTAGCTTTTTGGGAACGCAAAATTAATTTTCAGTTGCGAACTACACTCCATACATATATATGGGGAAGTACTAGCTCCAACCCAGTGTTACAGGGAAAACTGCAGGAACTTCAAACCGGCACTAGGAAACAGACTGAGAAACCAGAGTAAATGTTTCTCCTGCAACACGTTCCCTTTGTGCTATATGAACGAACGTCTGACAACATGCTCATTTCTGAGAGATAATTGTGTGTGAAAGCCGTCCTTCACCTAGCTTGTTGGGAACACAAAGATCCTTTTCAATTGCAGTCTACACTCCATATATTTATATAGGTAAGTACTAGCTCCAACTCGGTTTTACAGTGAAAACTACAGGAAATTCAAACCAGCACTAGGAAGCAGACTGAGAATCCAGAGTAATAGTTTCTCCTGCAAACCGTTCCCATTGTGCTAGATGAAGGAACGTCACTCCACATGCTCAGTTCTGAGAAATATTTGTGTGTGAAAGCCGTCCTTCACATATCTTGTTTTGAAAACAAAGTTACTTTTCAGTTGCAAACTACACTCCATTCATATATATGGGGAGGTACTAGCTCCAACTCGGTTTTACAGTGAAAACTGCAGGAACTTCAAACCGGCACTAGGAAACAGACTGAGAATCCAGAGTAAAAGTTACCCCTTCAACCCGTTCCCTTTGTGCTAGATGAACGAACGTCTCTCCAAATGCTCAGTTCTGAGAGATAAGTGTGTGTGAAAGCCGACCTTCACCTAGGTGTTTGGAACACAAAGTTCCTTTTCAGTTGCAAACTACACTCCTTAAATATATATGGGGATGTACTAGCTCCAACTCGGTTTTACAGTAAAAACTGCAGGAACTTCAAACCGGCACTAGGAAACAGACTGAGAAACCACAGTAAAAGTTTCTTCTGCTACCCATTCCCATTGTGCTAGATGAACGAAATTCCCTCCACATGCTCAGTTTTGAGAGATAAGTGGGTGTGAAAGGCGTCATTCACCTAGCTTGTTGGGAACACCAAGTTCCTTTCCAGTTGCAAACTACAATGCATACATATATATGGGGATGTACTAGCTCCAAATCGGTTTTACAGTGAAAACTGCAGGAAATTCATACCGGCACTAACAGACTGAGAAACCAGAGTAAAACTTTCTCCTGCATCCGGTTTACTTTGTGCTAGATGAACGAACGTCTCACAAAGTGCTCACATCTGAGAGATAAGTGTGTGTGAAAGCCGCCATTCACCTAGCTTGTTGGGAAAACAAAGTTCCTTTTCAGTTGCAAACTACAATCCTTACATATATATGGGGAGGTACTAGCTCCAACTCGGTTTTATAGTGAAAACTGCAGGAACTTCAAACCGGCACTAGGAAACAGACTGAGAAACCAGAGTAAAAGTTTTTCCTTCAACCCGTTCCCTTTGTGCTAGATGTACGAACGTCTCTCCACATGCTCAGTTCTGAGAGATATGTGTGTGTGAAAGCCGTCCTTCACCTAGGTTGTTGGGAATACAAAGTTCCTTTTCAGTCGCAAACTACATTCCACAAATATATATGCGTGGTATTAGCTCCAACTCGGTTTTACAGTGAAAACTGCAGGAGCTTCAAACCGGCAGTAGGAAACAGACTGAGAAACCAGAGAAAAAGTTTCTCCTGCAACCCGTTAACTTTGTGCTAGATGAACGAACTTCTCTCCAGATGCGCAGTTCTGATAGATAAGTGTGTGTGAAAGCCTTCCTTCAACTAGGTGTTTGGAACACATAGATCCTTTACAGTTGCAAACTACACTCCATACATATATATGGGGATGTACTAGCTCCAACTCGGTTTTACAGTGAAAACTGCAGGAACTTCAAAACTGCACTAGGAAACAGACTGAGAAAACAGAGTAAATGTTTCTCCTGCAACCATTTCCCTTTTTGCTAGATGAAAGAACGTCTCTCCAAATGATCAGTTCTGAGAAATAAGTGTGTGAATGCCGTCCTTCACATAGTTTGTTGGGAACAGAAATTTCCTTTCCATTTGCAAACTACAATCCATACATGTATGTGGGGTGGTACTAGCTCCAACTAAGTTTAACAGTGAAAACTGCAGGAATTTCAAACCGACACTAGGAAACAGACTGAGAAAACCCAGTAAAATTTTTTCCTGCAACCCGTTTAGTTTGTGCTAGATGAACGAACCTCTCTCCACATGCTAGTTCCCAGAGAAATGTGTGTGTTAAAGCCGTCCTTCAACTAGGTTGTTGGGAACACAAAGTTACTTTTAAGTTGCAAACTACACTCCTTACATATATATGGGGAGGTACTAGCTTCAACTCGCTTTTACAGGGAAAATTGCAGGAACTTCAAACCGGCACTAGGAAACAGAGTGAGAAACCAGAGAATAGATTCCCCTGAAAGCCGTTCCCTTTGTGCTAGATGAACAAACGTCTGTCAACATGGTCTGATCTGAGTGATCAGTGTGTGTGAAAGCCGTCCTTCAACAAGCTTGTTGGGAACACAAAGTTCCTTTTAATTTGCAAACTCCACTCCATACATATATATGGGGAGGTACTAGCTCCAACTCTGTTTTACAGGGAAAACGGCAGGAACTTCACACCGTCACTAGGAAACAGACTGAGAAAACAGAGTAAAGTTTTCTCCTGCAACGCGTTTAATTTGTGCTAGATGAACGAACGTCTCTGCACATGCTCAGTTCTGAGAGATAAGTGTGTGTGAAAGCCGTACATCACCTAGTTTTTGGGAACACATAGTTCCTTTTCAGGTGCAAACTACAATTCTTACATATATATGGGGAGGTATTAGCTCCAACTCGGTTTTACAGTGAAAACTGCAGGAACTTCAAACAATCACTAGGAAACAGACTGAGAAACCAGACTAAAAGTTTCTCCTGTAACCCGTTCCCTTTGTGATAGATGAACAAACGTCTGTCTACATGCTCAGTTCTGAGAAATCTGTGTGTGTGAAAGACGTCCTTCACCTAGCTTGTTGGGAACACAAAGTTCCTTTTCAGTTTCAAACTACACTCCTTACATATATACGGGGAGGTACTAGCTCCAACTCGGTTTTACAGGGAAAACTGCAGGAACTTCAAACCGGCACTAGGAAAGAGACTGAGAAACCAGAGTATAATTTCTCCTGCTACCCGTTTACTTTTTGCTAGCTGAACGAACGTCTCTCCACATGCTCAGTTCTGAGAGATAAGTGTGTGTGAATGCCGTACATCATCTAGCTTGTTTGGAACACATAGTTCCTTTTCAGTTGCAAACTACAATCCTTACATATATATGGGGAGGTACTAGTTCCAACTCGGTTTTCAGTGAAAATTGCAGGATCTTCAAACTGGCACTAGGAAGCAGACTGAGAAACCAGAGTAAAAGTTTCTCCTTCAAACCTTTCCCATTGTGCTAGGTGAAGGAACGTCTCTCCAGATGCTCAGTTCTGAGAAATAATTGTGTGTGAAATAGGAACTTCCAATAACTTGTTGGGAACACAAAGTTCCTTTTCAGTTGCAAACTACACTTCTTACATATATATGGGGATGTACTAGCTCCAAATCGGATTTATAGTAAAAACTGCAGGAACTTCAAACCGGCACTAGGAAACAGACTGAGAAACCAGAGTAAAAGTTTCTTCTGCAACCCGTTCCCATTGTGCTAGGTGAACAAAATTCTCTCCACATGCTCAGTTTTGAGAGATAAGTGTGTGTGAAAGGCGTCATTCATTAGCTTGTTGGGAACACAAAGTTCCTTTCCAGTTGCAAACTACAGTCCATACATATATATGGTGATGTATTAGCTCCAACTCGGTTTTACAGTGAAAACTGCAGGAACTTCAAACCGGCACTAGGAAACAGACTGAGAAACCAGAGTAAAATTTTCTCCTGTAACCCGTTTACTTTGTGCTAAATGAACGAACTTCTCTCCACATGCTCATTTCTGAGAGAAATGTGTGTGTGAAAGCCGTCTTCACCTAGCTTGTTGGGAACACAAAGTTCCTTTTCAGTTGCAAACTACACTCCTTACATATATATGGGGAGGTACTAGCTCCAACTCGCTTTTAAGTGAAAATTGCAGGAACTTAAAACCGGCACCAAGAAGCAGACTGATAAACCAGAGTAAAATTTTCTCCTTCAAACCGTTCCCATTGTTCTAGATAAAGGAACGTCTCTCAACATTCTCAGTTCTGAGAAATAATTGTGTGTGAAAGAGGCTCTTCACCTAGCTTGTTGGGAACACATAGTTCCTTTTCAGTTGCAAACTACACTCCATACATATATATGGTGATGTATTAGCTCCATCCCGGTTTTACAGTGTAAACTGCCGGAACTTCAAACCAGAACTAGGAAACAGACTGAGAAAACAGATTAAAAGTTTTTCATGCAACCCGTTAATTTTGTGCTAGATGAACGAACGTCTCTCCACATGCTAGTTGTCAGAGAAAAGTGTGTGTGGAAGCCGTCCTCCAACTAGCTTTTTGGGAACACAAAGTTACTTTTAAGTAGCAAACTACACTCCTTACATATATATGGGAAGTTACTAGCTTCAACTCGGTTTTACAGGGAAAATTGCAGGAACTTCAAACCGGCACTAGGAAACAGAGTGAGAAACCAGAGAATAGTTTCCCCTGCAACCCGTTCCCTTTGTGCTAGATGAACAAACGTCTGTCAACATGGTCTGATCTGAGTGATCAGTGTGTGTGAAAGCCGTCCTTAAACTAGCTTGTTGGGAACACAAAGTTCCTTTTAATTTGCAAACTCCACTCCATACATATATATGGGGAGGTACTAGATCCAACTCTGTTTTACAGGGAAAACGGCAGGAACTTCACACCGTCACTAGGAAACAGACTGAGAAAACAGAGTAAAGTTTTCTCATGCAACGCGTTTAATTTGTGCTAGATGAACGAACATCTCTGCACATGCTCAGTTCTGAGAGATAAGTGTGTGTGAAAGCCGTACATCACCTAGTTTTTGGGAACACATAGTTCCTTTTCAGGTGCAAACTACAATCCTTACATATATATGGGGAGGTATTAGCTCCAACTCGGTTTTACAGTGAAAACTGCAGGAACTTCAAACCATCACTAGGAAACAGACTGAGAAACCAGAGTAAAATTTCTCCTGTAACCCGTTCCCTTTGTGATAGATGAACAAACGTCTGTCTACATGCTCAGTTCTGAGAAATCTGTGTGTGTGAAAGACGTCCTTCACCTAGCTTGTTGGGAACACAAAGTTCCTTTTCAGTTTCAAACTACACTCCTTACATATATATGGGGAGGTACTAGCTCCAACTCGGTTTTACAGGGAAAACTGCAGGAACTTCAAACCGGCACTAGGAAAGAGACTGAGAAACCAGAGTATAATTTCTCCTGCTACCCGTTTACTTTTTGCTAGCTGAACGAACGTCTCTCCACATGCTCAGTTCTGAGAGATAAGTGTGTGTGAATGCCGTACATCACCTAGCTTGTTTGGAACACATAGTTCCTTTTCAGATGCAAACTACAATCCTTACATATATATGGGGAGGTACTAGTTCCAACTCGCTTTTCAGTGAAAATTGCAGGATCTTCAAACTGGCACTAGGAAGCAGACTGAGAAACCAGAGTAAAAGTTTCTCCTTCAAACCTTTCCCATTGTGCTAGGTGAAGGAACGTCTCTCCAGATGCTCAGTTCTGAGAAATAATTGTGTGTGAAAGAGGAACTTCAAATAGCTTGTTGGGAACACAAAGTTCCTTTTCAGTTGCAAACTACACTTCTTACATATATATTGGGAGGTACTAGCTCCAAATCGGATTTACAGTAAAAACTGCAGGAACTTCAAACCGGCACTAGGAAACAGACTGAGAAACCAGAGTAAAAGTTTCTTCTGCAACCCGTTCCCATTGTGCTAGATGAACAAAATTCTCTCCACATGCTCAGTTTTGAGAGATAAGTGTGTGTGAAAGGCGTCATTCATTAGCTTGTAGGGAACACAAAGTTCCTTTCCAGTTGCAAACTACAGTCCATACATATATATGGTGATGTATTAGCTCCAACTCGGTTTTACAGTGAAAACTGCAGGAACTTCAAACCGGCACTAGGAAACAGACTGAGAAACCAGAGTAAAATTTTCTCCTGTAACCCGTTTACTTTGTGCTAAATGAACGAACTTCTCTCCACATGCTAATTTCTGAGAGAAATGTGTGTGTGAAAGCCGACTTCACCTAGCTTGTTGGGAACACAAAGTTCCTTTTCAGTTGCAAACTACACTGCTTACATATATATGGGGAGGTACTAGCTCCAACTCGCTTTTAAGTGAAAATTGCAGGAACTTAAAACCGGCACCAAGAAGCAGACTGATAAACCAGAGTAAAATTTTCTCCTTCAAACCGTTCCCATTGTTCTAGATAAAGGAACGTCTCTCAACATGCTCAGTTCTGAGAAATAATTGTGTGTGAAAGAGGCTCTTCACCTAGCTTGTTGGGAACACATAGATCCTTTTCAGTTGCAAACTACACTCCATACATATATATGGGGATGTATTAGCTCCATCTCGGTTTTACAGTGTAAACTGCCGGAACTTCAAACCAGAACTAGGAAACAGACTGAGAAAACAGATTAAAAGTTTTTCCAGCAACCCATTAATTTTGTGCTAGATGAACGAACGTCTCTCCACAAGCTAGTTGTCAGAGAAAGGTGTGTGTGGAAGCCGTCCTCCAACTAGCTTTTTGGGAAAACAAAGTTACTTTTAAGTAGCAAACTACACTCCTTACATATATATGGGGAGGTACTAGCTCCAACTCGCTTTTAAGTGAAAATTGCAGGAACTTAAAACCGGCACCAAGAAGCAGACTGATAAACCAGAGTAAAAGTTTCTCCTTCAAACCGTTCCCATTGTTCTAGATAAAGGAACGTCTCTCAACATGCTCAGTTCTGAGAAATAATTGTGTGTGAAAGAGGCTCTTCACCTAGCTTGTTGGGAACACATAGATCCTTTTCAGTTGCAAACTACACTCCATACATATATATGGGGATGTATTAGCTCCATCTCGGTTTTACAGTGTAAACTGCCGGAACTTCAAACCAGAACTAGGAAACAGACTGAGAAAACAGATTAAAACTTTTTCCAGCAACCCATTAATTTTGTGCTAGATGAACGAACGTCTCTCCACATGCTAGTTGTCAGAGAAAGGTGTGTGTGGAAGCCGTCCTCCAACTAGCTTTTTGGGAAAACAAAGTTACTTTTAAGTAGCAAACTACACTCCTTACATATATATGGGGAGGTACTAGCTCCAACTCGGTTTTACAGGGAAAATTGCATGAACTTCAATCCGGCACTAGGAAACAGACTGAGAAACCAGAGTAAAAGTTTCCCCTGCAACCCGTTCCCTTTGTGCTAAATGAACAAACGTCTGTCAACATGCTCAGATCTGAGAGATCAGTGTGTGTGAAAGCCGTCCTTCAACTAGCTTTTTGGGAACACAAAGTTCCTTTTAAATTGCCAACTCCACTCCATAGTTAAATATGGGGAGGAACTAGCTCCAACTCTGTTTTACATGGAAAACTGCATGAACTTCATACCGGTACTAGGAAACAGACTGAGAAACCAGAGTCAAATTTTCTCCTGCTACCCGTTTAATTAGTGCTAGATGAACGAAAGTCTCTCCACATGCTCAGTTCTCAGAGATAAGTGTGTGTGAAAGCCGTCATTCACCTAGCTTGTTGCGAACACCAAGTTCCTTTCCAGTTGCAAACTACAATGCATACAAATATATGGGGATATACTAGCTCCAACTCGGTTTTACAGTGAAAACTGCAGGAAATTCATACCGGCACTAACAGACTGAGAAACCAGAGTAAAACTTTCTCCTGCAACCGGTTTACTTTGTGCTAGATGAAAGAACGTCTCTCCACGTGCTCACTTCTGAGAGATAAGTGTGTGTGAAAGCCGCCCTTCACCTAGCTTGTTGGGAAAACAAAGTTCCTTTTCAGTTGCAAACTACTATCCTTACATATATATGGGGAGGTACTAGCTCCAACTCGGTTTTACATTGAAAACTGCAGGAACTTCAAACCGGCACTAGGAAACAGACTGAGAAACCAGAGTAAAAGTTTTCCCTGCAACCCGTTCCATTTGTGCTAGATGAACGAACGTCTCTCCACATGCTCAGTTCTGAGAGATATGTGTGTGTGAAAGCCGTCCTTCAGCTAGGTTGTTGGGAATACAAAGTTCCTTTTCAGTCGCAAACTACATTCCACAAATATATATGCGTGGTATTAGCTCCAACTCGGTTTTACAGTGAAAACTGCAGGAACTTCAAACCGGCACTAGGAAACAGACTGAGAAACCAGAGTAAAAGTTTTCCCTGCAACCCGTTCCCTTTGTGCTAGATGAACGAACGTCTCTCCACATGCTCAGTTCTGAGAGATATGTGTGTGTGAAAGCCGTCCTTCACCTAGGTTGTTGGGAATACAAAGTTCCTTTTCAGTCGCAAACTACATTCCACAAATATATATGCGTGGTATTAGCTCCAACTCGGTTTTACAGTGAAAACTGCAGGAACTTCAAACCGGCACTAGGAAACAGACTGAGAAACCAGAGTAAAAGTTTTCCCTGCAACCCGTTAACTTTGTGCTAGATGAACGAAATTCTCTCCACGTGCTCAGTTCTGAGAGATAAGTGTGTGTGAAAGCCGTCCTTCACATAGATTGTTGGGAACACAAAGTTCCTTTTCAGTTGCAAACTACACTTCTTACATATATATGGGGAGGTACTAGCTCCAAATCGGATTTACAGTGAAAACTGCAGGAACTTCAACCCGGCACTAGGAAGCAGACTGAGAACCACAGTAAAAGTTTCTTCTGCAATCAGTTCCCATTGTGCTAGATGAACGAAATTCTCTCCACATGCTCAGTTTTGAGAGATAAGTGTGTGTGAAAGGCGTCATTCACCTAGCTTGTTGGGAACACAAGTCCCTTTCCAGTTGCAAACTACAATCCATACATATATATGGTGATGTACTAGTTCCAAATCGGTTTTACAGTGAAAACTGCAGGAACTTCAAACCGGCAGTAGGAAACAAACTGAGAAACCAGAGTAAATGTTTCTCTAGCAACCCGTTAAATTTGTGCTAGATTAACGAACGTCTCTCCACAGGCACAGTTCTGATAGATAAGTGTGTGTGAAAGCCGTCCTTCACCTAGGTGTTTGGAACAAAAAGTTCCTTTTTTAGTTGTAAACTACAATCCTTACATATATATGGGGAGGTACTAGCTCCAAATCGGTTTTACAGTGAAAACTGCAGGAACTTCAAACCGGCACTAGGAAACAGACTGAGAAACCAGAGTAAATTTTCTCCTGCAACCGATTCCATTTGAGCTAGATGAACGAACGTCTTCCACATGCTCCCTTCTAAGAGATTAGTGTGTGTGAAAGCCATAATTCAACTAGCTTTTTGGGAACGCAAAATTAATTTTCAGTTGCGAACTACACTCCATACATATATATGGGGAAGTACTAGCTCCAACCCAGTGTTACAGGGAAAACTGCAGGAACTTCAAACCGGCACTAGGAAACAGACTGAGAAACCAGAGTAAATGTTTCTCCTGCAACACGTTCCCTTTGTGCTATATGAACGAACGTCTGACAACATGCTCATTTCTGAGAGATAATTGTGTGTGAAAGCCGTCCTTCACCTAGCTTGTTGGGAACACAAAGATCCTTTTCAATTGCAGTCTACACTCCATATATTTATATAGGTAAGTACTAGCTCCAACTCGGTTTTACAGTGAAAACTGCAGGAAATTCAAACCAGCACTAGGAAGCAGACTGAGAATCCAGAGTAATAGTTTCTCCTGCAAACCGTTCCCATTGTGCTAGATGAAGGAACGTCACTCCACATGCTCAGTTCTGAGAAATATTTGTGTGTGAAAGCCGTCCTTCACATATCTTGTTTTGAAAACAAAGTTACTTTTCAGTTGCAAACTACACTCCATTCATATATATGGGGAGGTATTAGCTCCAACTCGGTTTTACAGTGAAAACTGCAGGAACTTCAAACCGGCACTAGGAAACAGACAGAATCCAGAGTAAAAGTTACCCCTTCAACCCGTTCCCTTTGTGCTAGATGAACGAACGTCTCTCCAAATGCTCAGTTCTGAGAGATAAGTGTGTGTGAAAGCCGACCTTCACCTAGGTGTTTGGAACACAAAGTTCATTTTCAGTTGCAAACTACACTCCTTAAATTTATATGGGGAGGTTATAGCTCCAACTCGGTTTTACAGTAAAAACTGCAGGAACTTCAAACCGGCACTAGGAAACAGACTGAGAAACCACAGTAAAAGTTTCTTCTGCTACCCATTCCCATTGTGCTAGATGAACGAAATTCTCTCCACTTGCTCAGTTTTGAGAGATAAGTGGGTGTGAAAGGCGTCATTCACCTAGCTTGTTGGGAACACCAAGTTCCTTTCCAGTGGCAAAATACAATGCATACATATATATGGGGATGTACTAGCTCCAAATCGGTTTTACAGTGAAAACTGCAGGAAATTCATACCGGCACTAACAGACTGAGAAACCAGAGTAAAAGTTTCTCCTGCATCCGGTTTACTTTGTGCTAGATGAACGAACGTCTCTCCACATGCTCAGTTCTGAGAGATATGTGTGTGTGAAAGCCGTCATTCACCTAGCTTGTTGGGAAAACAAAGTTCCTTTTCAGTTGCAAACTACAATCCTTACATATATATGGGGAGGTACTAGCTCCAACTCGGTTTTATAGTGAAAACTGCAGGAACTTCAAACCGGCACTAGGAAACAGACTGAGAAACCAGAGTAAAAGTTTTTCCTTCAAACCGTTCCCTTTGTGCTAGATGTACGAACGTCTATCCACATGCTCAGTTCTGAGAGATATGTGTGTGTGAAAGCCGTCCTTCACCTAGGTTGTTGGGAATACAAAGTTCCTTTTCAGTCGCAAACTACATTCCACAAATATATATGCGTGGTATTAGCTCCAACTCGGTTTTACAGTGAAAACTGCAGGAGCTTCAAACCGGCAGTAGGAAACAGACTGAGAAACCAGAGAAAAAGTTTCTCCTGCAACCCGTTAACTTTGTGCTAGATGAACGAACTTCTCTCCACATGCGCAGTTCTGATAGATAAGTGTGTGTGAAAGCCTTCCTTCAACTAGGTGTTTGGAACACATAGATCCTTTACAGTTGCAAACTACACTCCATACATATATATGGGGATGTACTACCTCCAACTCGGTTTTACAGTGAAAACTGCAGGAACTTCAAAACTGCACTAGGAAACAGACTGAGAAAACAGAGTAAAAGTTTCTCCTGCAACCATTTCCCTTTTTGCTAGATGAAAGAACGTCTCTCCAAATGATCAGTTCTGAGAAATAAGTGTGTGAATGCCGTCCTTCACATAGTTTGTTGGGAACAGAAATTTCCTTTCCAGTTGCAAACTACAATCCATACATGTATATGGGGTGGTACTAGCTCCAACTAAGTTTTACAGTGAAAACTGCAGGAATTTCAAACCGACACTAGGAAACAGACTGAGAAAACCCAGTAAAATTTTTTCCTGCAACCCGTTTATTTTGTGCTAGATGAACGAACCTCTCTCCACATGCTAGTTCCCAGAGAAATGTGTGTGTTAAAGCCGTCCTTCAACTAGGTTGTTGGGAACACAAAGTTACTTTTAAGTTGCAAACTACACTCCTTACATATATATGGGGAGGTACTAGCTTCAACTCGCTTTTACAGGGAAAATTGCAGGAAATTCAAACCGGCACTAGGAAACAGAGTGAGAAACCAGAGAATAGTTTCCCCTGAAACCCGTTCCCTTTGTGCTAGATGAACAAACGTCTGTAAACATGGTCTGATCTGAGTGATCAGTGTGTGTGAAAGCCGTCCTTCAACTAGCTTGTTGGGAACACAAAGATCCTTTTAATTTGCAAACTCCACTCCATACATATATATGGGGATGTACTAGCTCCAACTCGGTTTTACAGTGAAAACTGCAGGAACTTCAAACAATCACTAGGAAACAGACTGAGAAACCAGACTAAAAGTTTCTCCTGTAACCCGTTCCCTTTGTGATAGATGAACAAACGTCTGTCTACATGCTCATTTCTGAGAAATCTGTGTGTGTGAAAGACGTCCTTCACCTAGCTTGTTGGGAACACAAAGTTCCTTTTCAGTTTCAAACTATACTCCTTACATATATATGGAGAGGTACTAGCTCCAACTCGGTTTTACAGGGAAAACTGCAGGAACTTCAAACCGGCACTAGGAAAGAGACTGAGAAACCAGAGTATAATTTCTCCTGCTACCCGTTTACTTTTTGCTAGCTGAACGAACGTCTCTCCACATGCTCAGTTCTGAGAGATAAGTGTGTGTGAATGCCGTACATCACCTAGCTTGTTTGGAACACATAGTTCCTTTTCAGTTGCAAACTACAAACCTTACATATATATGGGGAGGTACTAGTTCCAACTCGGTTTTCAGTGAAAATTGCAGGATCTTCAAACTGGCACTAGGAAGCAGACTGAGAAACCAGAGTAAAAGTTTCTCCTTCAAACCTTTCCCATTGTGCTACGTGAAGGAACGTCTCTCCAGATGCTCAGTTCTGAGAAATAATTGTGTGTGAAATAGGAACTTCAAATAGCTTGTTGGGAACACAAAGTTCCTTTTCAGTTGCAAACTACACTTCTTACATATATATGGGGAGGTACTAGCTCCAAATCGGATTTACAGTAAAAACTGCAGGAACTTCAAACCTGCACTAGGAAACAGACTGAGAAACCAGAGTAAAAGTTTCTTCTGCAACCCGTTCCCATTGTGCTAGATGAACAAAATTCTCTCCACATGCTCAGTTTTGAGAGATAAGTGTGTGTGAAAGGCGTCATTCATTAGCTTGTAGGGAACACAAAGTTCCTTTCCAGTTGCAAACTACAGTCCATACATATATATGGTGATGTATTAGCTCCAACTCGGTTTTACAGTGAAAACTGCAGGAACTTCAAACCGGCACTAGGAAACAGACTGAGAAACCAGACTAAAATTTTCTCCTGTAACCCGTTTACTTTGTGCTAAATGAACGAACTTCTCTCCACATGCTCATTTCTGAGAGAAATGTGTGTGTGAAAGCCGTCTTCACCTAGCTTGTTGGGAACACAAAGTTCCTTTTCAGTTGCAAACTACACTCCTTACATATATATGGGGAGGTACTAGCTCCAACTCGCTTTTAAGTGAAAATTGCAGGAACTTAAAACCGGCACCAAGAAGCAGACTGATAAACCAGAGTAAAAGTTTCTCCTTCAAACCGTTCCCATTGTTCTAGATAAAGGAACGTCTCTCAACATGCTCAGTTCTGAGAAATAATTGTGTGTGAAAGAGGCTCTTCACCTAGCTTGTTGGGAACACATAGATCCTTTTCAGTTGCAAACTACACTCCATACATATATATGGGGATGTATTAGCTCCATCTCGGTTTTACAGTGTAAACTGCCGGAACTTCAAACCAGAACTAGGAAACAGACTGAGAAAACAGATTAAAAGTTTTTCCAGCAACCCGTTAATTTTGTGCTAGATGAACGAACGTCTCTCCACATGCTAGTTGTCAGAGAAAAGTGTGTGTGGAAGCCGTCCTCCAACTAGCTTTTTGGGAACACAAAGTTACTTTTAAGTAGCAAACTACACTCCTTACATATATATGGGGAGGTACTAGCTCCAACTCGGTTTTACAGGGAAAATTGCATGAACTTTAATCCGGCACTAGGAAACAGACTGAGAAACCAGAGTAAAAGTTTCCCCTGCAACCCGTTCCCTTTGTGCTAAATGAACAAACGTCTGTCAACATGCTCAGATCTGAGAGATCAGTGTGTGTGAAAGCCGTCCTTCAACTAGCTTTTTGGGAACACAAAGTTCCTTTTAAATTGCCAACTCCACTCCATAGTTAAATATGGGGAGGAACTAGCTCCAACTCTGTTTTACATGGAAAACTGCATGAACTTCATACCGGTACTAGGAAACAGACTGAGAAACCAGAGTCAAATTTTCTCCTGCTACCCGTTTAATTAGTGCTAGATGAACGAAAGTCTCTCCACATGCTCAGTTCTCAGAGATAAGTGTGTGTGAAAGCCGTCATTCACCTAGCTTGTTGGGAACACCAAGTTCCTTTCCAGTTGCAAACTACAATGCATACAAATATATGGGGATATACTAGCTCCAACTCGGTTTTACAGTGAAAACTGCAGGAAATTCATACCGGCACTAACAGACTGAGAAACCAGAGTAAAACTTTCTCCTGCAACCGGTTTACTTTGTGCTAGATGAAAGAACGTCTCTCCACGTGCTCAGTTCTGAGAGATAAGTGTGTGTGAAAGCCGCCCTTCACCTAGCTTGTTGGGAAAACAAAGTTCCTTTTCAGTTGCAAACTACTATCCTTACATATATATGGGGAGGTACTAGCTCCAACTCGGTTTTACATTGAAAACTGCAGGAACTTCAAACCGGCACTAGGAAACAGACTGAGAAACCAGAGTAAAAGTTTTCCCTGCAACCCGTTCCCTTTGTGCTAGATGAACGAACGTCTCTCCACATGCTCAGTTCTGAGAGATATGTGTGTGTGAAAGCCGTCCTTCACCTAGGTTGTTGGGAATACAAAGTTCCTTTTCAGTCGCAAACTACATTCCACAAATATATATGCGTGGTATTAGCTCCAACTCGGTTTTACAGTGAAAACTGCAGGAACTTCAAACCGGCAGTAGGAAACAGACTGAGAAACCAGAGAAAAAGTTTCTCCTGCAACCCGTTAACTTTGTGCTAGATGAACGAAATTCTCTCCACGTGTTCACTTCTGAGAGATAAGTGTGTGTGAAAGCCGTCCTTCACATAGATTGTTGGGAACACAAAGTTCCTTTTCAGTTGCAAACTACACTTCTTACATATATATGGGGAGGTACTAGCTCCAAATCGGATTTACAGTGAAAACTGCAGGAACTTCAACCCGGCACTAGGAAGCAGACTGAGAACCACAGTAAAAGTTTCTTCTGCAATCCGTTCCCATTGTGCTAGATGAACGAAATTCTCTCCACATGCTCAGTTTTGAGAGATAAGTGTGTGTGAAAGGCGTCATTCACCTAGCTTGTTCGGAACACAAGTCCCTTTCCAGTTGCAAACTACAATCCATACATATATATGGTGATGTACTAGTTCCAAATCGGTTTTACAGTGAAAACTGCAGGAACTTCAAACCGGCAGTAGGAAACAAACTGAGAAAGCAGAGTAAATGTTTCTCTAGCAACCCGTTAAATTTGTGCTAGATTAACGAACGTCTCTCCACAGGCACAGTTCTGATAGTTAAGTGTGTGTGAAAGCCGTCCTTCACCTAGGTGTTTGGAACAAAAAGTTCCTTTTTTAGTTGTAAACTACAATCCTTACATATATATGGGGAGGTACTAGCTCCAAATCGGTTTTACAGTGAAAACTGCAGGAACTTCAAACCGGCACTAGGAAACAGACTGAGAAACCAGAGTAAATTTTCTCCTGCAACCGATTCCATTTGAGCTAGATGAACGAACGTCTTCCACATGCTCCCTTCTAAGAGATTAGTGTGTGTGAAAGCCATAATTCAACTAGCTTTTTGGGAATGCAAAATTAATTTTCAGTTGCGAACTACACTCCATACATATATATGGGGAAGTACTAGCTCCAACCCAGTGTTACAGGGAAAACTGCAGGAACTTCAAACCGGCACTAGGAAACAGACTGAGAAACCAGAGTAAATGTTTCTCCTGCAACACGTTCCCTTTGTGCTATATGAACGAACGTCTGACAACATGCTCATTTCTGAGAGATAATTGTGTGTGAAAGCCGTCCTTCACCTAGCTTGTTGGGAACACAAAGATCCTTTTCAATTGCAGTCTACACTCCATATATTTATATAGGTAAGTACTAGCTCCAACTCGGATTTACAGTGAAAACTGCAGGAAATTCAAACCAGCACTAGGAAGCAGACTGAGAATCCAGAGTAATAGTTTCTCCTGCAAACCGTTCCCATTGTGCTAGATGAAGGAACGTCACTCCACATGCTCAGTTCTGAGAAATATTTGTGTGTGAAAGCCGTCCTTCACATATCTTGTTTTGAAAACAAAGTTACTTTTCAGTTGCAAACTACACTCCATTCATATATATGGGGAGGTACTAGCTCCAACTCGGTTTTACAGTGAAAACTGCAGGAACTTCAAACCGGCACTAGGAAACAGACTGAGAATCCAGAGTAAAAGTTACCCCTTCAACCCGTTCCCTTTGTGCTAGATGAACGAACGTCTCTCCAAATGCTCAGTTCTGAGAGATAAGTGTGTGTGAAAGCCGACCTTCACCTAGGTGTTTGGAACACAAAGTTCCTTTTCAGTTGCAAACTACACTCCTTAAATATATATGGGGAGGTTATAGCTCCAACTCAGTTTTACAGTAAAAACTGCAGGAACTTCAAACCGGCACTAGGAAACAGAATGAGAAACCACAGTAAAAGTTTCTTCTGCTACCCATTCCCATTGTGCTAGATGAACGAAATTCTCTCCACATGCTCAGTTTTGAGAGATAAGTGGGTGTGAAAGGCGTCATTCACCTAGCTTGTTGGGAACACCAAGTTCCTTTCCAGTGGCAAAATACAATGCATACATATATATGGGGATGTACTAGCTCCAAATCGGTTTTACAGTGAAAACTGCAGGAAATTCATACCGGCACTAACAGACTGAGAAACCAGAGTAAAGCTTTCCCCTGCATCCGGTTTACTTTGTGCTAGATGAACGAACGTCTCTCCACATGCTCAGTTCTGAGAGATATGTGTGTGTGAAAGCCGTCATTCACCTAGCTTGTTGGGAAAACAAAGTTCCTTTTCAGTTGCAAACTACAATCCTTACATATATATGGGGAGGTACTAGCTCCAACTCGGTTTTATAGTGAAAACTGCAGGAACTTCAAACCGGCACTAGGAAACAGACTGAGAAACCAGAGTAAAAGTTTTTCCTTCAACCCGTTCCCTTTGTGCTAGATGTACGAACGTCTCTCCACATGCTCAGTTCTGAGAGATATGTGTGTGTGAAAGCCGTCCTTCACCTAGGTTGTTGGGAATACAAAGTTCCTTTTCAGTCGCAAACTACATTCCACAAATATATATGCGTGGTATTAGCTCCAACTCGGTTTTACAGTGAAAACTGCAGGAGCTTCAAACCGGCAGTAGGAAACAGACTGAGAAACCAGAGAAAAAGTTTCTCCTGCAACCCGTTAACTTTGTGCTAGATGAACGAACTTCTCTCCACATGCGCAGTTCTGATAGATAAGTGTGTGTGAAAGCCGTCCTTCAACTAGGTGTTTGGAACACATAGATCCTTTACAGTTGCAAACTACACTCCATACATATATATGGGGATGTACTACCTCCAACTCGGTTTTACAGTGAAAACTGCAGGAACTTCAAAACTGCACTAGGAAACAGACTGAGAAAACAGAGTAAAAGTTTCCCCTGCAACCATTTCCCTTTTTGCTAGATGAAAGAACGTCTCTCCAAATGATCAGTTCTGAGAAATAAGTGTGTGAATGCCGTCCTTCACATAGTTTGTTGGGAACAGAAATTTCCTTTCCAGTTGCAAACTACAATCCATACATGTATATGGGGTGGTACTAGCTCCAACTAAGTTTTACAGTGAAAACTGCAGGAATTTCAAACCGACACTAGGAAACAGACTGAGAAAACCCAGTAAAATTTTTTCCTGCAACCCGTTTATTTTGTGCTAGATGAACGAACCTCTCTCCACATGCTAGTTCCCAGAGAAATGTGTGTGTTAAAGCCGTCCTTCAACTAGGTTGTTGGGAACACAAAGTTACTTTTAAGTTGCAAACTACACTCCTTACATATATATGGGGAGGTACTAGCTTCAACTCGCTTTTACAGGGAAAATTGCAGGAAATTCAAACCGGCACTAGGAAACAGAGTGAGAAACCAGAGAATAGTTTCCCCTGAAACCCGTTCCCTTTGTGCTAGATGAACAAACGTCTGTCAACATGGTCTGATCTGAGTGATCAGTGTGTGTGAAAGCCGTCCTTCAACTAGCTTGTTGGGAACACAAAGTTCCTTTTAATTTGCAAACTCCACTCCATACATATATATGGGGAGGTACTAGGTCCAACTCTGTTTTACAGGGAAAACGGCAGGAACTTCAAACAATCACTAGGAAACAGACTGAGAAACCAGACTAAAAGTTTCTCCTGTAACCCGTTCCCTTTGTGATAGATGAACAAACGTCTGTCTACATGCTCAGTTCTGAGAAATCTGTGTGTGTGAAAGACGTCCTTCACCTAGCTTGTTGGGAACACAAAGTTCCTTTTCAGTTTCAAACTATACTCCTTACATATATATGGGGAGGTACTAGCTCCAACTCGGTTTTACAGGGAAAACTGCAGGAACTTCAAACCGGCACTAGGAAAGAGACTGAGAAACCAGAGTATAATTTCTCCTGCTACCCGTTTACTTTTTGCTAGCTGAACGAACGTCTCTCCACATGCTCAGTTCTGAGAGACAAGTGTGTGTGAATGCCGTACATCACCTAGCTTGTTTGGAACACATAGTTCCTTTTCAGTTGCAAACTACAATCCTTAAATATATATGGGGAGGTACTAGTTCCAACTCGGTTTTCAGTGAAAATTGCAGGATCTTCAAACGGGCACTAGGAAGCAGACTGAGAAACCAGAGTAAAAGTTTCTCCTTCAAACCTTTCCCATTGTGCTACGTGAAGGAACGTCTCTCCAGATGCTCAGTTCTGAGAAATAATTGTGTGTGAAATAGGAACTTCAAATAGCTTGTTGGGAACACAAAGTTCCTTTTCAGTTGCAAACTACACTTCTTATATATATATGGGGAGGTACTAGCTCCAAATCGGATTTAGAGTAAAAACTGCAGGAACTTCAAACCGGCACTAGGAAACAGACTGAGAAACCAGAGTAAAAGTTTCTTCTGCAACCCGTTCCCATTGTGCTAGGTGAACAAAATTCTCTCCACATGCTCAGTTTTGAGAGATAAGTGTGTGTGAAAGGCGTCATTCATTAGCTTGTTGGGAACACAAAGTTCCTTTCCAGTTGCAAACTACAGTCCATACATATATATGGTGATGTATTAGCTCCAACTCGGTTTTACAGTGAAAACTGCAGGAACTTCAAACCGGCACTAGGAAACAGACTGAGAAACCAGAGTAAAATTTTCTCCTGTAACCCGTTTACTTTGTGCTAAATGAACGAACTTCTCTCCACATGCTCATTTCTGAGAGAAATGTGTGAGTGAAAGCCGACTTCACCTAGCTTGTTGGGAACACAAAGTTCCTTTTCAGTTGCAAACTACACTCCTTACATATATATGGGGAGGTACTAGCTCCAACTCGCTTTTAAGTGAAAATTGCAGGAACTTAAAACCGGCACCAAGAAGCAGACTGATAAACCAGAGTAAAAGTTTCTCCTTCAAACCGTTCCCATTGTTCTAGATAAAGGAACGTCTCTCAAAATGCTCAGTTCTGAGAAATAATTGTGTGTGAAAGAGGCTCTTCACCTAGCTTGTTGGGAACACATAGATCCTTTTCAGTTGCAAACTACACTCCATATATATATATGGGAATGTATTAGCTCCATCTCGGTTTTACAGTGTAAACTGCCGGAACTTCAAACCAGAACTAGGAAACAGACTGAGAAAACAGATTAAAAGTTTTTCATGCAACCCGTTAATTTTGTGCTAGATGAACGAACCTCTCTCCACATGCTAGTTGTCAGAGAAAAGTGTGTGTGGAAGCCGTCCTCCAACTAGCTTTTTGGGAACACAAAGTTACTTTTAAGTAGCAAACTACACTCCATACATATATATGGGAAAGTACTAGCTTCAACTCGGTTTTATAGGGAAAATTGCAGGAACTTCAAAGCGGCACTAGGAAACAGAGTGAGAAACCAGAGAATAGTTTCCCCTGAAACCCGTTTCCTTTGTGCTAGATGAACAAACGTCTGTCAACATGGTCTGATCTGAGTGATCAGTGTGTGTGAAAGCCGTCCTTAAACTAGCTTGTTGGGAACACAAAGTTCCTTTTAATTTGCAAACTCCACTCCATACATATATATGGGGAGGTACTAGCTCCAACTCTGTTTTACAGGGAAAACGGCAGGAACTTCACACCGTCACTAGGAAACAGACTGAGAAAACAGAGTAAAGTTTTCTCATGCAACGCGTTTAATTTGTGCTAGATGAACGAACATCTCTGCACATGCTCAGTTCTGAGAGATAAGTGTGTGTGAAAGCCGTACATCACCTAGTTTTTGGGAACACATAGTTCCTTTTCAGGTGCAAACTACAATCCTTACATATATATGGGGAGATATTAGCTCCAACTCGGTTTTACAGTGAAAACTGCAGGAACTTTAAACCATCACTAGGAAACAGACTGAGAAACCAGAGTAAAAGTTTCTCCTGTAACCCGTTCCCTTTGTGATAGATGAACAAACGTCTGTCTACATGCTCAGTTCTGAGAAATCTGTGTGTGTGAAAGACGTCCTTCATCTAGCTTGTTGGGAACACAAAGTTCCTTTTCAGTTTCAAACTACACTCCTTACATATATATGGGGAGGTACTAGCTCCAACTCGGTTTTACAGGGAAAACTGCAGGAACTTCAAACCGGCACTAGGAAAGAGACTGAGAAACCAGAGTATAATTTCTCCTGCTACCCGTTTACTTTTTGCTAGCTGAACGAACGTCTCTCCACATGCTCAGTTCTGAGAGATAAGTGTGTGTGAATGCCGTACATCACCTAGCTTGTTTGGAACACATAGTTCCTTTTCAGATGCAAACTAAAATCCTTACATATATATGGGGAGGTACTAGTTCCAACTCGGTTTTCAGTGAAAATTGCAGGATCTTCAAACTGGCACTAGGAAGCAGACTGAGAAACCAGAGTAAAAGTTTCTCCTTCAAACCTTTCCCATTGTGCTCGGTGAAGGAACGTCTCTCCAGATGCTCAGTTCTGAGAAATAATTGTGTGTGAAAGAGGAACTTCAAATAGCTTGTTGGGAACACAAAGTTCCTTTTCAGTTGCAAACTACACTTCTTACATATATATTGGGAGGTACTAGCTCCAAATCGGATTTACAGTAAAAACTGCAGGAACTTCAAACCGGCACTAGGAAACAGACTGAGAAACCAGAGTAAAAGTTTCTTCTGCAACCCGTTCCCATTGTGCTACATGAACAAAATTCTCCCCACATGCTCAGTTTTGAGAGATAAGTGTGTGTGAAAGGCGTCATTCATTAGCTTGTAAGGAACAAATGTTCCTTTCCAGTTGCAAACTACAGTCCATACATATATATGGTGATGTATTAGCTCCAACTCGGTTTTACAGTGTAAACTGCCGGAACTTCAAACCAGAACTAGGAAACAGACTGAGAAAACAGAGTAAAAGGTTTTGCTGCAACCCGTTTACTTTGTGCTAGATGAACGCACGTCTCTCCACAAGCTAGTTCTCAGAGAAAAGTGTGTGTGGAAGCCGTCCTCCAACTAGCTTTTTGGGAACACAAAGTCCCTTTTAAATTGAAAACTCCACTCCATACTTAAATATGGGGAGGAACTAGCTCCAACACTGTTTTACAGGGAAAACAGCATGAACTTCATACCGGCACTAGGAATCAGACTGAGAAACCCGAGTAAAATTTTCTCCTGCAACCCGTTTAATTTGTGCTAGATGAACGAAAGTCTCTCCACATGCTCAGTTCTGAGAGATAAGTGTGTGTGAAAGCCGGGCTTCAACTAGCTTGTTGGGAACACAAAGTTCCTTTTCAGTTGCAAACTACAATCCATACATATATATGGTGATGTATTAGCTCCAAATCAGTTTTACAGTGAAAACTGCAGGAACTTCAAACCGGCACTAGGAAACAGACTGAGAATCAAGAGTAAAATTTTCTCCTGTAACCCGTTTATTTTGTGGTAGTTGAACGAACGTCTCTCCACATGCACAGTTCTGATAGATAAGTGTGGGTGAAAGCCGTCCTTCACCTAGATTTTTGGGAACACAAAGTTCCTTTCCAGGTGCAAGCTACAATCCATACATATATATGGGGTTGTACTAGCTTCAACTCGATTTTACAGTAGAAACTGCAGGAAATTCAAAACGGCACTTGGAAAAAGTCTGAGAAATCACAGTAAAAGTTTCTTCTGCAACCCGTTCCCTTTGTGCTACATGAATGAACGTCTCTCGACATGCTCAGTTTTGAGAGATAATTGTGTGTGAAGCCGTCCTTCAACTAGCTTGTTGGGAACACAAATTTCCTTTACAGTTGCAAACTACAATCCATATATTTATATTGTGATGTACTACCTCCAACTCGGTTTTACAGTGAAAACTGCAGGAACTTCAAACCGGCACTAGGAAACTGACTGAGATACCAGAGTGAAATTTTCTCCTGTAACCCGTTTACTTTGTGCTAGATGAACGAACGTCTCTCCACATGCTCAGTTCTGAGAGGTAAGTGTGTGTGAAAGCCGTCCTTCACCTAGCTTGTTGAGAACACGAAGTTCCTTTTAAGTAGCAAACTCCTCTCCATACATATATATGGGGAGGTACTAGCTCCAACTCTGTTTTACAGGGAAAACGGCAGGAACTTCACACCGGCACTAGGAAACAGACTTAGAAACCAGAGTAAAATTTTCTCCTGCAAACAGTTTACTTTGTGCTACGTGAACGAACGTCTCTTCACATGCCCATTTTTGAGATATAATTGTGTGTGAAAGCCGTACTTCACCTAGCTTGTTGGGAACACAAAATTCCTTTCCAGGTGCAAAATACACTCCTTACATATATATGGGGAGGTACTAGCTCCAACTCGCTTTTATAGTAAAAACTGCAGGAACTTCTAACTGGCACTAGGAAACAGACTGAGAAACCACTGTAAAAGTTTCTTCTGCAACCCGTTCCCAATGTGCTAGATGAACGAAATTCTCTCCACATGCTCAGTTTTGATAGATAAGTGTGTGTGAAAGGCGTCATTCACCTAGCTTGTTGGGAACACAAAGTTCCTTTCCAGTTGCAAACTACAATCCATACATATACATGGGAAGGTACTAGCTCCAACTCTGGTTTACGGGGAAAACAGCACGAACTTCACACCGGCACTAGGAAACAGACTGAGAAACCAGAGTAAAGTTTTCCCCTGAAACCCGTTTAATTTGTGCTAGATGAACGAACGTCTCTCCACATGCTCATTTCTGTGAGATAAGTGTGTGTGAAAGCCGGGCTTCAGCTAGCTTGTTGGGAACACAAAGTTCCTTTTCAGTTGCACACTACACTCTTACATATATATGGGGAAGTTCTAGCTCCAACTCGGTTTTACAGTGAATACTGCAGGAACTTCAAACCAGCACTAGGAAACAGACTGAGAAACCAGAGTAAAAGTTTCTCCTGCAACACGTTCCCTTTGTGCTAAATGAACAAACGTTTGTCTACATGCTCAGTTCTGAGAAATCAGTGTGTGTGAAAGCCGCACTTAACCTAGCTTGTTGGGAACACAAAGTTCCTTTTCAGTATCAAACTACACTCCTTACATATATATGGGTAGGTACTAGCTACAACTGTGTTTTACAGGGAAAACTGCAGGAACTTCAAACCGGCACTAGGAAAAAGACTGAGAAACAGAGTAAAATTTTCTCCTGCAACCCGTTTTTTTTTGCTAGATGAACGAACGTCTCTCCACATGCTCAGTTCTGAGAGATAAGTGTGTGTGAAAGAGGGCCTTCACCTAGCTTGTTGGGAAAATATAGTTCCTTTTCAGTTGCTAACTACACTCCATACATATATATGGGGATGTACTATCTCCAACTCGGTTTTACAGTGAAAACTGCAGGAACTTCAAACCGGCACTAGGAAACAGACTGAGAAACCCGATTAATAGCTTCTCCTGCAACCTGTTCCCATTGTGCTAGATGAACGAAATTCTCTCCACATGCTCAGTTTTGAGAGATAAGTGTGTGTGAAAGGCGTCATTCACCTAGCTTGTTGGGAACACAAAGTTCCTTTCCAGTTGCAAACTACAATCCATACATATATATGGGGATGTACTAGCTCCAAATCTGTTTTACAGGGAAAACTACAGGAACTTCAAACCGGCAGTAGGAAACAGACTGAGAAACCAGAGTAATTTTTCTCCTGCAACCAGCTTTATTTTGCTAGATGAACGAACGTCTCTCCACATGCTCAGTTCTCAGAGATAAGTGTGTGTGAAAGCCGTACATCACCTAGCTTGTTGGGAACACATAGTTCCTTTTCAGTTGCAAACTACTGTCCTTACATATATATGGGGATTTACTAGCTCCAAATCGGTTTTACAGTGAAAACTGCAGGAATTTCAAACCAGCACTAGGAAACAGACTGAGTAACCAGAGTAAAAGTTTCTCCTGTAAACCGTTCCCTTTGTCCTAGATGAACAAACGTCTGTCTACATGCTCAGTTCTGAGAAATCATTGTGTGTGAAAGCCGCCCTTCACCTAGCTTGTTGGGAACACAAAGTTCCTTTTCAGTTTCAAACTACACTCCTTATATATATATATGGGCTGGTAGTAGTTCCAAGTCGGTTTTCAGTGAAAACTGCAGGATCGTCAACCTGGCACTAGGAAGCAGACTGAGAAACCAGAGTAAAAGTTTCTCCTTCAAACATTTCCCATTGTGCAAGATGTAGGAAAGTCTCTCCACATGCTCAGTTGTGAGAGATAATTTTGTGCGAAAGCCGTCCTTCACCTAGCTTGTTGGGAACCCAAAGTAACTTTTAAGTTGCAAAATACACTCCATACAATATATGGGGAGGTACTAGCTCCAACTCGGTTTTACAGTGAATACTGCAGGAACTTCAAACCGGCACTAGGAAACAGACTGAGAAAACAGAGTAAAAGTTTTTCTTGCAACCCTTTCTCTTTGTGCTAGATGAACAAACGTCTGTCTACATGCTCAGATCTGAGAGATCAGTGTGTGTGAAAGGCGTCCTGAAACTAGCTTGTTGGGAACATAAATTTCCTTTTAAATTGCAAACTCCACTCCATACATATATATGGGGAGGTATTAGCTCCAACTCTGTTTTACAGGGAAAACGGCATGAACTTCACACCGGCACTAGGAAACAGACTGAGAAACCAGAGTAATATTTTCTCCTGCAACCCGTTTACTTTGTGCTAGATGAACGAACGTCTCTTCAGATGCTCAGTTTTGAGAGATAATTTTGTGTGAAAGCCGTACTTCACCTAGCTTGTTGGGAACACAAAGTTCCTTTTCAGTTGCAAACTACACTCCTTAAATATATATGGGGAGGTTATAGCTCCAAATCGGTTTTACAATAAAAACTGCAGGAACTTCAAACCGGCACTAGGAAACAGACTGAGAAAACAGAGTAAAAGTTTCTCCTGCAACCATTTCCCTTTTTGCTAGCTGAAAGAACGTCTCTCCAAATGATCAGTTCTGAGAAATAAGTGTGTGAATGCCGTCCTTCACATAGTTTGTTGGGAACAGAAATTTCCTTCCCAGTTGCAAACTACAATCCATACATATCTATGCGTAGGGACTAGCTCCAACTAGGTTTTACAGTGAAAACTGCAGGAACTTCAAACCGGCACTAGGAAACAGACTGAGAAACCCGATTAATAGTTTCCCTGCAACCCGTTCCCATTGTGCTAGATGAACGAAATTCTCTCCACATGCTCAGTTTTGAGAGATAAGTGTGTGTGCAAGGCGTCATTCACCTAGCTTGTTGGGAACACAAAGTTCCTTTCCAGTTGCAAACTACAATCCATACATTTATATGGGGATGTACTAGCTCCAAATCGGTTTTACAGGGAAAACTACAGGAACTTCAAACCGGCAGTAGGAAACAGACTGAGAAACCAGAGTAATTTTTCTCCTGCAACCAGCTTTATTTTGCTAGATGAACGAACGTCTCTCCACATGCTCAGTTCTCAGAGATAAGTGTGTGAGAAAGCCGTACATCACCTAGCTTGTTGGGAACACATAGTTCCTTTTCAGTTGCAAACTACTCTCCTTACATATATATGGGGATTTACTAGCTCCAAATCGGTTTTACAGTGAAAACTGCAGGAATTTCAAACCAGCACTAGGAAACAGACTGAGAAACCAGAGTAAAAGTTTCTCCTGTAAACCGTTCCCTTTGTCCTAGATGAACAAACGTCTGTCTACATGCTCAGTTCTGAGAAATCATTGTGTGTGAAAGCCGTCCTTCACCTAGCTTGTTGGGAACACAAAGTACCTTTTAAGTTGTAAACTACAATCCTTACATATATATGGGGAGGTACTAGCACCAAATCGGTTTTACAGAGAAAACTGCAGGAACTTCAAACCGGCACTAGGAAACAGACTGAGAAACCAGAGTAAAAGTTTCTCCTGCAACGCATTTCATTTGAGCTAGATGAACGAACCTCTCTCCACATGCTCCCTTTTGAGAGATTAGTGTGTGTGAAAGCCGTAATTCACCTAGCTTGTTGGGAACACAAAATTAATTTTCAGATGCAAACTACATTCCATACATATATATGGGGAAGTACTAGCTCCAACCCGGTTTTACAGGGAAATTTGCAGGAACTTCAAACCGGCACTAGGAAACAGACTGAGATACCAGAGTTAAAGTTTCCCCTGCAACCCGTTCCCTTTGTGCTAGATGAAAAAACGTCTGTCAACATGGTCAGATCTGAGAGATAAGTGTGTGTGAAAGCCGTCCTTCAACTAGCTTGTTGGGAACACAAAGTTCCTTTTAAATTGCAAAATCCACTCCATACATACATATGGGGAGGTACTATCTCCAACTCTGTTTTACAGGGAAAAATGCAGGAGCTTCAATCCGGCACTAGGAAACAGACTGAGAATCCAGAGTAAAATTTTCTCCTGCAACCCTTTCCTTTGCGCTAGATGAACAAACATCTGTCAACAACTCAGATCTGAGAGATCTGTGTGTGTGAAAGCCGTCCTTCAACTAGCTTGTTGGGAACACAAAGTTCCTTTTAAATTGCAAACTCCACTCCATACATATATATGGGGAGGTACTAGCTCCAACTCGGTTTTCAGTGAAAACTGCTGGAACTTCAACCCGGCACTAGGAAGCAGATTGAGAAACCACAGTAAAATTTGTCCTCAAACCATTCCCATTGTGCTAGATGAAGGAACGTCTCTCCAAATGCTCATTTCTGAGAAATATTTGTGTGTGAAAGAGGGCCTTCAAATAGCTTGTTGGGAACACAAAGTTCCTTTTCATTTGCAAAATTCACTCCATACATATATATGGGGAGGTACTAGCTCCAACTCGGTTTTCAGTGAAAACTGAAGGAACTTCATCCCGGCACTAGGAATCAGACTGAGAAACCAGAGAAAAAGTTTCTTCTGCAACCCGTTCCCATTGTGCTAGATGAACAAAATTCTCTCCACATGATCAGTTTTGAGAGATAAGTGTGTGTGAAAGGCGTCATACATTAGCTTGTTGGGAACACAAAGTTCCTTTCCAGTTGCAAACTACAATCCATACATATATATGGGGATGTAATAGCTCGAACTCGGTTTTACAGGGAAAACGGCAGGAACTTCATACAGGCACTAGGAATCAGACTGAGATTCCAGAGTAAAATTTTCTCCGGCAACACGTTTACTTTGTGCTAGATGAATGAACGTCTCTCCACATGCTCACTTCTGAGAGATAAGTGTGTGGGAAAGCCGGGCTTCACCTAGCTTGTTGGGAACACAAAGGTCTTTTTCAGTTGCAAACTACACTCCTTACATATATATGGGTAGGTACTAGCTCCAACTCAGTTTTACAGTGAAAACTGCCGGAACTTCAAACCGGCTCTAGGAAACAGACTGAGATACCAGAGTAAAAGTTCCTCCTGCAAACCGTTCCCTTTGTGCTATATGAACAAACGTCTGTCTACATGCTCAGTTCTGAGAAATCAGTGTGTGTGAAAGCCGTCCTTCACCTAGCTTGTTGGGAACACAAAGTTCCTTTTCAGTTGCAAACAACACTCCTTAAATATATATGGGGAGTTACTAGCTCCAACTCGGTTTTACAGTGACAACTGCCATATCTTCAAACCGGCAGTAGGAAACAGACTGAGAAACCAGAGTAAAAGTTTCTCTTGCTACCAGTTAAATTTGTGCTAGATGAACGAACGTCTCTCCACATGCCCAGTTCTGATAGGTAAGTGTGTGTGAAAGCCGTCCTTCACCTAGGTGTTTGGAACACAAAGTTCCTTTCCAGGTGCAAACTATACTCCATAGATATATATGGGATTGTACTAGCTTCAACTCGGTTTTACAGTAAAAATTGCAGGAACTTCAAACCGGCACCATGAAGCAGACTGAGAAACCAGAGTAAAAGTTTCTCCTGTAACCCATTTACTTTGTGCTAAATGAACGAACTTCTCTCCACATGCTCATTTCTGAGAGAAATGTGTGTGTGAAAGCTGTCTTCACCTAGCTTGTTGGGAACACAAAGTTCCTTTTCAGTTGCAAACTACACTCCTTACATATATATGGGGAGGTACTAGCTCCAACTCGCTTTTAAGTTAAAATTTCAGGAACTTAAATCCGGCACCATGAAGCAGACTGGGAAACCAGAGTAAAAGTTTCTCCTTCAAACCGTTTCCATTGTTCTAGATAAAGGAACGTCTCTCCACATGCTCAGTTCTCAGAAATAATTGTGTGTGAAAGAGGCTCTTCAACTAGCTTGTTGGGAACACATAGATCCTTTTCAGTTGCAAACTACACTCCATACATATATATGGGGATGTATTAGCTCCATCTCGGTTTTACAGTGTAAACTGCCGGAACTTCAAACCAGAACTAGGAAACAGACTGAGAAAACAGATTAAAAGTTTTTCCTGCAATCCGTTAATTTTGTGCTAGATGAACGAACGTCTCTCCACATGCTAGTTGTCAGAGAAAAGTGTGTGTGGAAGCCTTCCTCCAACTAGCATTTTGGGAACACAAAGTTACTTTTAAGTAGCAAACTACACTCCTTACATATATATGGGGAGGTACTAGCTCCAACTCGGTTTTACAGGGAAAATTGCAGGAACTTCAATCCAGCTCTAGGAAACAGACTGAGAAACCAGAGTAAAAGTTTCCCCTGCAACCCGTTCCCTTTGTGCTAAATGAACAAACGTCTGTCAACATGCTCAGATCTGAGAGATCAGTGTGTGTGAAAGCCGTCCTTCAACTAGCTTTTTGGGAACACAAAGTTCCTTTTAAATTGCAAACTCCACTCCATAGTTAAATATGGGGAGGAACTAGCTCCAACTCTGTTTTACAGGAAAAACGGCATGAACTTCATACCGGCACTAGGAAACAGACTGAAAAACCAGAGTAAAATTTTCTCCTGCTACCCGTTTAATTAGTGCTAGATGAACGAAAGTCTCTCCACATGCTCAGTTCTGTGAGATAAGTGTGTGTGAAAGCCGTACTTCACCTAGCTTGTTGGGAACACAAAGTTCCTTTACAGTTGCAAACTACAATCCATACATATATAAGGTGATGTATTAGCTCCAACTCGGTTTTACAGTGAAAACTGCAGGAACTTCAAACCGGCACTAGGAAACAGACTGAGAATCAAGAGTAAAATTTTCTCCTGTTACCCGTTTACTTTGTGCTATTTGAACGAACGTCTCTCCACATTCTCAGTTCTGAGAGATATGTGTGTGTGAAAGCCGTGCTTCACCTAGCTTGTTGGGAACACAAAGTTCCTTTCCAGTTGCAAACTACACTCCTTACATATATATGGGGAGATACTAGCCCCAACTCGCTTTTCAGTGAAAACTGCAGGAACTTCAACACGGCACTAGGAAGCAGACTGAGAACCACAGTAAAAGTTTCTTCTGCAATCCGTTCCCATTGTGCTAGATGAACGAAATTCTCTCCACATGCTCAGTTTTCAGAGATAAGTGTGTGTGAAAGGCGTCATTCACCTAGCTTGTTGGGAACACAAGTCCCTTTCCAGTTGCAAACTACAATCCATACATATATATGGTGATGTACTAGTTCCAAATCGGTTTTACAGTGAAAACTGCAGGAACTTCAAACCGGCAGTAGGAAACAAACTGAGAAACCAGAGTAAATGTTTCTCTAGCAACCCGTTAAATTTGTGCTAGATTAACGAACGTCTCTCCACAGGCACAGTTCTGATAGATAAGTGTGTGTGAAAGCCGTCCTTCACCTAGGTGTTTGGAACAAAAAGTTCCTTTTTTAGTTGTAAACTACAATCCTTACATATATATGGGGAGGTACTAGCTCCAAATCGGTTTTACAGTGAAAAATGCAGGAACTTCAAACCGGCACTAGGAAACAGACTGAGAAACCAGAGTAAATTTTCTCCTGCAACCCATTCCATTTGAGCTAGATGAACGAACGTCTTCCACATGCTCCCTTCTAAGAGATTAGTGTGTGTGAAAGCCATAATTCAACTAGCTTTTTGGGAACGCAAAATTAATTTTCAGTTGCGAACTACACTCCATACATATATATGGGGAAGTATTAGCTCCAACCCAGTGTTACAGGGAAAACTGCAGGAACTTCAAACCGGCACTAGGAAACAGACTGAGAAACCAGAGTAAATGTTTCTCCTGCAACACGTTCCCTTTGTGCTATATGAACGAACGTCTGACAACATGCTCATTTCTGAGAGATAATTGTGTGTGAAAGCCGTCCTTCACCTAGCTTGTTGGGAACACAAAGATCCTTTTCAATTGCAGTCTACACTCCATATATTTATATAGGTAAGTACTAGCTCCAACTCGGTTTTACAGTGAAAACTGCAGGAAATTCAAACCAGCACTAGGAAGCAGACTGAGAATCCAGAGTAAAAGTTACCCCTTCAACCCGTTCCCTTTGTGCTAGATGAACGAACGTCTCTCCAAATGCTCAGTTCTGAGAGATAAGTGTGTGTGAAAGCCGACCTTCACCTAGGTGTTTGGAACACAAAGTTCCTTTTCAGTTGCAAACTACACTCCTTAAATATATATGGGGATGTACTAGCTCCAACTCGGTTTTAAAGTAAAAACTGCAGGAACTTCAAACCGGCACTAGGAAACAGAATGAGAAACCACAGTAAAAGTTTCTTCTGCTACCCATTCCCATTGTGCTAGATGAACGAAATTCTCTCCACATGCTCAGTTTTGAGAGATAAGTGGGTGTGAAAGGCGTCATTCACCTAGCTTGTTGGGAACACCAAGTTCCTTTCCAGTTGCAAACTACAATGCATACATATATATGGGGATGTACTAGCTCCAAATCGGTTTTACAGTGAAAACTGCAGGAAATTCATACCGGCACTAACAGACTGAGAAACCAGAGTAAAACTTTCTCCTGCATCCGGTTTACTTTGTGCTAGATGAACGAACGTCTCACAAAGTGCTCACTTCTGAGAGATAAGTGTGTGTGAAAGCCGCCATTCACCTAGCTTGTTGGGAAAACAAAGTTCCTTTTCAGTTGCAAACTACAATCCTTACATATATATGGGGAGGTACTAGCTCCAACTCGGTTTTATAGTGAAAACTGCAGGAACTTCAAACCGGCACTAGGAAACAGACTGAGAAACCAGAGTAAAAGTTTTTCCTTCAACCCGTTCCCTTTGTGCTAGATGTACGAACGTCTCTCCACATGCTCAGTTCTGAGAGATATGTGTGTGTGAAAGCCGTCCTTCACCTAGGTTGTTGGGAATACAAAGTTCCTTTTCAGTCGCAAACTACATTCCACAAATATATATGCGTGGTATTAGCTCCAACTCGGTTTTACAGTGAAAACTGCAGGAGCTTCAAACCGGCAGTAGGAAACAGACTGAGAAACCAGAGAAAAAGTTTCTCCTGCAACCCGTTAACTTTGTGCTAGATGAACGAACTTCTCTCCAGATGCGCAGTTCTGATAGATAAGTGTGTGTGAAAGCCTTCCTTCAACTAGGTGTTTGGAACACATAGATCCTTTACAGTTGCAAACTACACTCCATACATATATATGGGGATGTACTAGCTCCAACTCGGTTTTACAGTGAAAACTGCAGGAACTTCAAAACTGCACTAGGAAACAGACTGAGAAAACAGAGTAAAAGTTTCTCCTGCAACCATTTCCCTTTTTGCTAGATGAAAGAACGTCTCTCCAAATGATCAGTTCTGAGAAATAAGTGTGTGAATGCCGTCCTTCACATAGTTTGTTGGGAACAGAAATTTCCTTTCCAGTTGCAAACTACAATCCATATATGTATATGGGGTGGTACTAGCTCCAACTAAGTTTTACAGTGAAAACTGCAGGAATTTCAAACCGACACTAGGAAACAGACTGAGAAAACCCAGTAAAATTTTTTCCTGCAACCCGTTTATTTTGTGCTAGATGAACGAACCTCTCTCCACATGCTAGTTCCCAGAGAAATGTGTGTGTTAAAGCCGTCCTTCAACTAGGTTGTTGGGAACACAAAGTTACTTTTAAGTTGCAAACTACACTCCTTACATATATATGGGGAGGTACTAGCTTCAACTCGCTTTTACAGGGAAAATTGCAGGAACTTCAAACCGGCACTAGGAAACAGAGTGAGAAACCAGAGAATAGTTTCCCCTGAAACCCGTTCCCTTTGTGCTAGATGAACAAACGTCTGTCAACATGGTCTGATCTGAGTGATCAGTGTGTGTGAAAGCCGTCCTTCAACTAGCTTGTTGGGAACACAAAGTTCCTTTTAATTTGCAAACTCCACTCCATACATATATATGGGGAGGTACTAGCTCCAACTCTGTTTTACAGGGAAAACGGCAGGAACTTCACACCGTCACTAGGAAACAGACTGAGAAAACAGAGTAAAGTTTTCTCCTGCAACGCGTTTAATTTGTGCTAGATGAACGAACGTCTCTGCACATGCTCAGTTCTGAGAGATAAGTGTGTGTGAAAGCCGTACATCACCTAGTTTTTGGGAACACATAGTTCCTTTTCAGGTGCAAACTACAATCCTTACATATATATGGGGAGGTATTAGCTCCAACTCGGTTTTACAGTGAAAACTGCAGGAACTTCAAACAATCACTAGGAAACAGACTGAGAAACCAGACTAAAAGTTTCTCCTGTAACCCGTTCCCTTTGTGATAGATGAACAAACGTCTGTCTACATGCTCAGTTCTGAGAAATCTGTGTGTGTGAAAGACGTCCTTCACCTAGCTTGTTGGGAACACAAAGTTCCTTTTCAGTTTCAAACTACACTCCTTACATATATACGGGGAGGTACTAGCTCCAACTCGGTTTTACAGGGAAAACTGCAGGAACTTCAAACCGGCACTAGGAAAGAGACTGAGAAACCAGAGTAAAAGTTTCTCCTTCAAACCTTTCCCATTGTGCTAGGTGAAGGAACGTCTCTCCAGATGCTCAGTTCTGAGAAATAATTGTGTGTGAAATAGGAACTTCAAATAGCTTGTTGGGAACACAAAGTTCCTTTTCAGTTGCAAACTACACTTCTTACATATATATGGGGAGGTACTAGCTCCAAATCGGATTTACAGTAAAAACTGCAGGAACTTCAAACCGGCACTAGGAAACAGACTGAGAAACCAGAGTAAAAGTTTCTTCTGCAACCCGTTCCCATTGTGCTAGGTGAACAAAATTCTCTCCACATGCTCAGTTTTGAGAGATAAGTGTGTGTGAAAGGCGTCATTCATTAGCTTGTTGGGAACACAAAGTTCCTTTCCAGTTGCAAACTACAGTCCATACATATATATGGTGATGTATTAGCTCCAACTCGGTTTTACAGTGAAAACTGCAGGAACTTCAAACCGGCACTAGGAAACAGACTGAGAAACCAGAGTAAAATTTTCTCCTGTAACCCGTTTACTTTGTGCTAAATGAACGAACTTCTCTCCACATGCTCATTTCTGAGAGAAATGTGTGTGTGAAAGCCGTCTTCACCTAGCTTGTTGGGAACACAAAGTTCCTTTTCAGTTGCAAACTACACTCCTTACATATATATGGGGAGGTACTAGCTCCAACTCGCTTTTAAGTGAAAATTGCAGGAACTTAAAACCGGCACCAAGAAGCAGACTGATAAACCAGAGTAAAAGTTTCTCCTTCAAACCGTTCCCATTGTTCTAGATAAAGGAACGTCTCTCAACATTCTCAGTTCTGAGAAATAATTGTGTGTGAAAGAGGCTCTTCACCTAGCTTGTTGGGAACACATAGTTCCTTTTCAGTTGCAAACTACACTCCATACATATATATGGGGATGTATTAGCTCCATCTCGGTTTTACAGTGTAAACTGCCGGAACTTCAAACCAGAACTAGGAAACAGACTGAGAAAACAGATTAAAAGTTTTTCATGCAACCCGTTAATTTTGTGCTAGATGAACGAACGTCTCTCCACATGCTAGTTGTCAGAGAAAAGTGTGTGTGGAAGCCGTCCTCCAACTAGCTTTTTGGGAACACAAAGTTACTTTTATGTAGCAAACTACACTCCTTACATATATATGGGAAGGTACTAGCTTCAAATCGGTTTTACAGGGAAAATTGCAGGAACTTCAAACTGGCACTAGGAAGCAGACTGAGAAACCAGAGTAAAAGTTTCTCCTTCAAACCTTTCCCATTGTGCTCGGTGAAGGAACGTCTCTCCAGATGCTCAGTTCTGAGAAATAATTGTGTGTGAAAGAGGAACTTCAAATAGCTTGTTGGGAACACAAAGTTCCTTTTCAGTTGCAAACTACACTTCTTACATATATATTGGGAGGTACTAGCTCCAAATCGGATTTACAGTAAAAACTGCAGGAACTTCAAACCGGCACTAGGAAACAGACTGAGAAACCAGAGTAAAAGTTTCTTCTGCAACCCGTTCCCATTGTGCTAGATGAACAAAATTCTCTCCACATGCTCAGTTTTGAGAGATAAGTGTGTGTGAAAGGCGTCATTCATTAGCTTGTAGGGAACAAATGTTCCTTTCCAGTTGCAAACTACAGTCCATACATATATATGGTGATGTATTAGCTCCAACTCGGTTTTACAGTGAAAACTGCAGGAACTTCAAACCGGCACTAGGAAACAGACTGAGAAACCAGACTAAAATTTTCTCCTGTAACCCGTTTACTTTGTGCTAAATGAACGAACTTCTCTCCACATGCTCGTTTCTGAGAGAAATGTGTGTGTGAAAGCCGCCTTCACCTAGCTTGTTGGGAACACAAAGTTCCTTTTCAGTTGCAAACTACACTCCTTACATATATATGGGGAGGTACTAGCTCCAACTCGCTTTTAAGTGAAAATTGCAGGAACTTAAAACCGGCACCAAGAAGCAGACTGATAAACCAGAGTAAAAGTTTCTCCTTCAACCCGTTCCCATTGTTCTAGATAAAGGAACGTCTCTCAACATGCTCAGTTCTGAGAAATAATTGTGTGTGAAAGAGGCTCTTCACCTAGCTTGTTGGGAACACATAGTTCCTTTTCAGTTGCAAACTACACTCCATACATATATATGGGGATGTATTAGCTCCATCTCGGTTTTACAGTGTAAACTGCCGGAACTTCAAACCAGAACTAGGAAACAGACTGAGAAAACAGATTAAAAGTTTTTTATGCAACCCGTTAATTTTGTGCTAGATGAACGAACGTCTCTCCACATGCTAGTTGTCAGAGAAAAGTGTGTGTGGAAGCCGTCCTCCAACTAGCTTTTTGGGAACACAAAGTTACGTTTAAGTAGCAAACTACACTCCTTACATATATATGGGAAGGTACTAGCTTCAACTCGGTTTTACAGGGAAAATTGCAGGAACTTCAAACCGGCACTAGGAAACAGAGTGAGAAACCAGAGAATAGTTTCACCTGAAACCCGTTCCCTTTGTGCTAGATGAACAAACGTCTGTCAACAAGGTCTGATCTGAGTGATCAGTGTGTGTGAAAGCCGTCCTTAAACTAGCTTGTTGGGAACACAAAGTTCCTTTTAATTTGCAAACTCCACTCCATACATATATATGGGGAGGTACTAGATCCAACTCTGTTTTACAGGGAAAACGGCAGGAACTTCACACCGTCACTAGGAAACAGACTGAGAAAACAGAGTAAAGTTTTCTCATGCAACGCGTTTAATTTGTGCTAGATGAACGAACATCTCTGCACATGCTCAGTTCTGAGAAATCAGTGTGTGTGAAAGCCGTACATCACCTAGTTTTTGGGAACACATAGTTCCTTTTCAGGTGCAAACTACAATCCTTACATATATATGGGGAGGTATTAGCTCCAATTCGGTTTTACAGTGAAAACTGCAGGAACTTCAAACCATCACTAGGAAACAGACTGAGAAACCAGAGTAAAAGTTTCTCCTGTAACCCGTTCCCTTTGTGATAGATGAACAAACGTCTGTCTACATGCTCAGTTCTGAGAAATCTGTGTGTGTGAAAGACGTCCTTCACCTAGCTTGTTGGGAACACAAAGTTCCTTTTCAGTTTCAAACTACACTCCTTACATATATATGGGGAGGTACTAGCTCCAACTCGGTTTTACAGGGAAAACTGCAGGAACTTCAAACCGGCACTAGGAAAGAGACTGAGAAACCAGAGTATAATTTCTCCTGCTACCCGTTTACTTTTTGCTAGCTGAACGAACGTCTCTCCACATGCTCAGTTCTGAGAGATAAGTGTGTGTGAATGCCGTACATCACCTAGCTTGTTTGGAACACATAGTTCCTTTTCAGATGCAAATACAATCCTTTCATATATATGGGGAGGTACTAGTTCCAACTCGGTTTTCAGTGAAAATTGCAGGATCTTCAAACTGGCACTAGGAAGCAGACTGAGAAACCAGAGTAAAAGTTTCTCCTTCAAACCTTTCCCATTGTGCTAGGTGAAGGAACGTCTCTCCAGATGCTCAGTTCTGAGAAATAATTGTGTGTGAAAGAGGAACTTCAAATAGCTTGTTGGGAACACAAAGTTCCTTTTCAGTTGCAAACTACACTTCTTACATATATATTGGGAGGTACTAGCTCCAAATCGGATTTACAGTAAAATCTGCAGGAACTTCAAACCGGCACTAGGAAACAGACTGAGAAACCAGAGTAAAAGTTTCTTCTGCAACCCGTTCCCATTGTGCTAGATGAACAAAATTCTCTCCACATGCTCAGTTTTGAGAGATAAGTGTGTGTGAAAGGCGTCATTCATTAGCTTGTAGGGAACACAATGTTCCTTTCCAGTTGCAAACTACAGTCCATACATATATATGGTGATATATTAGCTCCAACTCGGTTTTACAGTGAAAACTGCAGGAACTTCAAACCGGCACTAGGAAACAGACTGAGAAACCAGACTAAAATTTTCTCCTGTAACCCGTTTACTTTGTGCTAAATGAACGAACTTCTCTCCACATGCTCGTTTCTGAGAGAAATGTGTGTGTGAAAGCCGTCTTCACCTAGCTTGTTGGGAACACAAAGTTCCTTTTCAGTTGCAAACTACACTCCTTACATATATATGGGGAGGTACTAGCTCCAACTCGCTTTTAAGTGAAAATTGCAGGAACTTAAAACCGGCACCAAGAAGCAGACTGATAAACCAGAGTAAAAGTTTCTCCTTCAAACCGTTCCCATTGTTCTAGATAAAGGAACGTCTCTCAACATGCTCAGTTCTGAGAAATAATTGTGTGTGAAAGAGGCTCTTCACCTAGCTTGTTGGGAACACATAGATCCTTTTCAGTTGCAAACTACACTCCATACATATATATGGGGATGTATTAGCTCCATCTCGGTTTTACACTGTAAACTGCCGGAACTTCAAAGCAGAACTAGGAAACAGACTGAGAAAACAGATTAACAGTTTTTCCAGCAACCCGTTAATTTTGTGCTAGATGAACGAACGTCTCTCCACATGCTAGTTGTCAGAGAAAAGTGTGTGTGGAAGCCGTCCTCCAACTAGCTTTTTGGGAACACAAAGTTACTTTTAAGTAGCAAACTACACTCCTTACATATATATGGGGAGGTACTAGCTCCAACTCGGTTTTACAGGGAAAATTGCATGAACTTCAATCCGGCACTAGGAAACAGACTGAGAAACCAGAGTAAAAGTTTCCCCTGCAACCCGTTCCCTTTGTGCTAAATGAACAAACGTCTGTCAACATGCTCAGATCTGAGAGATCAGTGTGTGTGAATGCCGTCATTCACCTAGCTTGTTGGGAACACCAAGTTCCTTTCCAGTTGCAAACTACAATGCATACAAATATATGGGGATGTACTAGCTCCAACTCGGTTTTACAGTGAAAACTGCAGGAAATTCATACCGGCACTAACAGACTGAGAAACCAGAGTAAAACTTTCTCCTGCAACCGGTTTACTTTGTGCTAGATGAACGAACGTCTCTCCACGTGCTCACTTCTGACAGATAAGTGTGTGTGAAAGCCGCCCTTCACCTAGCTTGTTGGGAAAACAAAGTTCCTTTTCAGTTGCAAACTACTATCCTTACATATATATGGGGAGGTACTAGCTCCAACTCGGTTTTACATTGAAAACTGCAGGAACTTCAAACCGGCACTAGGAAACAGACTGAGAAACCAGAGTAAAAGTTTTCACTGCAACCCGTTCCCTTTGTGCTAGATGAACGAACGTCTCTCCACATGCTCAGTTCTGAGAGATATGTGTGTGTGAAAGCCGTCCTTCACCTAGGTTGTTGGGAATACTAAGTTCCTTTTCAGTCGCAAACTACATTCCACAAATATATATGCGTGGTATTAGCTCCAACTCGGTTTTACAGTGAAAACTGCAGGAACTTCAAACCGGCAGTAGGAAACAGACTGAGAAACCAGAGAAAAAGTTTCTCCTGCAACCCGTTAACTTTGTGCTAGATGAACGAAATTCTCTCCACGTGCTCACTTCTGAGAGATAAGTGTGTGTGAAAGCCGTCCTTCACATAGATTGTTGGGAACACAAAGTTCCTTTTCAGTTGCAAACTACACTTCTTACATATATATGGGGAGGTACTAGCTCCAAATCGGATTTACAGTGAAAACTGCAGGAACTTCAACCCGGCACTAGGAAGCAGACTGAGAACCACAGTAAAAGTTTCTTCTGCAATCCGTTCCCATTGTGCTAGATGAACGAAATTCTCTCCACATGCTCAGTTTTGAAAGATAAGTGTGTGTGAAAGGCGTCACTCAGCTAGCTTGTTGGGAACACAAGTCCCTTTCCAGTTGCAAACTACAATCCATACATATATATGGTGATGTACTAGTTCCAAATCGGTTTTACAGTGAAAACTGCAGGAACTTCAAACCGGCAGTAGGAAACAAACTGAGAAACCAGAGTAAATGTTTCTCTAGCAACCCGTTAAATTTGTGCTAGATTAACGAACGTCTCTCCACAGGCACAGTTCTGATAGATAAGTGTGTGTGAAAGCCGTCCTTCACCTAGGTGTTTGGAACAAAAAGTTCCTTTTTTAGTTGTAAACTACAATCCTTACATATATATGGGGAGGTACTAGCTCCAACTCGGTTTTACAGTGAAAACTGCAGGAACTTCAAACCGGCACTAGGAAACAGACTGAGAATCCAGAGTAAAAGTTACCCCTTCAACCCGTTCCCTTTGTGCTAGATGAACGAACGTCTCTCCAAATGCTCAGTTCTGAGAGATAAGTGTGTGTGAAAGCCGACCTTCACCTAGGTGTTTGGAACACAAAGTTCCTTTTCACTTGCAAACTACACTCCTTAAATATATATGGGGAGGTTATAGCTCCAACTCGGTTTTACAGTAAAAACTGCAGGAACTTCAAACCGGCACTAGGTAACAGACTGAGAAACCACAGTAAAAGTTTCTTCTGCTACCCATTCCCATTGTGCTAGATGAACGAAATTCTCTCCACATGCTCAGTTTTGAGAGATAAGTGGGTGTGAAAGGCGTCATTCACCTAGCTTGTTGGGAACACCAAGTTCCTTTCCAGTGGCAAAATACAATGCATACATATATATGGGGATGTACTAGCTCCAAATCGGTTTTACAGTGAAAACTGCAGGAAATTCATACCGGCACTAACAGACTGAGAAACCAGAGTAAAACTTTCTCCTGCATCCGGTTTACTTTGTGCTAGATGAACGAACGTCTCTCCACGTGCTCACTTCTGAGAGATAAGTGTGTGTGAAAGCCGTCATTCACCTAGCTTGTTGGGAAAACAAAGTTCCTTTTCAGTTGCAAACTACAATCCTTACATATATATGGGGAGGTACTAGCTCCAACTCGGTTTTATAGTGAAAACTGCAGGAACTTCAAACCGGCACTAGGAAACAGACTGAGAAACCAGAGTAAAAGTTTTTCCTTCAACCCGTTCCCTTTGTGCTAGATGTACGAACGTCTCTCCACATGCTCAGTTCTGAGAGATATGTGTGTGTGAAAGCCGTCCTTCACCTAGGTTGTTGGGAATACAAAGTTCCTTTTCAGTCGCAAACTACATTCCACAAATATATATGCGTGGTATTAGCTCCAACTCGGTTTTACAGTGAAAACTGCAGGAGCTTCAAACCGGCAGTAGGAAACAGACTGAGAAACCAGAGAAAAAGTTTCTCCTGCAACCCGTTAACTTTGTGCTAGATGAACGAACTTCTCTCCACATGCGCAGTTCTGATAGATAAGTGTGTGTGAAAGCCGTCCTTCAACTAGGTGTTTGGAACACATAGATCCTTTACAGTTGCAAACAACACTCCATACATATATATGGGGATGTACTACCTCCAACTCGGTTTTACAGTGAAATCTGCAGGAACTTCAAAACTGCACTAGGAAACAGACTGAGAAAACAGAGTAAAAGTTTCTCCTGCAACCATTTCCCTTTTTGCTAGATGAAAGAACGTCTCTCCAAATGATCAGTTCTGAGAAATAAGTGTGTGAATGCCGTCCTTCACATAGTTTGTTGGGAACAGAAATTTCCTTTCCAGTTGCAAACTACAATCCATACATGTATATGGGGTGGTACTAGCTCCAACTAAGTTTTACAGTGAAAACTGCAGGAATTTCAAACCGACACTAGGAAACAGACTGAGAAAACCCAGTAAAATTTTTTCCTGCAACCCGTTTATTTTGTGCTAGATGAACGAACCTCTCTCCACATGCTAGTTCCCAGAGAAATGTGTGTGTTAAAGCCGTCCTTCAACTAGGTTGTTGGGAACACAAAGTTACTTTTAAGTTGCAAACTACACTCCTTACATATATATGGGGAGGTACTAGCTACAACTCGCTTTTACAGGGAAAATTGCAGGAACTTCAAACCGGCACTAGGAAACAGAGTGAGAAACCAGAGAATAGTTTCCCCTGAAACCCGTTCCCTTTGTGCTAGATGAACAAACGTCTGTCAAGATGGTCTGATCTGAGTGATCAGTGTGTGTGAAAGCCGTCCTTCAACTAGCTTGTTGGGAACACAAAGTTCCTTTTAATTTGCAAACTCCACTCCATACATATATATGGGGAGGTACTAGGTCCAACTCTGTTTTACAGGGAAAACGGCAGGAACTTCACACCGTCACTAGGAAACAGACTGAGAAAACAGAGTAAAGTTTTCTCCTGCAACGCGTTTAATTTGTGCTAGATGAACGAACGTCTCTGCACATGCTCAGTTCTGAGAGATAAGTGTGTGTGAAAGCCGTACATCACCTAGTTTTTGGGAACACATAGTTCCTTTTCAGGTGCAAACTACAATTCTTACATATATATGGGGAGGTATTAGCTCCAACTCGGTTTTACAGTGAAAACTGCAGGAACTTCAAACAATCACTAGGAAACAGACTGAGAAACCACACTAAAAGTTTCTCCTGTAACCCGTTCCCTTTGTGATAGATGAACAAACGTCTGTCTACATGCTCAGTTCTGAGAAATCTGTGTGTGTGAAAGACGTCCTTCACCTAGGTTGTTGGGAACACAAAGTTCCTTTTCAGTTTCAAACTATACTCCTTACATATATATGGGGAGGTACTAGCTCCAACTCGGTTTTACAGGGAAAACTGCAGGAACTTCAAACCGGCACTAGGAAAGAGACTGAGAAACCAGAGTATAATTTCTCCTGCTACCCGTTTACTTTTTGCTAGCTGAACGAACGTCTCTCCACATGCTCAGTTCTGAGAGACAAGTGTGTGTGAATGCCGTACATCACCTAGCTTGTTTGGAACACATAGTTCCTTTTCAGTTGCAAACTACAATCCTTACATATATATGGGGAGGTACTAGTTCCAACTCGGTTTTCAGTGAAAATTGCAGGATCTTCAAACTGGCACTAGGAAGCAGACTGAGAAACCAGAGTAAAGTTTCTCCTTCAAACCTTTCCCATTGTGCTACGTGAAGGAACGTCTCTCCAGATGCTCAGTTCTGAGAAATAATTGTGTGTGAAATAGGAACTTCAAATAGCTTGTTGGGAACACAAAGTTCCTTTTCAGTTGCAAACTACACTTCTTACATATATATGGGGAGGTACTAGCTCCAAATCGGATTTACAGTAAAAACTGCAGGAACTTCAAACCGGCACTAGGAATCAGACTGAGAAACCAGAGTAAAAGTTTCTTCTGCAACCCGTTCCCATTGTGCTAGGTGAACAAAATTCTCTCCACATGCTCAGTTTTGAGAGATAAGTGTGTGTGAAAGGCGTCATTCATTAGCTTGTTGGGAACACAAAGTTCCTTTCCAGTTGCAAACTACAGTCCATACATATATATGGTGATGTATTAGCTCCAACTCGGTTTTACAGTGAAAACTGCAGGAACTTCAAACCGGCACTAGGAAACAGACTGAGAAACCAGAGTAAAATTTTCTCCTGTAACCCGTTTACTTTGTGCTAAATGAACGAACTTCTCTCCACATGCTCATTTCTGAGAGAAATGTGTGTGTGAAAGCCGACTTCACCTAGCTTGTTGGGAACACAAAGTTCCTTTTCAGTTGCAAACTACACTCCTTACATATATATGGGGAGGTACTAGCTCCAACTCGCTTTTAAGTGAAAATTGCAGGAACTTAAAACCGGCACCAAGAAGCAGACTGATAAACCAGAGTAAAATTTTCTCCTTCAAACCGTTCCCATTGTTCTAGATAAAGGAACGTCTCTCAACATGCTCAGTTCTGAGAAATAATTGTGTGTGAAAGAGGCTCTTCACCTAGCTTGTTGGGAACACATAGATCCTTTTCAGTTGCAAACTACACTCCATACATATATATGGGGATGTATTAGCTCCATCTAGGTTTTACAGTGTAAACTGCCGGAACTTCAAACCAGAACTAGGAAACAGACTGAGAAAACAGATTAAAAGTTTTTCCAGCAACCCGTTAATTTTGTGCTAGATGAACGAACGTCTATCCACATGCTAGTTGTCAGAGAAAAGTGTGTGTGGAAGCCGTCCTCCAACTAGCTTTTTGGGAACACAAAGTTACTTTTAAGTAGCAAACTACACTCCTTACATATATATGGGAAGGTACTAGCTTCAACTCGGTTTTACAGGGAAAATTGCAGGAACTTCAAACCGGCACTAGGAAACAGAGTGAGAAACCAGAGAATAGTTTCCCCTGAAACCCGTTCCCTTTGTGCTAGATGAACAAACGTCTGTCAACATGGTCTGATCTGAGTGATCAGTGTGTGTGAAAGCCGTCCTTAAACTAGCTTGTTGGGAACACAAATTCCTTTTAAATTTCAAACTCCACTCCATAGTTAAATATGGGGAGGAACTAGCTCCAACTCTGTTTTACATGGAAAACTGCATGAACTTCATACCGGTACTAGGAAACAGACTGAGAAACCAGAGTAAAATTTTCTCCTGCTACCCGTTTAATTAGTGCTAGATGAACGAAATTCTCTCCACATGCTCAGTTCTCAGAGATAAGTGTGTGTGAAAGCCGTCATTCACCTAGCTTGTTGGGAACACCAAGTTCCTTTCCAGTTGCAAACTACAATGCATACAAATATATGGGGATGTACTAGCTCCAACTCGGTTTTACAGTGAAAACTGCAGGAAATTCATACCGGCACTAACAGACTGAGAAACCAGAGTAAAACTTTCTCCTGCAACCGGTTTACTTTGTGCTAGATGAACGAACGTCTCTCCACGTGCTCACTTCTGAGAGATAAGTGTGTGTGAAAGCCGCCCTTCACCTAGCTTGTTGGGAAAACAAAGTTCCTTTTCAGTTGCAAACTACTATCCTTACATATATATGGGGAGGTACTAGCTCCAACTCGGTTTTACATTGAAAACTGCAGGAACTTCAAACCGGCACTAGGAAACAGACTGAGAAACCAGAGTAAAAGTTTTCCCTGCAACCCGTTCCCTTTGTGCTAGATGAACGAACGTCTCTCCACATGCTCAGTTCTGAGAGATATGTGTGTGTGAAAGCCGTCCTTCACCTAGGTTGTTGGGAATACAAAGTTCCTTTTCAGTCGCAAACTACATTCCACAAATATATATGCGTGGTATTAGCTCCAACTCGGTTTTACAGTGAAAACTGCAGGAACTTCAAACCGGCAGTAGGAAACAGACTGAGAAACCAGAGAAAAAGTTTCTCCTGCAACCCGTTAACTTTGTGCTAGATGAACGAAATTCTCTCCACGTGCTCACTTCTGAGAGATAAGTGTGTGTGAAAGCCGTCCTTCACATAGATTGTTGGGAACACAAAGTTCCTTTTCAGTTGCAAACTACACTTCTTACATATATATGGGGAGGTACTAGCTCCAAATCGGATTTACAGTGAAAACTGCAGGAACTTCAACCCGGCACTAGGAAGCAGACTGAGAACCACAGTAAAAGTTTCTTCTGCAATCCGTTCCCATTGTGCTAGATGAACGAAATTCTCTCCACATGCTCAGTTTTGAGAGATAAGTGTGTGTGAAAGGCGTCATTCACCTAGCTTGTTGGGAACACAAGTCCCTTTCCAGTTGCAAACTACAATCCATACATATATATGGTGATGTACTAGTTCCAAATCGGTTTTACAGTGAAAACTGCAGGAACTTCAAACCGGCAGTAGGAAACAAACTGAGAAACCAGAGTAAATGTTTCTCTAGCAACCCGTTAAATTTGTGCTAGATTAACGAACGTCTCTCCACAGGCACAGTTCTGATAGATAAGTGTGTGTGAAAGCCGTCCTTCACCTAGGTGTTTGGAACAAAAAGTTCCTTTTTTAGTTGTAAACTACAATCCTTACATATATATGGGGAGGTACTAGCTCCAAATCGGTTTTACAGTGAAAAATGCAGGAACTTCAAACCGGCACTAGGAAACAGACTGAGAAACCAGAGTAAATTTTCTCCTGCAACCCATTCCATTTGAGCTAGATGAACGAACGTCTTCCACATGCTCCCTTCTAAGAGATTAGTGTGTGTGAAAGCCATAATTCAACTAGCTTTTTGGGAACGCAAAATTAATTTTCAGTTGCGAACTACACTCCATACATATATATGGGGAAGTACTAGCTCCAACCCAGTGTTACAGGGAAAACTGCGGGAACTTCAAACCGGCACTAGGAAACAGACTGAGAAACCAGAGTAAATGTTTCTCCTGCAACACGTTCCCTTTGTGCTATATGAACGAACGTCTGACAACATGCTCATTTCTGAGAGATAATTGTGTGTGAAAGCCGTCCTTCACCTAGCTTGTTGGGAACACAAAGATCCTTTTCAATTGCAGTCTACACTCCATATATTTATATAGGTAAGTACTAGCTCCAACTCGGTTTTACAGTGAAAACTGCAGGAAATTCAAACCAGCACTAGGAAGCAGACGGAGAATCCAGAGTAATAGTTTCTCCTGCAAACCGTTCCCATTGTGCTAGATGAAGGAACGTCACTCCACATGCTCAGTTCTGAGAAATATTTGTGTGTGAAAGCCGTCCTTCACATATCTTGTTTTGAAAACAAAGTTACTTTTCAGTTGCAAACTACACTCCATTCATATATATGGGGAGGTACTAGCTCCAACTCGGTTTTACAGTGAAAACTGCAGGAACTTCAAACCGGCACTAGGAAACAGACTGAAAATCCAGAGTAAAAGTTACCCCTTCAACCCGTTCCCTTTGTGCTAGATGAACGAACGTCTCTCCAAATGCTCAGTTCTGAGAGATAAGTGTGTGTGAAAGCCGACCTTCACCTAGGTGTTTGGAACACAAAGTTCCTTTTCAGTTGCAAACTACACTCCTTAAATATATATGGGGAGGTTATAGCTCCAACTCGGTTTTACAGTAAAAACTGCAGGAACTTCAAACCGGCACTAGGTAACAGACTGAGAAACCACAGAAAAAGTTTCTTCTGCTACCCATTCCCATTGTGCTAGATGAACGAAATTCTCTCCACATGCTCAGTTTTGAGAGATAAGTGGGTGTGAAAGGCGTCATTCACCTAGCTTGTTGGGAACACCAAGTTCCTTTCCAGTGGCAAAATACAATGCATACATATATATGGGGATGTACTAGCTCCAAATCGGTTTTACAGTGAAAACTGCAGGAAATTCATACCGGCACTAACAGACTGAGAAACCAGAGTAAAACTTTCTCCTGCATCCGGTTTACTTTGTGCTAGATGAACGAACGTCTCTCCACGTGCTCACTTCTGATAGATAAGTGTGTGTGAAAGCCGTCGTTCACCTAGCTTGTTGGGAAAACAAAGTTCCTTTTCAGTTGCAAACTACAATCCTTACATATATATGGGGAGGTACTAGCTCCAACTCGGTTTTATAGTGAAAACTGCAGGAACTTCAAACCGGCACTAGGAAACAGACTGAGAAACCAGAGTAAAAGTTTTTCCTTCAACCCGTTCCCTTTGTGTTAGATGTACGAACGTCTCTCCACATGCTCAGTTCTGAGAGATATGTGTGTGTGAAAGCCGTCCTTCACCTAGGTTGTTGGGAATACAAAGTTCCTTTTCAGTCGCAAACTACATTCCACAAATATATATGCGTGGTATTAGCTCCAACTCGGTTTTACAGTGAAAACTGCAGGAGCTTCAAACCGGCAGTAGGAAACAGACTGAGAACCCAGAGAAAAAGTTTCTCCTGCAACCCGTTAACTTTGTGCTAGATGAACGAACTTCTCTCCACATGCGCAGTTCTGATAGATAAGTGTGTGTGAAAGCCGTCCTTCAACTAGGTGTTTGGAACACATAGATCCTTTACAGTTGCAAACTACACTCCATACATATATATGGGGATGTACTACCTCCAACTCGGTTTTACAGTGAAAACTGCAGGAACTTCAAAACTGCACTAGGAAACAGACTGAGAAAACAGAGTAAAAGTTTCTCCTGCAACCATTTCCCTTTTTGCTAGATGAAAGAACGTCTCTCCAAATGATCAGTTCTGAGAAATAAGTGTGTGAATGCCGTCCTTCACATAGTTTGTTGGGAACAAAATTTCCTTTCCAGTTGCAAACTACAATCCATACATGTATATGGGGTGGTACTAGCTCCAACTAAGTTTTACAGTGAAAACTGCAGGAATTTCAAACCGACACTAGGAAACAGACTGAGAAAACCCAGTAAAATTTTTTCCTGCAACCCGTTTATTTTGTTCTAGATGAACGAACCTCTCTCCACATGCTAGTTCCCAGAGAAATGTGTGTGTTAAAGCCGTCCTTCAACTAGGTTGTTGGGAACACAAAGTTACTTTTAAGTTGCAAACTAGACTCCTTACATATATATGGGGAGGTACTAGCTTCAACTCGCTTTTACAGGGAAAATTGCAGGAACTTCAAACCGGCACTAGGAAGCAGACTGAGAAACCAGAGTAAAAGTTTCTCCTTCAAACCTTTCCCATTGTGCTAGGTGAAGGAATGTCTCTCCAGATGCTCAGTTCTGAGAAATAATTGTGTGTGAAAGAGGAACTTCAAATAGCTTGTTGGAAACACAAAGTTCCTTTTCAGTTGCAAACTACACTTCTTACATATATATGGGGAGGTACTAGCTCCAAATCGGATTTACAATAAAAACTGCAGGAACTTCAAACCGGCACTAGGAAACAGACTGAGAAACCACAGAAATAGTTTCTTCTGCAACCCGTTCCCATTGTGCTAGATGAACAAAATTCTCTCCACATGCTCAGTTTTGAGAGATAAGTGTGTGTGAAAGGCGTCATTCATTAGCTTGTTGTGAACGCATAGTTCCTTTTCAGTTGCAAACTACACTCCATACATTTATATGGGGATGTATTAGCTCCATCTCTGTTTTACAGTGTAAACTGCTGGAACTTCAAACCAGAACTAGGAAACAGACTGAGAAAACAGAGTAAAAGGTTTTCCTGCAACCCGTTTACTTTGTGCTAGATGAACGCACGTCTCTCCACAAGCTAGTTCTCAGAGAAAAGTGTGTGTGGAAGCCGTCCTCCAACTAGCTTTTTGGGAACACAAAGTCCCTTTTAAATTGAAAACTCCACTCCATACTTAAATATGGGGAGGAACTAGCTCCAAAACTGTTTTACAGGGAAAACAGCATGAACTTCATACCGGCACTAGGAATCAGACTGAGAAACCCGAGTAAAATTTTCTCCTGCAACCCGTTTAATTTGTGCTAGATGAACGAAAGTCTCTCCACATGCTCAGTTCTGAGAGATAAGTGTGTGTGAAAGCCGGGCTTCAACTAGCTTGTTGGGAACACAAAGTTCCTTTTCAGTTGCAAACTACAATCCATACTTATATATGGTGATGTATTAGCTCCAAATCAGTTTTACAGTGAAAACTGCAGGAACTTCAAACCGGCACTAGGAAACAGACTGAGAATCAAGAGTAAAATTTTCTCCTGTAACCCGTTTATTTTGTGGTAGTTGAACGAACGTCTCTCCACATGCACAGTTCTGATAGATAAGTGTGGGTGAAAGCCGCCCTTCAACTAGGTGTTTGGAACACAAAGTTCCTTTCCAGGTGCAAACTACAATCCATACATATATATGGGGTTGTACTAGCTTCAACTCGATTTTACAGTAGAAACTGCAGGAAATTCAAAACGGCACTTGGAAAAAGTCTGAGAAATCACAGTAAAAGTTTCTTCTGCAACCCGTTCCCTTTGTGCTACATGAATGAACGTCTCTCCACATGCTCAGTTTTGAGAGATAATTGTGTGTGAAGCCGTCCTTCAACTAGCTTGTTGGGAACACAAATTTCCTTTACAGTTGCAAACTACAATCCATATATTTATATTGTGATGTACTACCTCCAACTCGGTTTTACAGTGAAAACTGCAGGAACTTCAAACCGGCACTAGGAAACTGACTGAGATACCAGAGTGAAATTTTCTCCTGTAACCCGTTTACTTTGTGCTAGATGAATGAACGTCTCTCCACATGCTCAGTTCTGAGAGGTAAGTGTGTGTGAAAGCCGTCCTTCACCTAGCTTGTTGAGAACACGAAGTTCCTTTTAAGTAGCAAACTCCTCTCCATACATATATATGGGGAGGTACTAGCTCCAACTCTGTTTTACAGGGAAAACGGCAGGAACTTCACACCGGCACTAGGAAACAGACTTAGAAACCAGAGTAAAATTTTCTCCTGCAAACAGTTTACTTTGTGCTACGTGAACGAACGTCTCTTCACATGCCCATTTTTGAGATATAATTGTGTGTGAAAGCCGTACTTCACCTAGCTTGTTGGGAACACAAAATTCCTTTCCAGGTGCAAAATACACTCCTTACATATATATGGGGAGGTACTAGCTCCAACTCGCTTTTACAGTAAAAACTGCAGGAACTTCTAACTGGCACTAGGAAACAGACTGAGAAACCACTGTAAAAGTTTCTTCTGCAACCCGTTCCCAATGTGCTAGATGAACGAAATTCTCTCCACATGCTCAGTTTTGATAGATAAGTGTGTGTGAAAGGCGTCATTCACCTAGCTGGTTGGGAACACAAAGTTCCTTTCCAGTTGCAAACTACAATCCATACATATACATGGGAAGGTACTAGCTCCAACTCTGGTTTACGGGGAAAACAGCACGAACTTCACACCGGCACTAGGAAACAGACTGAGAAACCAGAGTAAAGTTTTCCCCTGAAACCCGTTTAATTTGTGCTAGATGAACGAACGTCTCTCCACATGCTCATTTCTGTGAGATAAGTGTGTGTGAAAGCCGGGCTTCAGCTAGCTTGTTGGGAACACAAAGTTCCTTTTCAGTTGCACACTACACTCTTACATATATATGGGGAAGTTCTAGCTCCAACTCGGTTTTACAGTGAATACTGCAGGAACTTCAAACTAGCACTAGGAAACAGACTGAGAAACCAGAGTAAAATTTCTCCTGCAACACGTTCCTTTGTGCTAAATGAACAAACGTTTGTCTACATGCTCAGTTCTGAGAAATCAGTGTGTGTGAAAGCCGCACTTAACCTAGCTTGTTGGGAACACAAAGTTCCTTTTCAGTATCAAACTACACTCCTTACATATATATGGGTAGGTACTAGCTACAACTGTGTTTTACAGGGAAAACTGCAGGAACTTCAAACCGGCACTAGGAAAAAGACTGAGAAACAGAGTAAAATTTTCTCCTGCAACCCGTTTTTTTTTGCTAGATGAACGAACGTCTCTCCACATGCTCAGTTCTGAGAGATAAGTGTGTGTGAAAGAGGGCCTTCACCTAGCTTGTTGGGAAAATATAGTTCCTTTTCAGTTGCTAACTACACTCCATACATATATATGGGGATGTACTATCTCCAACTCGGTTTTACAGTGAAAACTGCAGGAACTTCAAACCGGCACTAGGAAACAGACTGAGAAACCCGATTAATAGCTTCTCCTGCAACCTGTTCCCATTGTGCTAGATGAACGAAATTCTCTCCACATGCTCAGTTTTGAGAGATAAGTGTGTGTGAAAGGCGTCATTCACCTAGCTTGTTGGGAACACAAAGTTCCTTTCCAGTTGCAAACTACAATCCATACATATATATGGGGATGTACTAGCTCCAAATCTGTTTTACAGGGAAAACTACAGGAACTTCAAACCGGCAGTAGGAAACAGACTGAGAAACCAGAGTAATTTTTCTCCTGCAACCAGCTTTATTTTGCTAGATGAACGAACGTCTCTCCACATGCTCAGTTCTCAGAGATAAGTGTGTGTGAAAGCCGTACATCACCTAGCTTGTTGGGAACACATAGTTCCTTTTCAGTTGCAAACTACTGTCCTTACATATATATGGGGATTTACCAGCTCCAAATCGGTTTTACAGTGAAAACTGCAGGAATTTCAAACCAGCACTAGGAAACAGACTGAGTAACCAGAGTAAAAGTTTCTCCTGTAAACCGTTCCCTTTGTCCTAGATGAACAAACGTCTGTCTACATGCTCAGTTCTGAGAAATCATTGTGTGTGAAAGCCGCCCTTCACCTAGCTTGTTGGGAACACAAAGTTCCTTTTCAGTTTCAAACTACACTCCTTATATATATATATGGGCTGGTAGTAGTTCCAAGTCGGTTTTCAGTGAAAACTGCAGGATCGTCAACCTGGCACTAGGAAGCAGACTGAGAAACCAGAGTAAAAGTTTCTCCTTCAAACATTTCCCATTGTGCAAGATGTAGGAAAGTCTCTCCACATGCTCAGTTGTGAGAGATAATTTTGTGCGAAAGCCGTCCTTCACCTAGCTTGTTGGGAACTCAAAGTAACTTTTAAGTTGCAAAATACACTCCATACAATATATGGGGAGGTACTAGCTCCAACTCGGTTTTACAGTGAATACTGCAGGAACTTCTAACCGGCACTAGGAAACAGACTGAGAAAACAGAGTAAAAGTTTTTCTTGCAACCCTTTCTCTTTGTGCTAGATGAACAAACGTCTGTCTACATGCTCAGATCTGAGAGATCAGTGTGTGTGAAAGGCGTCCTGAAACTAGCTTGTTGGGAACATAAAGTTCCTTTTAAATTGCAAACTCCACTCCATACATATATATGGGGAGGTATTAGCTCCAACTCTGTTTTACAGGGAAAACGGCATGAACTTCACACTGGCACTAGGAAACAGACTGAGAAACCAGAGTAATATTTTCTCCTGCAACCCGTTTACTTTGTGCTAGATGAACGAACGTCTCTTCAGATGCTCAGTTTTGAGAGATAATTTTGTGTGAAAGCCGTACTTCACCTAGCTTGTTGGGAACACAAAGTTCCTTTTCAGTTGCAAACTACACTCCTTAAATATATATGGGGAGGTTATAGCTCCAAATCGGTTTTACAGTAAAAACTGCAGGAACTTCAAACCGGCACTAGGAAACAGACTGAGAAAACAGAGTAAAAGTTTCTCCTGCAACCATTTCCCTTTTTGCTAGCTGAAAGAACGTCTCTCCAAATGATCAGTTCTGAGAAATAAGTGTGTGAATGCCGTCCTTCACATAGTTTGTTGGGAACAGAAATTTCCTTCCCAGTTGCAAACTACAATCCATACATATCTATGCGTAGGGACTAGCTCCAACTAGGTTTTACAGTGAAAACTGCAGGAATTTCAAACTGGCACTAGGAAACAGACTGAGAAAACACAGTAAAAGTTTTTCCTGCAACCCGTTTACTTTGTGTTAGATGAACGAACGTCTCTCCACATGCTTGTTCTCAGAGAAATGTGTGTGTGAAAGCCGTCCTACAACTAGCTTGTTGGGAACACAAAGTTACTTTTAAGTAGCAAACTACACTCCTTACATATATATGGGGAGGTACTAGCTCCATCTCGGTTTTAGAGTGTAAACTGCCGGAACTTCAAACCAGAACTAGGAAACAGACTGAGAAAACAGAGTAAAAGTTTTTCCTGCAACCCGTTTACTTTGTGCTAGATGAACGTACGTCTCTCTACATGCTAGTTCTCAGAGAAAAGTGTGTGTGGATGCCGTCCTCCAACTAGCTTTTTGGGAACATAAAGTCCCTTTTAAATTGAAAACTCCACTCCATACTTAAATATGGGGAGGAACTAGCTCCAACTCTGTTTTACAGGGAAAACAGCATGAACTTCATACCGGCACTAGGAATCAGACTGAGAAACCCGAGTAAAATTTTCTCCTGCAACCCGTTTAATTTGTGCTAGATGAACGAAAGTCTCTCCACATGCTCAGTTCTGAGAGATAAGTGTGTGTGAAAGCCGGGCTTCAAATAGCTTGTTGGGAACACAAAGTTCCTTTTCAGTTGCAAACTACCATCCATAAATATATATGGTGATGTATTTGCTCCAACTCTGTTTTACAGTGAAAACTGCAGGAACTTCAAACCGGCACTAGGAAACAGACTGAGAATCAAGAGTAAAATTTTCTCCTGTAACCCGTTTATTTTGTGGTAGTTGAACGAAAGTCTCTCCACATTCTCAGTTCTGAGAGATATGTGTGTGTGAAAGCCGTGTTTCACCTAGCTTGTTGGGAACACAAAGTACCTTTTCAGTTGCAAACTACACTCCATACATATATATGGGGAGGTACTAGCTCCAACTCGCTTTTCAGTGAAACTGCAGGAACTTCAACCCGGCACTAGGAAGCAGACTGAGAACCACAGTAAAAGTTTCTTCTGCAATCCGTTCCCATTGTGCTAGATGAAAGAAATTCTCTCTACATGCTCAGTTTTCAGAGATAAGTGTGTGTGAAATGCGTCATTCACCTAGCTTGTTGGGAACACAAAGTCCCTTTCCAGTTGCAAACTACAATCCATACATATATATGGAGATGTACTAGTTCCAAATCGGTTTTACAGTGAAAACTGCAGGAACTTCAAACCGGCAGTAGGAAACAAACTGAGAAACCAGAGTAAATGTTTCTCTAGCAACCCGTTAATTTTGTGCTAGATGAACGAACGTCTCTCCACATGCACAGTTCTGATAGATAAGTGTGGGTGAAAGCCGTCCTTCAACTAGGTGTTTGGAACACAAAGTTCCTTTCCAGGTGCAAACTACAATCCATACATATATATGGGGTTGTACTAGCTTCAACTCGATTTTACAGTAGAAACTGCAGGAAATTCAAAACGGCACTTGGAAAAAGACTGAGAAATCACAGTAAAAGTTTCTTCTGCAACCCGTTCCCTTTGTGCTACATGAATGAACGTCTCTCCACATGCTCAGTTTTGAGAGATAATTGTGTGTGAAGCCGTCCTTCAACTAGCTTGTTGGGAACACAAATTTCCTTTACAGTTGCAAACTACAATCCATATATTTATATTGTGATGTACTACCTCCAACTCGGTTTTACAGTGAAAACTGCCGGAACTTCAAACCGGCACTAGGAAACTGACTGAGATACCAGAGTAAAATTTTCTCCTGTAACCCGTTTACTTTGTGCTAGATGAACGAACGTCTCTCCACATGCTCAGTTCTGAGAGGTAAGTGTGTGTGAAAGCCGTCCTTCACCTAGCTTGTTGAGAACACGAAGTTCCTTTTAAATAGCAAACTCCACTCCATACATATATATGGGGAGGTACTAGCTCCAACTCTGTTTTACAGGGAAAACGGCAGGAACTTCACACCGGCACTAGGAAACAGACTTAGAAACCAGAGTAAAATTTTCTCCTGCAAACCGTTTACTTTGTGCTACGTGAACGAACGTCTCTTCACATGCTCAGTTTTGAGAGATAATTGTGTGTGAAAGCCGTACTTCACCTAGCTTGTTGGGAACACAAAATTCCTTTCCAGGTGCAAAATACACTCCTTACATATATATGGGGAGGTACTAGCTCCAACTCGGTTTTACAGTAAAAACTGCAGGAACTTCAAACAGGCACTAGGAAACAGACTGAGAAACCACAGTAAAAGTTTCTTCTGCAACCCGTTCCCAATGTGCTAGATGAACGAAATTCTCTCCACATGCTCAGTTTTGATAGATAAGTGTGTGTGAAAGCGTCATTCACCTAGCTTGTTGGGAACACAAAGTTCCTTTCCAGTTGCAATCTACAATCCATACATATATATGGGGAGGTACTAGCTCCAACTCTTTTTACAGTGAATACTGCAGGAACTTCAAACCAGCACTAGGAAACAGACTGAGAAACCAGAGTAAAAGTTTCTCCTGCAACACGTTCCCTTTGTGCTAGATGAACAAACGTTTGTCTACATGCTCAGTTCTGAGAAATCAGTGTGTGTGAAAGCCGCACTTAACCTAGCTTGTTGGGAACACAAACTTACTTTTCAGTTTCAAACTACACTCCTTACATATATATGGGGAGGTAATAGCTACAACTGTGTTGTACAGGGAAAACTGCAGGAACTTCAAACCGGCACTAGGAAAAAGACTGAGAAACAGAGTAAAATTTTCTCCTGCAACCCGTTTTTTTTTGCTAGATGAACGAACGTCTCTCCACATGCTCAGTTCTGAGAGATAAGTGTGTGTGAAAGAGGCCCTTCACCTAGCTTGTTGGGAAAATATAGTTCCTTTTCAGTTGCTAACTAAACTCCATACATATATATGGGGATGTACTATTTCCAACTCGGTTTTACAGTGAAAACTGCAGGAACTTCAAACCGGCACTAGGAAACAGACTGAGAAACCCGATTAATAGTTTCCCTGCAACCCGTTCCCATTGTGCTAGATGAACGAAATTCTCTCCACATGCTCAGTTTTGAGAGATAAGTGTGTGTGCAAGGCGTCATTCACCTAGCTTGTTGGGAACACAAAGTTCCTTTCCAGTTGCAAACTACAATCCATTCATTTATATGGGGATGTACTAGCTCCAAATCGGTTTTACAGGGAAAACTACAGGAACTTCAAACCGGCAGTAGGAAACAGACTGAGAAACCAGAGTAATTTTTCTCCTGCAACCAGCTTTATTTTGCTAGATGAACGAACGTCTCTCCACATGCTCAGTTCTCAGAGATAAGTGTGTGTGAAAGCCGGGCTTCAAATAGCTTGTTGGGAACACAAAGTTCCTTTTCAGTTGCAAACTACCATCCATAAATATATATGGTGATGTATTTGCTCCAACTCTGTTTTACAGTGAAAACTGCAGGAACTTCAAACCGGCACTAGGAAACAGACTGAGAATCAAGAGTAAAATTTTCTCCTGTAACCCGTTTATTTTGTGGTAGTTGAACGAAAGTCTCTCCACATTCTCAGTTCTGAGAGATATGTGTGTGTGAAAGCCGTGTTTCACCTAGCTTGTTGGGAACACAAAGTACCTTTTCAGTTGCAAACTACACTCCATACATATATATGGGGAGGTACTAGCTCCAACTCGCTTTTCAGTGAAACTGCAGGAACTTCAACCCGGCACTAGGAAGCAGACTGAGAACCACAGTAAAAGTTTCTTCTGCAATCCGTTCCCATTGTGCTAGATGAAAGAAATTCTCTCTACATGCTCAGTTTTCAGAGATAAGTGTGTGTGAAATGCGTCATTCACCTAGCTTGTTGGGAACACAAAGTCCCTTTCCAGTTGCAAACTACAATCCATACATATATATGGAGATGTACTAGTTCCAAATCGGTTTTACAGTGAAAACTGCAGGAACTTCAAACCGGCAGTAGGAAACAAACTGAGAAACCAGAGTAAATGTTTCTCTAGCAACCCGTTAATTTTGTGCTAGATGAACGAACGTCTCTCCACATGCACAGTTCTGATAGATAAGTGTGGGTGAAAGCCGTCCTTCAACTAGGTGTTTGGAACACAAAGTTCCTTTCCAGGTGCAAACTACAATCCATACATATATATGGGGTTGTACTAGCTTCAACTCGATTTTACAGTAGAAACTGCAGGAAATTCAAAACGGCACTTGGAAAAAGACTGAGAAATCACAGTAAAAGTTTCTTCTGCAACCCGTTCCCTTTGTGCTACATGAATGAACGTCTCTCCACATGCTCAGTTTTGAGAGATAATTGTGTGTGAAGCCGTCCTTCAACTAGCTTGTTGGGAACACAAATTTCCTTTACAGTTGCAAACTACAATCCATATATTTATATTGTGATGTACTACCTCCAACTCGGTTTTACAGTGAAAACTGCCGGAACTTCAAACCGGCACTAGGAAACTGACTGAGATACCAGAGTAAAATTTTCTCCTGTAACCCGTTTACTTTGTGCTAGATGAACGAACGTCTCTCCACATGCTCAGTTCTGAGAGGTAAGTGTGTGTGAAAGCCGTCCTTCACCTAGCTTGTTGAGAACACGAAGTTCCTTTTAAATAGCAAACTCCACTCCATACATATATATGGGGAGGTACTAGCTCCAACTCTGTTTTACAGGGAAAACGGCAGGAACTTCACACCGGCACTAGGAAACAGACTTAGAAACCAGAGTAAAATTTTCTCCTGCAAACCGTTTACTTTGTGCTACGTGAACGAACGTCTCTTCACATGCTCAGTTTTGAGAGATAATTGTGTGTGAAAGCCGTACTTCACCTAGCTTGTTGGGAACACAAAATTCCTTTCCAGGTGCAAAATACACTCCTTACATATATATGGGGAGGTACTAGCTCCAACTCGGTTTTACAGTAAAAACTGCAGGAACTTCAAACAGGCACTAGGAAACAGACTGAGAAACCACAGTAAAAGTTTCTTCTGCAACCCGTTCCCAATGTGCTAGATGAACGAAATTCTCTCCACATGCTCAGTTTTGATAGATAAGTGTGTGTGAAAGCGTCATTCACCTAGCTTGTTGGGAACACAAAGTTCCTTTCCAGTTGCAATCTACAATCCATACATATATATGGGGAGGTACTAGCTCCAACTCTTTTTACAGTGAATACTGCAGGAACTTCAAACCAGCACTAGGAAACAGACTGAGAAACCAGAGTAAAAGTTTCTCCTGCAACACGTTCCCTTTGTGCTAGATGAACAAACGTTTGTCTACATGCTCAGTTCTGAGAAATCAGTGTGTGTGAAAGCCGCACTTAACCTAGCTTGTTGGGAACACAAACTTACTTTTCAGTTTCAAACTACACTCCTTACATATATATGGGGAGGTAATAGCTACAACTGTGTTGTACAGGGAAAACTGCAGGAACTTCAAACCGGCACTAGGAAAAAGACTGAGAAACAGAGTAAAATTTTCTCCTGCAACCCGTTTTTTTTTGCTAGATGAACGAACGTCTCTCCACATGCTCAGTTCTGAGAGATAAGTGTGTGTGAAAGAGGCCCTTCACCTAGCTTGTTGGGAAAATATAGTTCCTTTTCAGTTGCTAACTAAACTCCATACATATATATGGGGATGTACTATTTCCAACTCGGTTTTACAGTGAAAACTGCAGGAACTTCAAACCGGCACTAGGAAACAGACTGAGAAACCCGATTAATAGTTTCCCTGCAACCCGTTCCCATTGTGCTAGATGAACGAAATTCTCTCCACATGCTCAGTTTTGAGAGATAAGTGTGTGTGCAAGGCGTCATTCACCTAGCTTGTTGGGAACACAAAGTTCCTTTCCAGTTGCAAACTACAATCCATTCATTTATATGGGGATGTACTAGCTCCAAATCGGTTTTACAGGGAAAACTACAGGAACTTCAAACCGGCAGTAGGAAACAGACTGAGAAACCAGAGTAATTTTTCTCCTGCAACCAGCTTTATTTTGCTAGATGAACGAACGTCTCTCCACATGCTCAGTTCTCAGAGATAAGTGTGTGTGAAAGCCGTACATCACCTAGCTTGTTGGGAACACATAGTTCCTTTTCAGTTGCAAACTACTCTCCTTACATATATATGGGGATTTACTAGCTCCAAATCGGTTTTACAGTGAAAACTGCAGGAATTTCAAACCAGCACTAGGAAACAGACTGAGAAACCAGAGTAAAAGTTTCTCCTGTAAACCGTTCCCTTTGTCCTAGATGAACAAACGTCTGTCTACATGCTCAGTTCTGAGAAATCATTGTGTGTGAAAGCCGCCCTTCACCTAGCTTGTTGGGAACACAAAGTTCCTTTTCAGTTTCAAACTACACTCCTTATATATATATATGGGCTGGTAGTAGTTCCAAGTCGGTTTTCAGTGAAAACTGCAGGATCATCAACCTGGCACTAGGAAGCAGAGTGAGAAACCAGAGTAAAAGTTTCTCCTTCAAACATTTCCCATTGTGCAAGATGTAGGAAAGTCTCTCCACATGCTCAGTTGTGAGAGATAATTTTGTGCGAAAGCCGTCCTTCACCTAGCTTGTTGGGAACCCAAAGTAACTTTTAAGTTGCAAAATACACTCCATACAATATATGGGGAGGTACTAGCTCCAACTCGGTTTTACAGTGAATACTGCAGGAACTTCAAACCGGCACTAGGAAACAGACTGAGAAAACAGAGTAAAAGTTTTTCTTGCAACCATTTCTCTTTGTGCTAGATGAACAAACGTCTGTCTACATGCTCAGATCTGAGAGATCAGTGTGTGTGAAAGGCGTCCTGAAACTAGCTTGTTGGGAACGTAAAGTTCCTTTTAAATTGCAAACTCCACTCCATACATATATATGGGGAGGTATTAGCTCCAACTCTGTTTTACAGGGAAAACGGCATGAAATTCACACCGGCACTAGGAAACAGACTGAGAAACCAGAGTAATATTTTCACCTGCAACCCGTTTACTTTGTGCTAGATGAACGAACGTCTCTTCAGATGCTCAGTTTTGAGAGATAATTTTGTGTGAAAGCCGTACTTCACCTAGCTTGTTGGGAACACAAAGTTCCTTTTCAGTTGCAAACTACACTCCTTAAATATATATGGGGAGGTTATAGCTTAAACTCGGTTTTACAGTAAAAACTGCAGGAACTTCAAACCGGCACTAGGAAACAGACTGAGAAAACACAGTAAAATTTTTTCTGCAACCCGTTTACTTTGTGTTAGATGAACGAACGTCTCTCCACATGCTAGTTCTCAGAGAAATGTGTGTGTGAAAGCCGTCCTTCAACTAGCTTTTTGGGAACACAAAGTTACTTTTAAGTAGCAAACTACACTCCTTACATATATATGGGCAGGTACTAGCTTCAATTCGGTTTTACAGGGAAAATTGCAGGAACTTCAAAACGGCACTAGGAAACAGAGTGAGAAACCAGAGAATAGTTTCCCCTGAAACCCGTTCCCTTTGTGCTAGATGAACAAACGTCTGTCAACATGGTCTGATCTGAGTGATCAGTGTGTGTGAAAGACGTCCTTCAACTAGCTTTTTGGGAACACAAAGTTCCTTTTAAATTGCAAACTCCACTCCATACATATATATGGGGAGGTACTAGCTCCAACTCGGTTTTCAGTGAAAACTGCAGGAACTTCAACCCGGCACTAGGAAGCAGACTGAGAAACCACAGTAAAATTTGTCCTCAAACCATTCTCATTGTGCTAGATGCAGGAACGTATCTCCAAATGCTCACTTCTGAGAAATATTTGTGTGTGAAAGAGGGCCTTCAACTATCTTGTTGGGAAAACAAAGTTCCTTTTCATTTGCAAACTTCACTCCATAAATATATATGGGGAGGTACTAGCTCCAACTCGGTTTTAAGTGAAAACTGCAGGAAATTCAGACCGGCACTAGGAAACAGACTGAGAAACCAGAGTAAAATTTACTCCTGTAACCCGATTATTTTGTGCTAGATCAACAAAATTTTCTCCACATGCTCAGTTCTGAGAGATAATTGTGTGTGAAAGCCGTCCTTCACCAAGGTTGTTGGGAACACAAATTTCCTTTTAAGTTGCATATTACACTCCATACATATATATGTGGTGGTACTAGCTCCAACTCGGTTTTACAGTGAAAACTGCAGGAACTTCAAACCGGCACTAGGAAAGAGATTGAGAAACCAGATAAAAGTTTTTTCTGCAACCCGTTCCTTTGTTCAAGATGAACGAAAGTCTCTCCTCAAGCTTAGTTCTGAGAGAAAAGTGTGTGTGAAAGCCGTCCTTCACCTAGCTTGTTGGGAACACAAAGTACCTTTTAAGTTGTAAACTACAATCCTTACATATATATGGGGAGGTACTAGCTCCAAATCGGTTTTACAGAGAAAACTGCAGGAACTTCAAACCGGCACTAGGAAACAGACTGAGAAACCAGAGTAAAAGTTTCTCCTGCAACGCATTTCATTTGAGCTAGATGAACGAACCTCTCTCCACATGCTCCCTTT